>NC_064641.1:279331101-279647011 GCF_023864345.2 Schistocerca serialis cubense
GGTACTGTTTCAGCATAAGAAGCCATAACAATAAGTTTTACAAGTCGTAACAAAAATCAACTGCTAAAAGATTTCTATCGCTACGGAATAAATTCTTTTCACACACCAGTCACAAAAGAGGTAAGATTTAATGTTTCTGTAAATATAAGAGAAATGAATTCGAAAACTGCATGCAAAATCTGTACTGCAGTGCTGTTACAGCATACAACTGGTTTCCAAGAATGACAAACACGCCCTACGAAATATCACACGAAAAGATGACAGTGAAAATTACAATAACTGAACGGGAAGATATAAATGTTAGTACATATATGCGCAGCCCTAATTTGCTCTCGAAAACCCATGTTGCAATCTAACTATGTAATAACATAAAAGCCAGAAGACTGTTCTAGGGAAAAAGGGTCGACATGCGTAAGCTTTATACAAAATATTGTGTGAATGTGAGAAAAAATGAATGCACTGATTTCGAAAACTTTCCCCTCATGTAACGTATACTGTATGTATCGTACTCATTTGCTGAGAAAAACTGACTGACGGTTGGCCCTGTGTTGCGCATGTCATGTGAACAGTGTCGTGAAATAAAACTTTAAACCTTATGAAATGCGTAATTTTGAATAGAGAAAATTATTGTAATTGAATGCCAAAGAAAACTATGTAACTAAAACTCAAAGCAGAAACAAATTATGAACGTTGCGTCATATGAAGTGCAATGTTTGGCAAAGAATATCCACGCAAAAAAAATTACTGCTCTACTCGGAAGAAGACAACTGTTTGAAATTACTACTACTGTTGACTAAAGGTTAATGTCCTTGCTAGCACGGCACCTGACAATCCAGACTGTACACTGTTTGCCAAGGATGCATGATGAGATTGGCCGGAACTAAAAGTTACTTACTCCTTGCTCAGCATGCAGTTTCATGTCTGATGTATAGTGCATGCAGAATACCGTGGCTGGTGAACGCGCTATCGCTAGGGCACGTGTGGTGAGAGCGGTGGTGGTGGGTTCAAAATGGCTGTGAGCACTATGGGACTTAACATCTTAGGTCATCAGTCCCCTAGAACTTAGAACTACTTAAACCTAACTAACCTAAGGACATCACACACATCCATGCCCGAGGCAGGATTCGAACCTGCGACCGTAGCAGTCCAGCGGTTCCGGACTGCAGCGCCTAGAACCGCACGGCCACCGCGGCCGGCCGGTGGTGGTGGGGGTTGATGGCAGGTGCTGTAGGGGAAATGCCGAGCGATGGAGAAGAAGTGCAGTTCTAAACTGAAGCTTACACTTGCATTTTTTGTATCTATTAAATAGAGCACCTATTCGATCACACTTGCATGGTGACCATTCAAGAAGCTCTACTGCACCACAGCTTTGGTTAGCATCTGAACAGAATTCCGCTGAAAATGCAACAAAAATAGCGATTTATTTTTACCTTATAACGTAACAGAGAAACATCATGAGTGGCAAATTTTGAGTCATACCTACATTTCTCTTGCAGCTACAATAAAATCTGCTTCTTTTGCCAAAACACAGCTGAGTTTACAAACGTCACCTCACTAACACGTTGTGCAGACGCTATTGCGAGGGAATTCTGAAACAGTGGTTCACTCATTTTATTGAGTAATAGAGGAAAAGTGTGGTCAATAGATTATGAAAATGAACATTCCTTGTGCAAAAATAAATAAATAAATAACAACGTGTAATGTCTTCACTTATGCTGTAGCAAAGGACAAAAGATTTCTCGTTTCACCAGCTATTGAAGGCCATTAAAAATTATATTCTTTCATCTAAGAAGTCTGTAGGTAGTGGAATAGTATGGTAGATAATGGAGTATCGCATAACAACAATATGGTGGAATACTCTCCTCATTGTGTCCTGTCATTTGTCAGTATCTCATTTCGATGTCTCAAACCGCTTACGAAATATGAGGAATTTTGTAGATATTTCAGTCTGGCTTTATGCTGGCGCATGAGATGGCAAATGAGTGTGCTACATCAGATCAATTTCCTCGAGACTGGTGACAGATAGAGACTTCGACCCAAATCTAAAGAAAAATTCAATATGTGAAGTAAATTTCATACGCAGCAACATATTAGACACCAAACGCGACTTCTATTTTTCATTGCAAACTTTTTCGAGTTCAGAATTTCATGTAGTGTCTTACTTCAGTGCATATCACAATAACCGACGTGATGGACATATCATCATGAAGCTGGCATACAAAGCCATACATGAAACATGTTTTTTTACCCAGTGGTTTCTGTAAAATTGTCTGGGAAAGGTCGCAGGGCGTGTGCCTCGATTCCGTCATCGCATCTCTCGCTCTCCGACCTAAAGCGCAGTTGTCTTCCCCTCCAGAAGAAGCGAATGAACTCGCCCTACACTTGGACGAAAATCGGACACGGAGCAACGGCCACCGTATGCTGCGAGAACTTTTTATTTTCTACTGACGCTCTCGAAAGCAAATACACTCCTGGAAATGGAAAAAAGAACACATTGACACCGGTGTGTCAGACCCACCATACTTGCTCCGGACACTGCGAGAGGGCTGTACAAGCAATGATCACACGCACGGCACAGCGGACACACCAGGAACCGCGGTGTTGGCCGTCGAATGGCGCTAGCTGCGCAGCATTTGTGCACCGCCGCCGTCAGTGTCAGCCAGTTTGCCATGGCATACGGAGCTCCATCGCAGTCTTTAACACTGGTAGCATGCCGCGACAGCGTGGACGTGAACCGTATGTGCAGTTGACGGACTTTGAGCGAGGGCGTATAGTGGGCATGCGGGAGGCCGGGTGGACGTACCGCCGAATTGCTCAACACGTGGGGCGTGAGGTCTCCACAGTACATCGATGTTGTCGCCAGTGGTCGGCGGAAGGTGCACGTGCCCGTCGACCTGGGATCGGACCGCAGCGACGCACGGATGCACGCCAAGACCGTAGGATCCTACGCAGTGCCGTAGGGGACCGCACCGCCACTTCCCAGCAAATTAGGGACACTGTTGCTCCTGGGGTATCGGCGAGGACCATTCCCAACCGTCTCCATGAAGCTGGGCTACGGTCCCGCACACCGTTAGGCCGTCTTCCGCTCAAGCCCCAACATCGTGCAGCCCGCCTCCAGTGGTGTCGCGACAGGCGTGAATGGAGGGACGAATGGAGACGTGTCGTCTTCAGCGATGAGAGTCGCTTCTGCCTTGGTGCCAATGATGGTCGCATGCGTGTTTGGCGCCGTGCAGGCGAGCGCTACAATCAGCACTGCATACGACCGAGGCACACAGGGCCAACACCCGGCATCATGGTGTGGGGAGCGATCTCCTACACTGGCCGTACACCACTGGTGATCGTCGAGGGGACACTGAATAGTGCACGGTACATCCAAACCGTCATCGAACCCATCGTTCTACCATTCCTAGACCGGCAAGGGAACTTGCTGTTCCAACAGGACAATGCACGTCCGCATGTATCCCGTGCCACCCAACGTGCTCTAGAAGGTGTAAGTCAACTACCCTGGCCAGCAAGATCTCCGGATCTGTCCCCCATTGAGCATGTTTGGGACTGGATGAAGCGTCGTCTCACGCGGTCTGCACGTCCAGCACGAACGCTGGTCCAACTGAGGCGCCAGGTGGAAATGGCATGGCAAGCCGTTCCACAGGACTACATCCAGCATCCCTACGATCGTCTCCATGGGAGAATAGCAGCCTGCATTGCTGCGAAAGGTGGATATACACTGTACTAGTGCCGACATTGTGCATGGTCTGTTGCCTGTGTCTATGTGCCTGTGGTTCTGTCAGTGTGATCATGTGATGTATCTGACCCCAGGAATGTGTCAATAAAGTTTCCCCTTCCTGGGACAATGAATTCACGGTGTTCTTATTTCAATTTCCAGGAGTGTACAAATCAGCAGATGTAGCAGCTAAAATCAAGTAATTCGCGGTATGTAGATTACTCGTATTTGTTAGAAAAGGTCTGTAACGTTATTTGGTGTAAGGTGCAATTCATACACAACAAAAATTTAAAGCTTCAGTATGAGTCAGGGAGATGGGTTTCATTTTAAGAAAATCGTTTTTAAAAAATCAAACACTGATTGTTAAGAAAAAGAGAGCACTACGTAAGAAGGCTCTAACAGTTACAAAATTCTCTCATTACGAAAATTACAAACATAGCTTTAAAAATTCCTACCAATTCTTCTCCGTCAATACAAAGAACAAGAAAGTGTTATGTATCAGTTTCCGTCTCCGTACAAAAATTTTCTAGATAATTTCTCCCAGATTTGGGGAGAACAAATCTCGTTCTTTGAAAACCTCAGCTGCGCACTACTAAGCCTCAAATAAGAGTGTCTCACCGTTTCACAGCTGACTGACTAGCAGGTTAACCACAGATAAAACTAAACACGGAATCAAGGATCTTATTCACTCCTCATTTACTGCCCTCATTGATGTTTGTCCCAAAACAGCATAGGTAAATTATTTACAGTAGCAGAGAACATTTGAGAACCTCACAGCTGTTCTGCCAAACTTACAGGTCTAGCACACCTGGAGGTATGGATATTGAGAACACATAGCTTAACAACAACCTGAGGGATGTTTCCAGCATGAAATTTTCACTCTGCAGCAGAGTGCACGCAGGTGTGAAACTTCCTGGCATAATTAACCTGCGTCCAGCACACTGTTTTAATCTGCCATAAGTGTCATATGTAGAAGACTTGCTGTTTTCAGATCGGAATATGACCGTACCATTTTGTCAGGAAATGAATAGAAAGACACGTTACCCACAGAAGCGCTCATGGTCGCCTCGAGGCGATGCAAATGATGTCACACTTTGTACAAGAAGTTTGATTTGTGACACTCTGTACGCATTCAGAAGACTGTCTAGAGCTCGATAAGTCTTATGATATCTCTTACAGCCAATTTAAAAATGTGTACTAAGATTCGTACATGTTCAAATGAAAATGCCTTCACTGTAGCCGAAATAGTACTGATTATAAATCATGTACGACAGTCGTCTAGCGTAGATTACTCTAAGATAAATGGCATCCTAGCTCATAAGAAGCTTTTTTAATTTTTATTTATCTATTTACTTATTTGTGGCAAATTCTTTATGCTAGAGTTGCACTTACCCCCCACGTGCCCAATCGTACAAAGAAAAGGCTTATCAGTAGGCAGAAATGAAGCACGTCATCTTTTGCAGACACGTAGTATCTCCTTCTCTCTGACTAAACAGTCAGTCCGTTTCTAGAAGGCGGAAACAAGAACAATCGAAATGCGTTTGCTTCTTCTGTCTCTGACAAAATATCCTGATTTCTAGGCACGTCCCGTAGCTTCTTTTCGTTTGTTCAGCCAAGGGCGGCGCGTGCGCTTGCGCGCGCGCCTTATCGCTACTGTTTGTAGACGGTCTTATCGCCCTGTAGGACACCTCCGGAATGCTGCATCACCAGCAGATCCGTTTCTTCTGAATATCGCGTAGTAACCGCGGGAGCGATACGCCTCCACAAGAGCAGGCGAGCTGCAATGAAAAAAAAAAAAGAAAAAACAACACTAACAAAAATTTTGTGTTACTACAAGCTGGGCTGTGAATGAGAATCTGCTGATTCTTCAGTTTGTATTAAGAACTGTGGTTTTCTAAAACTGCAGCCGAAGTTACGGAGTGTTAGGAGTATAAACGCAGATATTGTGATAAATTGTCCTTAATATGTACCCACTCCGATGTGTCACCTGTTTTTTTTTTTCTGCATCTAACAGTCTTCCCACAAACACGTCACGTTGTTTACCACTTAATGTTTTCTGCACGGTCGTTTTTCAGCATTAAGTGGACTACACCTCTTTGTATGAAGTATATGTTTTGTGTTCACACACCCACATTTCAACACATGACCTGCTGCCCAAAGAAAAAAAAAGCAGTTTTGCCACATGTTTGGAGGTGTTGCCAAATGTAGACACATACTACTACTAATACCTACAATTGTTAGTAAGCAAATGTAATGTTCTTCTCTACAGAGTCCTAAGTTATCAATTTAAAAAATTAAGTTATACCCCTAACGGCCTCTACATATAGGATCAACTAGAATTGCACCGACCAACTCTCAGGAATGATAGTACGGACCACAATAATGATAACATGTAAAGTAAGCATGGGCTCTAAAATGTATACCTTAATAGCTATAAGCGCTGGCTCATATTCGATACTGCAAATGATATGCTCTCCATATTCTGGGAGATGGTAGCATGGACCAAAAAAAGAAAAAAATGCGTTATACATGGGCTCTAAAATGCTCATCTTAAGACCTACGAGCGCTTGTTCTGTAGAAGAGGTGTGTTTCACACTAACAAAGATATTTTCGTAGTTCTTATGGTATGTCGTTTTTGAGGCCATGTTTACTGGACATTTTTTCTTGTTTTTATTCATACTACCTTCTCCCAAAATATGGAAATCAAAGAGCTTTGCTTAGAAGAAACGTGCCTGGAAGTAGGGAGGGTGCTCGTAGTTCAAAGCTCATACCGCACATCTCTTAAGGTATGCATTTTAGAGCCACTGTAGTGCTCACCTTTTTTATTTTATTCCGTACTACCATCCCCGAAAGTTTGTCGGTGGGTTTCTGCTGCACTCTTTATATACAGAATCGATAACTAGTTGAGCCAACTATCATAGGTCACTACCATATATGTTCATAACGACCAGACATATACTATGGCTTGATTTTCACTTTGTTGTAGCTGCCAGTATAGTGAATTTTATGACATATGCAAAAAGTTGTTAATACCAACCTTCTTTATAATGGCACACATTTTTCCTGTGGAGCTGGATTTAAAATATAGCTCCGAAAAGGACTAACTAGCCAGTACTTTTCGGCAATTAATGAAATAGTGAGAAGACAACAAAACCGCAAAGTGCCGTCCGGCCATCAGGAAGCAAAGGTCCCGCAAACGTCTGCCCTTCCGTACCAAATGAAAGCAAACGCCTAACAGAGGTACTGTAAATTTGTTTACATATGAGCTTGAAGGACATCAGCTTACGCGCTGCTGTTAGTGGAGATCAGACAACTTGCTCCTGACAAATCTGTTAAATTTTCAAAATGTTAGCGAGGATCGGAAAATTGGGCACAGTTCCCTTTACGGCAAATGTCGACAAAATGCTGAAACTGAGGTGTGACTGTATGCTGAAATGTATTATCATCTATATTTGCAAACTTTATAAAACAGACTAAAGGAACTGAAAGGGGGAAGAACAAAAAATCGCCAACAAGAGGGTAAAGAACTGATTAAAGAAATGCAGGTCATATTTCACCAGCAGTAACACAATCCACACGCCACTGCGAGGCCGTTTGATTTGTTGGTCACGCACGAGCAGACTTTAGCGACGGGTAACGGTTATTCCCGGCGGATTCTTGTAGACCTGCAGTTTCCGCCTGTGCTCTAGTGGAGGCACAACTTTGGGACCGTTCTGGGAACTGCCGTTCCGGCCTCTCAGCAGGTACCGACACGGACGGATTGTTGCGACGGGCCTCGTTCAGTCTGTTTTCGGCGAGCTGGTGGCTGACAAGCCACTCCGACAGAGCAGCTCGATCATGGAGGCTACTCCATCTGTCTCACACTATTATAAAGGAACCACTCGATAAAAAACTTATATTTACGGCAGCTATATAGGGTGAAAAGTATTTAAACGTACAAACTCTGGGAGGTTGTAGGGGACATCAAGACAAATTATTATTCCCTAATGTCACTTTTTCCTATGAGGATTATTCAAACCGGTGGAGGCCGTATTACGCTCTTCAGTTGTTAGAGACCGTATTACGGTCATCAGTTGTTAGAGGGCGTATTACGTTCTTCAGTTGTAGGCAACTGCTGTCCACCAGTGTAGTAGTCCATTGTCTCTATTTACTAATGGAGCGATACACCTGCAGTGAGTACACTGATATGGTTAGTGCGTATTACGTAGCGCACCACAACGCACGAGCTGCACAGCGGGTTTATCAACAACAATATCTTAATCGCCGTATCCCGCATCATACGACCTTTGCTGAGTCGTCTGCGTGAGACCGTATCATTTAGCAGATTACCTGGGCAGGGACGCCGTCGCACGGGAAGAACGCTGCAATTTGAGGAAGCTGTCTTGCAGCATGTGGAGCGGGATCCTTCAATCAGCACTCGTGCAATTGCACGTAACATGGGGACAAATCAGATGAATGTAAGAACAGTCCTTCGAGAGAAGTTGTTACGTCCATTTCACTTACAGCGTGTCCACAACCTGGAACCAGTTGGTTATCCACCCAGAGCACAGTTTTCGAAGTGGCACCTGGAACAGTGTGAAATGTATCCTACATTTCCATCCTCTGTGTTGTTTACCGATGAAGCAACGTTCGGGCGTGATGGAGTCTTCTACATCCACAGTTCGCATGTTTGGAGTGAGGATAACCCACATGCCACAGTTACTAGCGCTCATCAAGTGTAGTTCTTCGTTAATGTGTGGGTCGGTGTTGTTGGGGGCCGTTTAATTGGGCCTTATCTGCTACCTAGGCCATTAAACGGCGGCACTATCACAATTTTCTCGCCAGAGGATTGCCAGAATTACTGGAAGACGTCCCGCTCCCTACAAGACAACGCATGTGGTTCCAACATGACGGGGCGCCGGCACATTTCAGTCGTCGTGTGCGTCGATTCCTGTACCGACGGTTCCCAGAAACATGGATTGGCAGAGGCAGTCCTGTAACATGGCCTGCTTGATCCCCAGATATGTCCCCTCTGGACTCTTTTGTGTGGGGAGAGATGCGCAACCTTGTTTACGCAACTCCTGTTGCATCAGAAGAGGATCTGGTTGCGCGGATAGTAGCAGCAGTAGGAACAATTCAGGATACTCCTGGGGTTTTTGTCCGTGTCAGACAGAACATGATCCTTCGGTGTAACCTTTGTTTACGTGTCAATGGAGGCATTTTTGAAAATCTACTGTAATTGAAATTGGGTTGTGTTAATGTGTTGTCTCTTGGTCTTAAAAATGGAAAACGGTTTGTTAGTTTAATTAATTTGCCACCATAGAAACCTTCCTCTACCGGTTTAAATACACATCATAGGAAAAAATGACATTAGGGAAAAGTACTTTTTTTAAGACCCCTACAACCTCCCAGAGTTTGTCGGTTTAAATACTTTTCACCCTGTAGTTTTAAATATCAGCTTCATGATGAAGAGCCCATCATTTCGCTAATGGTCTTGGTTATTGTGATATTTTGCACGCAAGTAACACACAATCTGAATTTCGAAATGTTTGCAATGAAAAACAGAGCTCGCTATGAATTTGCGTCTGGTGCATAATAGACATGTATAGACATATACTGTGGCGTATAAAATTTAGCTCACATGCTCAATGTTTCTTTACACTTATGAGGAGGTCTGTATCTGTGACTAACTCCGAGACGATTTACATTACACAGGGTGAGTCAGGAGGAAAGGCACACGCTTTCAGGGGTGATAATATTAGTGATTGTGAACAAAACACTGCATATAGACGTATGTCCTATTCCGAAGGGTTTCCGAGATAGAACACAGTTAATATCACTTTTGTACGTTTTTCTTGGATAACTCGAAAGCCGCACTCAAATTGATTTACAAAAACTACGTAAGCCACAGTGCATGCGCGTCGAGCGAATTTTTCAACATTCCCGCGCTCTCTTCGCATAAACCATTAATTGTAGAGAAAATAACGAATAGGGCCTTTTTTGTAGGATATGGTTTAATTTTGTACTGCGACACATTTTCGCTGGAGGGTGCGGTTTTCGGGTTGTCGAAGAAAAACGTACAAAAATTATAGTATTTATGTTCTATCTCGGAAACCATTCGGAACAGGGCATATGTCCAGAAGAAGTTTTTTTGTTCAGAATCACTAATACCATTACCCTCAAAGCAAGTACCTCTTCTCCTGATTCACCATGTCTAGAGCACCCGTTAGCCATCGCACACACGAACGATAAAGCTAGAACGAAATAGTCATAACAACCCTCATATTCCACAAACGGTTTGAAATATCGAAACGACATTTTGGCAATTGGCAGTGTCCTATCGAGATTGCAACTGCATGAGGATATTAGGGGGGTGTCATTGGGTAAACTCCCTTTGTTTTAGCAAAAGAAGCAATTTTTAACATGGCAACCAGAGAAATGTAAGTGCTACTCTAGATTCGCCGCTGACGAATAGGCGGTTTCAGGTGACAGCACGTCTTAGTTCCTACAGTAATGAATGGAGTGGACCAATGACCACATCGAAAAACTTGTATAGCTCTACCTAGAAATATCTTGTTCATGCAAACTGACACATGAACATTGTACAAACAAGATCATAAAAAAATAGGATGTTCAAGACGGTGGTTGAAACATTTCTAGACAGTTTTGTATTGTATTGTATTGTATTGTATTGTATGAATTAGGGGACCTAGAAACGACGGCGAGGCTTCGTCCCCGCCGTTGTCCTCAGTGGTTCACAAACCCACAACAGGCGACAGCTGTGCACTCACACCTCCGCCGCCCCACACCGAACCCAGGGTTATTGTGCGGTTCGGCCCCCACCCGGGAAAGTCTCACACCTGACGACTGTAGCCCCAATGTTTGCGTAGTAGAGTAATCATGCTGTACGCGTACGTGGAGAAAGTGTTTGCGCAGCAATCGCCGACATGGTGTAACTGAGGTGGAATAAAGGGAACCAGCCAGAATTCGCCGAGGCAGATGGGAAACCACCTTAAAAACCATCCACAGACTGACCGGCACACCGGACCTCGACACTAATCCGCCGGGCGGATTCGTGCCGGGGACTGGCACGTTTTCCCACCCAGATATAGACAGTATCCTAGCTGAGGACCGAAGTTTTATACATACTAACAACATTGTCATCTCAAAAGCATGCAAGCAGACCGCGTTTTCTGTTGTGAGAGAAAATCGGAAACAATATATCGTAAGTAACATCAACAGCTTTTGTAAGGAACTGTGTTTAGACGCAGAAAGCACCGAATGTTGCAAATATGTTTCATTACTGACCACCGATGACGCTTTATTGCAATAAATCTAAATGCATTTGGTGTCAAAAATCCTCATTTTCTTTGTAGTTGAAGAGACGGATTTAAGATAACCTCAGTAATTTCAGAAACCTGCTGGTCTCTTCAAAGAAACGTAAAATGAAGGGTGGGGGCATGAGTTATACAAACCAAGACCATAATGAGCGCCAATAAAATAGTGGTTATACTACGTTCGTTGTTGTGGGTTGTTACTCATATGTCTGTTATGTCCACTACTTTTCAGCTGTTGTATTAAGAAGTACTATACTTTACAAAGTCCCAAACAGGCGGTGGATGCCACATACTTTTTCCCATCATCGTCCATACTTTGTCTCGAAGATATAAACTACTTCTAAATGAGTAAACGTACCGGCACCACAAATATTAGAATGTCTATTAAACGCCACTCAGTACAACGTACTTGCGGTAAGACACATTCGCAACTCCTGAAATTCGTCGCCTGTGGTCGCGTGCCTGTCAAGCATGCACGGCAGTCCTGCGTCCACGGATAAATTACAAAAATTCGCCGATTTACCATCACACACGAACTAACCAGACTTGCGGGAAAATCGGCGGGACTATATCCGACGGACCGGACTGCACTCTAGTGGGAAACGACGGGCCTCACATCGGCAGGCCAGATCCGTCAGAGATATCTGCGGAGCTGACCATCGGTTCGGGCACGTCGCTGAAATCTGCTCGTGTGTGGCCAGTTATTGTGCGAAGGGAATCAGACAGAGGGTGGACTGCGAATCCTACATTCCGACACATTTCATCCGTTCCGCTTTCAGTTTATTAAGTATCGCATCATTGGTACGTGTATTATTTGTGAAAGTCTACGCAGCGACATATATACTGGTGTGAAAAAGTTACGGGACGAAAGTAAGTTTCTCATCACTTGTCACTGCTAAATATACGGTGCGGAAGGTAACTGAAAGAAACACGCCATGAGAGGAACATAAATGACACTTTTATTCAACGACAATGATGACACACAAGCCCTTGCACTTCATGGTTGTTCTTTGGACATTACAAGGTGTGATATGTTTCATAACATGGTGTGTCACTGCCAAAGACAGCGACGCATACTACGCCACGTGCTCCCATGATGACGGGAAGGTTGGTAAGGAGCTCCATTCCTACCGAGTGAAGTCGCGCAGCGGTTAGCGCACTGGACTCGCGTTTGGGTGGACGACGGTTCAAACCCGAGTCCGAACATCTAGATTTGGTTTTCTTGTGATCTCCCTAAATCGCTCCAGGCAAATGCCAGGATGATTCCTTTGAAAAGGCACGGCCGATTTCCTTCCATATCCTTGACACAATCCGAGCTTGTGCTCCATCTCTAATGACCTAGAAGTCGACGGGGCGCTAAAACCAACCTTTCTTCCTTCTATTTCTATTCCTCCACCAGTGCGATTTCTATCTGGATGGTCCTTCGCACATGTGGACGTGCTGAGGTACATCTCCCCAACGCATTCCACACATCCTCGGTGGGATTTGAGTTGGGAAGTGCGCAGGCCAGTCTTTCCAGCAGTTCCAGAGTTCAGGTCGGACGCGTATTGTCATTCATAAAATGAAGTCAAGGCCGAATGCATTACTAAACAGACGCACGTAACGAAGGAATCCAGTGTCACAATAATGTTGACCGATGAACAGACCGTGTTCAAAGATTTTGATGCCTGTAGGTCCGTGCGACATCTGCACCGAAACTATTTCTGGACGTACCCTCGTATGGCCTGAGGTGGGCATACGCAATGCACGCAGGAACATTGTCGAACATGACTGTTTTGGGTATTCAGGTGTTATGGTTAGGGACGCATAATGCTGCATGGTCGTACTAAACTCCAAATCGTTGAACACTGTAGATTCACCGGCCAACGTTATTGTGACACCGTACTCCTTCTCCATATTCGTCTCTTCAGGAATGCATGCGGTGCTGACTTCATTTTTATCAGTGACAATGCTCGACCGTATCTAATAGGCGAGAGCATATTAAGTGAATGGACTGGCCTGCCCTTTCCTCCAACTTCAGTCCCATCGAGCAATAGTGATATACTGAGGGGGAGATGTACAGCACGTCCAAAAGCCCAAAAGACCATCGCCCTGGTGGAGGAATGGAACACGCTACCACAAGAACTCCTCACAACCTTTTGGCCAGATTGAGAGAACGTTGCAGAGCATGCATTGCTGTCCTTGGTGATCACACACCATACTGAGCAACACGTCACGCCTTTTGTAATGTCCAGCGAAGCACCACGATTCGTGATGTGTTTGGTGCAACTGATTTATTTCAGTAAAAGTGTCATCTGTGTTCGTCTGACTGCCTATCCCTTTAAGTGACCTTCTCCATTATAGTACTTGTTTCTAGGTATGTTCCAAGTTTCAGTGAGCTATATTACTTGGCAGTGACAGATCAGGCGAAATTTACTTTCGTCTTTAAATTTATCATATCAGTGTATTTACATTTATTAGCAGACATGAGGCCTGTGGATGTGTTAGCCAGTCTGCACAAATAATTACAGAACGTCGTAACAGAACATTTGTGGATCACGGAATCGATCTCTCGAGAAACACAAAGCTGCTTATACGGTCCTCAGGCGTAAAAGTTGTAGGTTTTTATATTGCATAGAATGACAACACCAGGTCGGCGAGGAAGGACTGAGGGCTCCCGAGCACATAACATGCCGATTATCATCTGCCTATGCTTTTGAAACTCCAGGTGCAATTCAGCGCACAGTGTTTTCATACCTGTATTGCTTTATTGCTCCTGATCAAGTTCACCCGCACTCGATATGGTGGTAATCGTTTGTGAGGCTTCTAGTGACAACTGGGCTGTGGTTTGCAGTGCATCCGTACATGATATGCCGTTGAAGTTCTTCGAAGGCTCTTTTCAGTTCCTGAGAAAATGAGTATACTCCCGTCCAAATACGAGTCGTAGGCTTAATTCGCAAGACACGATAGCTTCACAGCGTGAAACACTGGCAGTGTTACCAACGAAAGCGGCACTAAAGAGCAGATAATAACCATGTTCGTTTGATACCTTCACTACAGAAGACGTAGTAAAAATGCCTGAAATCGAACGATGGACAACTTTCTACATGAGTAATTTGCAAGAAGGTAACCTCAGTGTAGTGAAGCAACTTAAGTCACCTGATAAATGCCGATTGTATACCAATTAGATTTCGTTCGGAATATGCTGAAAAAATAGCTCAATTATAGCAATCGTATACAACCGCTAACATTACGAAGGATCTTCACCGAATGACTGGGAAGTTGTAAGGATAACAATAAAAAATAATAAGGAAACAGCATTAATCCGTAGAATTATAGCCTCATATAATCGACTTTCATTTGTAGTTTGTATTCTGGTGACATGTATACTGTATTTCACATTGTGTAATGTCTGTAAGAAACAATACTCAGCACGGATCAGAGAGTACTAAAATGCTGTGCCAATCACTTCATCTCAGAGTAGCACTAACATCTAACTTACTCAATTATATGTTGGTTGCATTACACTCTGTTTTTTTTTCTACAGTTTTTCTAAAACAATCGTAATTTACTCCCTGATTTCTTCACATATGTTCTATCATTCTGTCCGTTCTTCAGGTTTATTCCTCTTAGTCTAATTTTCAGTAAAATTCTGAAGCATCATATTTAAAACGCTTCAATTCCTTTCATTAAAAGTTTTCCATTATCTGTTATTAATTTCCATACAATGTTCTGCTCTAGCTGCTCATTATCAGAAATTTCTTCATCAACTTACGGCGTGTGTGTAACACGAGTATACCTTTCAGGGTGAAGTAATTTCTTCTGATCGTCTGCCTCTGTCTTTCCTGAAACGAGCTTTATGTGTTACTTTGATTCAAAGATGGCAGAATTCCTTCACTTCTTCAGATGAGTGGTCCCTGTCTGATTTCAAGTTTATCTGTGAAGTCATTTATTTTCTGCTGCTCCTCATTACTTTCCTATTTGGTTTACCTCAGTTTAGCAGACTATTCGTTCCATTCGACAAATTCTGCAGTTCTGCTTGACTTTCAATGAGGATAACTATGCCATCAGCGGACCTTACCACTGACAGCCTTCCACCCTGAAATTTAATCTCCGTCCTGCTATTTTCATTTATTTCGTCGTTGGTCCTTCGTTATTCAGGTTGAACTGTACTGAGGACATTGTGAATTCCATATTTAATCTCAGTACTTCTCTTTTGTTGATGTTTTCTTACATCTCCGTCGTGCCTCTCGTACAGATTCGAAAGGCTCTGGTCAGAAAAATATCTCTACTGGTAGCAGACAGATATACAACGCTATGGAAGACGTACCTTGTCAGAGTTGTATGGAAGTGAAAGGCGGACTGTTGACAGTATGGAGGAAAAAGATCTAGAAGCATATAACTACCGAATGATGTTAAAAATGAAATGGTCAGGTAGTGTACGAAATGAAGATAACATAGAAACGACAAAGGAGGTTGGAAGTCTGTGGAAGCCAGTTTATTATTATTTATTTGTAATTTCTGATACTGGTCACTTTTTATTTTTTGTTTTATGTTTAATCTATCATAGTACAGCGCGTTTCAAACTTGTTCTGTCAATATTCATGCGTTTATACATACATATATACAGAGAAATGTTACTTACAAGTAAACGGTCTTAAACTAGATTAACCTAGAATTCTTTGTCCATTGTTTGTTGCTGTAGTGGCGAGTGTGGCATTTGGAGGGGGGGGGGGGCAAGAGGGGAGTAGTGGATGGCCAGAAATCGACGTCAGTCAGGTCTTCTGCTGGTTTTCTTCTTGTGGTTGACAACGTATGATATCACAGCGATTTCATCACCTTGCATTGATATCATGCACAGTCAACAACGATGAAAAAACCAGCAGAAGACACCACCGTTATTGATTTCTGGCCATCCACTGCTACCCTCTCGCCCGCCCCCCTCCCCCCCCCCCCTAATGCCACACCAGCCACTACAGCAACAAACAATGGACAAAGAGTTCTAGGCTATTCTAGTTTAAAACAGTTTCTTTTGAATCAACATTTCTCTGTATGTATGTATGTACAAACGCCTGAAGATGAACAGAACATGTTCGAAACGCGTTGTATTATGTTAGATTAAACATAAAACAAAAAATAAAAAAGTGACTGGTAGGAGAAATTGCAATTAAATAATTACATCACACAGTCACGGTTCACAAAAGCAGCAATTATGGCCGAAAATAATAAAGGAACAGTTTATTGTGGCAACTACTACTGCATCCAGAGATGTCCAAGAAACATTATAGAGAACTGTGTATAAGTAGACAGCAGAGAAATTTGGAGGGGGACATGAAACTAGTAGAGAGGATGCTGAGATAAAATAAAAACTTATAGCTACACAAGGTTCTAACATACTAACGGACTTTAGGACCGGCTATTTGGGTTATTAAAATTTTAATTTTTCCTTCAGTATCCATCACAGTTCGATAAAAATCATTTCTTTGTGGTGACTAGTTTCGGAAATCACTTACATTTCAAAGCGATGACATATAGAAGTTTTAATGGCGTTAACAAAGGCGAAATCACAATGTACCCTCATGACTGTACATACAATTTGAACTTTACGTGAAGCATTACGAATGTTCTACATCTGTGTAAAATATTTTTGCATACCTTAGACGTAAGTGTAATCATCAGTTACCACCAATGAACATGTGAGTAAGGAAATATCCATTACTCCTCACCATCAACCGTTACACAGTTGCAACATGTTACACCTTGTTTGACAGTACAGGTGAATTAATTCCAATGGAACGCGGCAAACTGAAGCGCAGCGTTACCAGAGTCACCTCATAACCTCGGTAGAGTTTGCTAGCATTGATATACTTCACACTCAACTGAAACATTATTCGCAATTTTACGAGGGTTTACTGAAAAGTAATGCCTCCACCTTCGTAACACTCCAACGGTTGGCAGCATTGGTATGCGGCAGGTACTGGATTGTTCCGTAGCCTCTTCTCTACAGCTCCCGTTGGCGCGAAGCCTTAGCATTGAACGGTTTCTGGTGTTACAGTGTAAAGTGTGGAACTCTGCGCAGACAGTCGGTCAAAGCTTTTTAAGCAACGTGCAATCATTGAATTCTTGACAGCAGAAGGTGTCACCTGGAAGGAGATTCATCAGAGAATGAAAGCAGTTTATGGCGATTGTGTTGTTGTGAGCACTGTACGTCGTTGGGCGAGTAAGTTAATGTTGAGGCGGGAACATCTGACCTGCGTGACAAACAAAGAGTTGGACGTCCTGTGATAGCAAACACTGAGTTTCACAAGCAATATGTTGACACATTGATTCAGGACGATCGTCGTATCACTCAGAGGGATACTGCAAACACAATCGGCATTTCACAAGAACGTGTGCGTCACATTATTGCTTTGCTTTGCTATCGGAAGATCTGTGCACGATGGATACCCTGGATGCTGACTCCTGAAATGAAAGCGCACAGACTTGAAATTTGCCAGGAGCTCCTCCCGTGTTACGAGAATGAATGTGACGTCTTTTATCATTCAATTGTG
The DNA here is from genome assembly GCF_023864345.2 of Schistocerca serialis cubense. Lineage (NCBI taxonomy): Eukaryota > Metazoa > Arthropoda > Insecta > Orthoptera > Acrididae > Schistocerca > Schistocerca serialis. The sequence goes on from NC_064641.1 coordinate 279,348,669, forward strand.
ACAGGAGACGAAACGTGGGTGCAGTATTACGACCCGAAGACGAAACGTCAGTCTATGGAATATCGACACAAAGTCTGGCGCCAGGAAGAGAAATTCAAGACGCAGCCCTCTGCTGGAAAAATCATGGCCACAATGTTCTGGGGCGCAGATGGTGTTATCCATGTTGATTTCCTTGATCGTGGAACAACAATAAATTCAGAGCGTTACATCAAAACGCTACGAACTCTGAAAGGACGGCTAACAAGGGTCAGAAAAAAAGGGGAATGTTTTCCTGCAGCATGACAATGCCAAACCACACACATCACGTGTTACCTCAGCAGAACTTCAAAGACTGAATCTCACCACCGTACGGCATCGTCCATACAGTCCAGATTTAGCACCATCTGATGTTCCCGATAATGAAAGACGATCTGAGGGGGACATCATTATGCTTCTGATAAAGACGTTGAGATAACTGTGAGGTTGTGGTTGCGGAAACAGAGTGTCGACTTTTTCCTTGACGGCTTCAGGAAACTTGGTCATCGTTGGCAGAAATGTATCAAATTGGCTGGTAATTATCTGGAAAAGTGAATATTGGTAATTAAAGATCAGACTCTAAGAGTTACTTCTGCTTATGAGTTATTAAAATATTCCCATCCAAACCCAATTAACGAAGGCTGAGGCATTACTTTCATTCAATCTTTGTAGTAAGTAGTGACAGTACACATAACATCTCAAACCTTCTTTATAGTTTTTACAATTGATCACAATCATTTACATTCCTTGTACATACACAACTGTAACATCTCCCGCATTATAATATAAGAATATTGCGGGGCAGCCTTAGTTTTTATAATGGGTGACGTGTCAAAGTCTGGTACCTGAATTAAATGTAAATCGATGTAATTAATTGCAACAATTGAATAAATGTTTGAGCTGTTAAGAGAGGTTTGTTACCTCTAACTAAAAGTACATGATGTTTCGACTGCGTCTGAGGCTGTGGCATATCAATGCTAGCGACCTTTACCGAGGTTACGGGGCGACCAGGATAGCGGTACGCTTCCGTTTGTTGCATTCGATTGGAAAGAATTCACACTGGACGCTCGTACGAGGGTTACCACGTCGTAACTACACATATCAAAAAACGTTTTGCATCATCTCGGTTATGAGAGTTCCAAAACCTATACAGAAAATTGGAATACAGAGTAACATTAACATCATTTCCGTTATTTTTATTGCTCATGAAAAACACACATTGCATGTTGTACCACCACACAGCGAGACTTTCAGATGTGGTTCTCCAGACTGCTGTACAAAGCGGTACCTCTAATGTCCAGTAGCACGTCCTCTTGCATTGATGCATACCTGTATCCGTCATCAAGGCACTGTTAGTCCAGATTGCCCCACTCCTCAACGGCGATTCGGCGTAGATCTCTCAGAGTGGTTGGTGAGTCACGTCGTCCACAAACAGCCCTTTTGAATCTATCCCAAGCATATTCGATACGGTTCATGTCTGGAGAACTTGCTGGCCACTCTAGCCGAGAGCTGTCTTTATCCTGAAGGAAGTCATTCACAAATGCGCACGATGGGAGCGCGAATTGTCGTCCATGAAGAATGCCTCGCCAATATGCTGCCGCCATGATTGTACTGTCGGTCGGAGGATGGCATTCGCGTGTCGTACGGCCATTACGGCGCCATCCATTACCACCAGCGGCGTACGTCGGCCACACATAATGCCACACCAAAACAGCATGGAACCTCCACTTTGGTGCACTCGCTGCGTGTCTAAGACGTTCAGCCTGACAGGGTTGCCTCCAAATACGTCTCCGACGATTGCCTGGTTGAAGGCATATGCGACACTCATCGGTGAAGAGAACGTGATGCCAATCCTGAGCGGTCCATCCGGCATGTTGTTAGGCCCATCTGTACCGCGCTGCATGGTACTCTGGTTGCAAAGATGGACCTCGCCATGGACAGCGGGAGTGAAGTTGCGTATCATGCAGCCTCTTGCGCACAGTTGGAGTCGTAACATGATGTCCTGTGGCTGCAGGAAAAGGCATTATTTAACATGGTGGCGTTGCTGTCAGGGTTCCTCCGAGCCATAATTCGTAGTTAACAGTCATCAAATGCAGTAGTAGCGCTTGGGCGGCCTGAGCGAAGAATGTCATCGACAGCTCCTGTCTCATGTCCGAACAACATCGCTTTGGTTCACTCCGAGACGCCTGGACACTTCCTTTGTTGAGAGCCCTTCCTGACACAAAGTATGAATGAGGGCGCGATCGAAGCAGGATGTTGACCGCCTAGGCATGGTTGAACTACAGACAACACGAGCCGTGTACCTCCTTCCTGGTGGAATGACTGGAACTGATTGGCTGTCAGACCCCCTCCGTCTAATAGGCGCTGCTCATGCATGGTTATTTACATATTTGGGTGGGTTTAGTGACACATTTCTGAACAGTCAAAGGGACTGTGTCTGTGATACAGTATCCACATTAAAGGAGTTCTGGGAACCGGGGTGATGCAAAACTTTTTTGATGTGTGTATTTTGTAACGGTCAATGCTGAGGAATGATACATATCTGATTATTTACATGAATATAACTTATACGAGGTTTATCACGTTATATCCATGTTGCAATGGTTAGTGGTGAGGACTAATGAGTATGTGGTAACTTACATGTACATGGGTGGAAAAAGTTCAAATGGTTCAAATGGCTCTAAGCACTATGGGACTTAACAGCTGAGGTCATCAGTCCCCTAAACTTAGAACTACTTAAACCTAACTAACCTAAGGACATCCACGCCCGACAGAGGATTCGAACCTGCGACCGTAGCAGCCGCGTGGTTCCGGACTGCAGCGTCTATAACCGCTCAGCCACCGCGGCCGGCGGTGGAACAAGTTACATGTAAGGCATTTTTTGTTAATTTATGTGTAGTAACCACAACCAACACCGGGAACGCCTTGGGCTGCGGATCGGAGCCGCCAGGCGGGGAAGCCGCCGGCGGTGGAGCACGCACCACCGGGTAAACACAGGACGAGTCGGGCGACAGACCAACGACAGCTAACAACCGACCACGACCGAATATGAGCGAACAACGAGGAAGAGATAAACAACGGAGGCTTGTGGAAACCACAACACCAAACACCAAACGTAAATCCACTTGGAACCAGAGACAAGAAAATGTCAACAATGAGCAACGACCAGAACGCAGTACCGCCGAGATAGAAACGAAATCCAGAGCGAGTACCAGACTGGTTGGACTCGGTTTTCTTTTTTTTTTTCTTTATTGTATTTCAATTCCCCATCGGAGCGTGCTGGCAGCAGCATATGCACTGCTCTTCAGCCGAAAGACATAGAACAAACAATAGAAGACATTTAAAAAGAACAATGGAGAGAATATGGTGAACATAGATATAAAAAAGGGGGAACATCATGGATGGCAATAGACAAAAAACGGGGTGACCGTAAAATGGAGATAAAAAACTGTTAAAACTGTTTAAAAGTAGCGCACACAAAAAGCCACACACTGCGACAATTAAAAGAACACAAGGCACAGTATGACTGGAGCATCAAAGGTATCGACGGATGGCGTAGCACATAACAAACACTTACGACGAACCTCAAGGCAGTACACAATTCAAATCACACCTCTTGACGCACAGGGGAAACAGCACTAAACACAACACTGATGTGGTACACTGACGATGATCAAAACAGAGGATCTGGCAGGCGCAAGGAGATGAGGAAGACTGAAAGAAGGGAGGGAGGGGAAGAGATGGGGGAGATGAGCGGGGGGCGCACTGAAGAGGGCCAGGTAGGGAGGGATGTGGGACGGAAAGAGGAAAGTATGGGGTGCAGGGTCTCAGGGGCCGAGGGGGGGGGGGGGGGGGGGGGGGGCTGGACTCAGCGGGAGCGGGTCCCTATATACGAAACCGGAGGGAGCGGCTATTGGCCGCTGTCTGCACGTGGCTTAGCGGTGGCGCCCTCGCTGCACGAGAGCCGCTGCGCGGAATAGCCGCTGCGCGGATCCTTAAATCAACCCGATTCAATATTTCGGCGGTCTAACTGTTCTCCATCTTCAGAAGAACGCTTCTTCTGCTGATCAGACTCGCTGAGAACTAATGTCAGGCTGCAAATCGACGTCCTATATAGTCACCCGTACCGTACACAAAGCATGCGGCACCCACAAAGTTGCTGCCCTCCAAGACTGGGCAGAGGGCGCCGTCCTTAGTAGAACACCGGCGGCAACGACATATCGCACTCAGTGTTGATTTTCGAACACTCTGACTTGCCGCACCGAAGAAAGTTCTGTTTTGATGCAGGATAGTACAAGGTTCCACGTCCTGCTAAGAGGGAATCCATTGTCTATACTAATTAAATTATCCGGCAACCTAATTTCGATTCCATCTTTATGGACGCTGTTCCAAAAACCGGAAGTGTTGGCAACTATCACAGCTTCGACAAATATCATACCGAGTTTCTCGTTTCAGCAATGTTCTGCTATCGCTGTTCCGCTTCCGGCTGTAGTTGCCTCATATGACGGCGATGTTCTACGCATCTATCACGAACTGTGCGAATCGAACGGCCGATGTAAGCCTTCCCACATCGACACGAAATTTTGTATGTACCAGCTTTCTAAAGCAACAAATCGTCATTCACATAGCCGAGTAGTGCCCTAATCCTGTACTATCCAGCATCAAAACAGAACGTTCTTCGGTGCGGCAAGTCCGAGTGTTCGAAAATCGTCTCTGAGTGAGATATGTCGTTGCCGCCGGTGTTCTACTAAGCGCGGTGCCCTCTGCCCAGCCTTGGAGGGCAGCAACATTGATGGGCGCCTCGTGCGCTGTGTACGGTACGGAGGCCTACATAGGATATCGATTTGCAGCCTGGCATCACTTCTCAGTGGGGCGCATCAGCAGAAGCAGTATTCTCCTGAAGAAGGCGAACAGTTGCATCGCCGAAATACTAAATCGAGTTGATTTTAGGATCCGGCAGCAAATCTGAAGAGAGTTTTAAGACAAACGCTGGGAAAGCCTACGAAGTCACATACATACAGGTGTTGTGTGTATGTGTGTGTGTGTGTGTGTGTGTGTGTGTGTGTGTGTGCAATGCAGTGTAATATTTGTCGTATGATAATAATGCCCGGCCGGAGTGGCCGAGTGGTTCTAGGCGCTTCAGTCCGAAACCGCGCGCCTGCTACGGTCGCAGGTTCGAATCCTGCCTCGGGCATGGTTGTGTGTGATGTCCTTAGGTTAGTTAGGTTTAAGTAGTTCTAAGTTCTAGGGGACTGATGACCTCAGATGTAAAGTCCCATAGTGCTCAGAGCCATTTGAACCATTTTTTGTACAGATATGAAGTTTTTGTAACGCTTTATGTAACGTTTCAATAGTATTTGGAATCGTGGAGGTACATTGTAAGTTTGCTTCGGTTAACACCATAAAATCTTTTGTAGGACATAGTTTCAAAATGAACCTTACTGTCCGAAACTGGACGCCGCACAGAAATAACTACTGTCGCAACTGTGACAGATAATTTAGGAAACTAAAGTTATAGTTATATTTTTACCACTCCTTGATTTTGTAGCTAATTTACGTTACTCGTAAACCCCTCCACCCCCGTTCGTCTCACACTACGTACACCTGAAGTCCCTAGCTACCTGTAGTTTTGTAAATTGTATGACGATATCATTTACCGTACTGCACATGTCGTCACCAAACGTGCTGCCATAGTTGTTTCTCTTCAACCATAACACTTAGTGAGAGGTAACTAATTTTCTTGTTGATATTTCACAAGATTACCTCAATGAGCAATTTGCACGAATAAGATGTCACATTGATGGTCTAATTGAGATTTTAGTTATCAGCTAATGCTTCAGCAGCCGAACTATTTCAGGTGATCATGTCTGGATTGGGAGGGGAATTAGCGGCTATTTCTACTTGAATACTGCCGCGCTTCACCACTGCAATTCCTTTAGAAACCCCCAGTCTCCTGACGCTCTCGCTTGTTAAATGCTCTCTCATTGTGACGGCTGCAATTACAACTGGTATCTCTCAAAGGCTGCGACAAATTACAGAGAAGTATAAAAGCCACTGTTGCTTAAACGGCCGGCGAGGTAACGGACCGGGACGGGACGTCACGTTACGGCAAGCTTCATTAGGCCGGCGGCTTGAGCGGGCAAGTTGGCTTCCAGTCTTAAGCGGGGCTGCGCTGCTGGGCTCGGCTTGGCTAGGAGCGGTGGCTGGCTCTTTAGCTGCTCAAATATTGATGCACGGCTGCCGTGAACATTCGCTGTGGTCGACGTCCCTCCAGGCGCTGCATCCGCGGGGCGGTGTACCCGGGCGAGGCACACTATCCCGTCTAGTGGAGGGGTAACTACTTACACTGATAAGCCGAAACATTATGACCATCATCATAATAGCTTGTCTGTCCATCTTTTTAAAGAAATACACCACTGTCTCTGCTTGTCAAGGATGGAGCCCGACAGCGACCCAGATGGGTTCCATAGGATTTACATAAGGCAAATTTCGTCGTCGAGACGTCAGTGCGAGTGGGATAGCTCCTCAAATCACTGTACCTCGATTTTGGTTCCGAGACACGGACTATTATACCGCTGAAAGATGACATCAATCATGATGGGTGGTAGGTCGTTCGCAACTGTCAGCGTATCTTCGATAACTACCACAGGTCCCATGCATGCGCAAGAGAATGTCTCCCATAGTATAATACTGCTTCCACTGCGTCCATGGCGCGCTGCACGTTTCGAACCGCCGTTCACTTCGAACACGGCGTTTGTGGAGACGACCAGCGACCTACTGTAGCGAAAATGTGATACGCCCAAACAGGCGACACGTTTCCATTAATCGACGGTCAAATCCCGATAATCCCGCCATGCCCACTGCAGTCGTAACTGACGATGTCGTTGGGTCAACATGTGAACACGTAGGGATGGTCTGCTGCGGACCTCCATGTTAAACAATGTACGATGAACTGTCTTTTCTGAAACGCTTGTGAGTACTGCACATGCGACACAGATGCCACAGATCATCTCCATCTATACTACTTTACAGAGCAGACAAGCCTCCGAACCCCAAGTTCTGTAAAAATTTGTAGACGTCCAACATTTTAGCGTCTACTGGTAGTTTCACTGACCTACCCCTCTCCGTAGACGCTCATGGTAGTAGCACGTGAACAATCAATCAGCTTCGCAGTTTTCGGGACGCTAGTTCACAGGCTTTGCGTAACAATAATGTTCTCTTTGTCAAACTGTCTTATCTCAATGGATTTTCCCATTTGCAGCCGACACCTTCGCTTGGGACCCCGTCCGTATCTGCTCCACTTACACACTTTTGTTAGCACGTCAAGATCACACAACGCCAGCAGGCTGCATACAATGCCACGCTGGGCAGATATCGAAATTATTTAGCTTATGAGTGCATGCTGACTCAGCGTAACTAACGCTGATCTAAACTGCTCAAAAAGGTTTCGCATCATCCTCATGACTTGCGTAGGTTGTGTGGCATTTTTAAAACTGAAACCCTCTTTTTTAGTGTTTTGAACAGACGAAATTGGTATGTACAGCAATCTGTGTTATGGAGGCAAAACTAAATCTGCATTCACACTTCATCCATAATATTGCTGTAATTCAGCTGTAACTAAATTATGTACTAATATTTCTGCTGTAAACAGCTCAGTAGTCTTCGGAGACCGCCGAAGACTCTCAAGATGTCTGAATGGTTAACGAAGGAAATACGCTATCAGATCAAAAGTATCCGAACACTCCTATGTAATGCGGGCCCACCAGTGCAAAAGAAGGTAAGGTGTATAGGCTATTTTCCTGTGTTAAAAATATTGTTCGGATTGATGCTATTCTGATTGATTAGAAAATTTAAATTGCATTTACGGCCGATTTTCTCAGAAAATACCTGTTATTTTTATGTAATTAAAGCTTGAAAATCATTAAAATGTCAAGATATAGTCACGTGACCGAAAACGCTCTGTTATTGACTGATGGTCTGGTGACGTCACAGGCTAGGAGTAAACAAAGCTATACTTTTGATATAGAAACGTTAGTCGAAGTTACGAGGTTTTTACGTACTTTTAGTGTAAACAGTGCAGATACTTAGTGATGGAAAACGCAGTTACAGCTTTTAAGTAACAATAGAAACGAATTTAGCCAACGCTGATAGTGGAAGCCTTGCGGAAGTTGATGCATTTATACTCCGGCCTCTTAGAGCGGTGATATGTGCAACGACGGACATTGTTTTCCTGCTCCCTGTAACGTCATTAAACTCGCTCAAAACTAAGGAATTGTAGAACATTTGCAAATGGTTTCCTCTATTACAGTTAGACTGTCGATTAACAGTCATGAGTACGACCAAGAGCACAAAAAATTTACTCTTGGCAAAACTTAGTGCTGATTTCCTTCGTAGACGGCACTCAGCATAAATACTGCGCCCGGCAGGCGTTCCATGGCGCAGCGGATAGGGCATTCGACTGCAGTGAAGGAGGTCACATGTACGAATCCTGGAAGGGTCATAAATCTTTCAAAGCATTACACGAAATACGAAAATAATGTTAGTAAGAACTGATTGTAGCAGTGGTTTCGATTGTGGGATGTACTATATATTGTTTCACGTTAGTCTGAGGAATGGACAACTGAGGATAAATGCTTTCATTTTGCGAACAAACAATTCACTGTTTTGAAAGGCATTGCTAGTACTGAAGAGATTACCCTACGTATACAGTACAACGACGTACAGGACGATGAGATTATACGGAGAGATATGAAGCGAGTACAACATCCAGGTGAAACAAATGTAAGGGCTGGGGTGTTTGTGAGCGTGCACTAACGTTAGAGACTGAAGCAGACTTACTTCATCTTTGTATAAGATGATGAACCTCCAAAAGATTGAGCAATAAGGATCCCAGCTAGACAGTACGAAGCTAAAACATTATTCCTAATAAAGTAAAAAGTGTGAGCTCACATTAACTTGAAATATCTTTTTGAATGTGACGTGTGTGAGCAGCGATTGCAAATGTAATCGCATGTAAACAGTAAGAATAACACAACAATATTCTGTTTCTGATCGCTGTGGTGAAGTTTTGTAACAGTTCAAAATGGTTGAAATGGCTCTGAGCACTATGGGACTTAACTTCTGTGGTCATCAGTCCCCTAGAACTTAGAACTACTTAAACCTAACTTACCTAAGGACATCACACACATCCATGCCCGAGGCAGGATTCGAACCTGCGACCGTAGCAGTCGCGCGGTTCCGGACTGAGCGCCTTAACCGCGAGACCACCGCGGCCGGCTTTTGTAACTGTGATTGGGTTTCCGTATGAGAGGGCAGTCGAGTCGTTTTGTAAATAAGTTAAAATGTTCTTTCGGGTTAGAATCGAACCAGCGATCGATGTTCATCTTCTGATAAGATTCGGCTGATTACCGCTCTTACAACTGAGCTACCTAATAACTGCAATGTAATCAGGTAGAACGGCAATTTCCACTAGCAGTCTAATTTCGTTGAATGACTCTATTCTGATGTTGTCAGCTGAGAAACAGTAACAGCAGAGAGGGTTGGTCAGGAGAGCTCAGTAATTTCGATATGGGTGTGGGGGGGGGGGGGGGGGGGGGGAAGGGGGATAGTCAATCAAATTCACCAAGGAAGATTCAGCCCTTCCAAAACAGCCCAGTTCGACTGTTGGTGAGTTTATTGTGAAATGGAAACACGAATTCAGTCACAGCTAAACCTGGGCCTGGCAGATGTCATGGACCGACGGACTGGCACCTTAGAGCAATGTGCAGGTTGGTTGTAAAAAATGACGTGGATTCAGCGTTAAAAAGAATATTGTAAAATGGTCGAAGCCCTCATTTCTATAGTCAGTGCCAAATAACGCTTACGTCGGTGTAAAGAGCCATCCATGTTACAGTGGATGGCTGGAAGCGAGTGATATGGAGTGATAAGCATCGTTACACCCATTAGAAAACTGGTGTAAGTGTGTGGGTTTGCGGATGCCTGATGAACGTTATCAGCCCTCGTGTGTAGAGCCAAAATTGAAGTACGGAGTGGACAGTGTTACGTTTTGGTCATTTGTGAGGCAATGGTTGGTGGACAATAACGTCCCTGAGATGGACTGACCCACGCAGAGTGGAGATAAGGGGGTAGTTAGAAGGTCGACCTCACGCCGTTCCACTGGTCCAACTTCACTACCTTCTTTGATCACGGTTCTTGAGGAAAAATGGGATGAAATTCCACCGTAGAATTCGGGCACGTCACTGGAAGTGCAACCAGCAGAGTTGAAGCGACCATAAGGTGAAAGGCGGAGCCTCCCCATATTAATGTCCACTAATTGGGGTCCAGATACTTTTGACCAAATGGTGTATTAGCAGAGAAAGCCCAGTTATGGCAAAATTCCGAGAATTATATGGATCACATTTCACGACATAGGAATATTAAGGTTCACATCCCCAGTCCAGTTCAGTTCCGTAGCTCTTCATACGTTTCGTATGACTTTACAAAAAGTGAAATATTATTTATGGTCCCCATTCCCAGTTTCTTCTAGGCTGTCATTGATGTAATTGCCTCCTGGTTAAGTCATTCCAGTTGTCAACACTGCGACGGGGCCGTAAAGAAGTGCGGTTGCAACGTTTTCACATGAATGTGCATATACAAATGTTGGTAAAAAAACGTCTCAGGGGATGATTTCCACACTTGGTGCATTAGTATACTTCCACACCCGCGCATTTGTTGTAGCTTTGAATTCATTATTCACTCAGACATAAGTACAGTTTATGCTAGGGAACTAGGATCATGTGATTATTATATTAAAATCAGTATTTCTTGGCGTTGTCCTTTTCTTTCGCACAGTGAAATTATCAGTGGTGAGACGGTTTACAGTTTTACTTTACAAGTGATTTGACTCCGAGTCCCCAATAGCAATAATGTCGGCTTCTATAATCGAAAGTTATTCAGTCAATTCGAACAGAACCACAAGTCCCACTGTCCTCTTTGTTCTAACAATTTTGGCGCGAAATCACAGTTCCCCACATGTTCACTTACGACGATGTATACCTCGTAAATCGCACTCACACAAATAATCGTAGCACTTCCAGTTCACCAAATATATGCTTGCACACTTGCACTATTAAACAATACACTTTGTCGAAATAAATCGGTGCAAAAAACAATTTCCAACGACCACATAGGCCACCCTCCAGTGAGGCTTGCTCCCCATCCACCCTCCAAAACGACTGACCCCTGGCCATGATGGCCGCTTTTTGTAGATGTCGTCGTGTTGTGGTTTGATGTGTTCTCTGGTGGTATGTTCAGGGTTTTCGTTTGTGTGGTGTAATGGGTTCAGTTTGCTTTTCCTCATTATCCAGTATTGTTCAAGTGTCGGCTGCGTTTGTAGTGGAATTAGTTTCAGGGAGCTAACGATTTAGTGTGAAGGTTGATTTAGTGTTGTTCGCTGTACATCATGTGGTGATTATAGTAAAATTAATCGGTGGTTGTTTTTGTTCAGGAATGGATATGACGGATAAAATTAACAGTGCGTGGGTCAAGGGAAGTGCTCGATCCCAATGTGTGGCTGTGTATGTTGATATTGGTATCGGGAGATGTTTTTGAGCTATATATGCCAAGGGAAGTGTTTGATCCTAATTTATGGGATCTGGAGCTGCTGTTGAGCTATGTAGGTCAAGGGAAGTGTCCGATTGCAGATGATATTGTGTTTAGTGGTATTTGGCGAGTTTTGTGATGTCGGTTTTTTTCGTCGTTTTGTGTGGTTTTGTATGGGGGTGGGTGTCTAAATTTGTTTATATTTAGTTTGCCCCCCACCCAGAAACACCCCATTTCCCGCGCTTATCCCGTTAGTGTCATTAGGCTTTTTGTGGAATGTGTGTGTGTTTGTATTTCGATGTATTTTCGTCCTCATGATGTGTACGTACCGAATTTATATGCGCCATATTGGAATCATGGTTTATGGTCGTTTCCGCCATATTTGGGACGTCATGGGTCAAAGCAGACGGGCGGGATCGGACGCTTCCGTATTTCCTACCACGATGTATGCCTCGTAAATCGCACTCACACAAATAATCGTAGCACTTCCAGTTCACCATATATATGCTTGTACACTTGCACTATTAAACAATACTCTTTGTCGAAATAAATCGGCGTGAAAAAGAATTCTCAAACGACCACATGGGCCACCCACCCTCCAAAGCGACTGACCAACGACTGACCCCTGGGTAAGATGGCCGCTCGCTTATATAGGCTCGGATGTCCAACCCCCTAGTTATTTAAATACCAGTCTCACTAGTTAAGGTTACAAATTTTGATACATACATCCCTCGACAGAAACAAGTGCACCATCGGACCGGCGCTAAAGAGAACATCTTATTTACTATGTTACATTAATTTCTGGGATTATTCTATCACTCGTAAATCAAGTTTCAATTTTTGCAAAATTTCGCCACTTAGCGCAAATTTGTTTGTTGACATCTGCGCTGCAATGTTTTAACATAGAACTTCATATAGCACCGTTTTTAGACGTAGTCTATAGCGACCTACACATTGCACTGCTCAAAATCTTCATATCTATAATAATTAATTAATTATGGGCGATAAATGATAGTAATAATTTGCAAACAATGAAAACTATTGCAAGTCAACTAGTTTAAAGCCGGCTGGTGTGGCCGTGCGGTTCTAGGCGCTTCGGTCTGGAACCGCGTGACCGCTACGGTCGCAGGTTCGAATCCTGCCTCAGGGATGGATGTGTGTAATGTCCTTAGGTTAGTTAGGTTTAAGTAGTTCTAAGTTCTAGGGGACTGATGACCACAGATGTTAAGTCCCATAGTGCTCAGAGCCATTTGAACCATTTGAACTAGTTTAAATTACGTGTGATGCCACCCAAAATATTATATAGTGCCGTTCTTTACGTCATGAACTTTCCTTTGAATTTTATAAACAATTTTCCCTCAAATTTTGTTTATTGCTCTTACGGGCATAATTATCAATGAATCTTAACATATCACTACGGCAGTTGGTCCGCTATGACGAAACGTTTTTAATGAGTGCTCTCTCATCCCTGTAAGTAGTTATTTAGTTTTTTTTATTAATCTTTCAGTATTCGTGATATTAACCGATTTTCAGGTTACTATAACTTTAGCGTCTCGAGACTTGAAATAAAGATCGATCTTTCAGAAGGTGCATACTGCTGACGAAAATCCACTGCCGCATCGCTCTTCACCGTAAGCTACATAGTCTTCACGTAATGCGCGGATAAAGCAAACAATGCCCCAAGCTACTGGCCATGTGGCCGCCTGGGCCGGAACAACGCCACCTAGAAACAAAGCCTATGCACGCAATTCTGTGGGAGCTACGATGTCTGCGGCTGAGCAGTGCTATCTGTGGTTGAACCGGTTTTTGGAAGCGTGGTCACGGCATGGATATGTTTTCGTAGCAGTGTTTGAAGGCATGGCTTTGTTTTCGTAACATTTGTGGCGGAAATCTTGTTCTCACTGTTATATACGATTCGGAGTGTTATTGAGCATCTGTTCAAAATGCCACGCTAGTGCTGTATGCCCTATTGTAGGGGAAACTATGACAATGGTCCAAAAGTTAGCGTCTTTTCATTCCCATCTGATGAAGCCTTAAGATTGAAATGGAAGGTCGCAGTTCATAGGAAAGACTGGGAACCTAGTAAACAGTCGGCTGTAAGTATCTGTAATTTAACTTTGTTTCTATATAGTCACACTTTTTAATACTGTTATGTTACAGAACTGAAAATTCAGATGAATAGCCTAACTATAACGAAGCATTATACTTTTAAGCTCACTTTTTGCAGTGCTCAGTTAGATTTCATTTGTCAGTTTACATTCTGCCTTTACGTTAACAGTAAAATATATGCTTCTTTTCAGATATGTGAACTGCATTTCAGTGCAGACGACATTGAGAAAATTACCAGTGCTTACGACTCAAAAACTGCAAACTCCTTACAGCACCTTTGGACCGTCCACGTTTAAAAAAAGGTTTGTGAAAATTTATCGTAAATAATACTTGTAATCAGTTTACAGATTAATGTACAGGTTCCTTAATTTTCTTACGATATTGTTAGATATATAATACAGACAAGTACATCATGAGAAATTGCTATACGAATCTCATGTTTATCTCTCTCTATTTGCAGATGCTGTACCATCAAAATTGCCAGGATGCCCTGCGTATTTATCTTGAAAACAAGCACCAACTCGAGAAGATCCAGAGAGTCGTCGTGAACGTTTGGAGGACCAAGCACTTGTTAAAGCCATTGAGCAGAGTGTGGAATCACACACAAAAATTATGGAGATGATTTCATTTGCTAGTTTACAAGAGTTTAAATCAAAATTATCTGACTGTGAAAAGCACAGTGACTGGGTCACAGTAACCAAATCAAACAATTTGTGTTGTTAAAGGATGTTCCATATATAAGTGTTGCGTGTCTTGTCGTTATAAATAGTGATTTAGTGTTAAGTGAATTTGTGAAGGAAGCTGAGCTAAAGTGTGCTGGTAAGATTAAATTATCAAAGCAAGTAAGTGATACTGATACAGTTAGTAATATTTTGAAAGAGTTACATGTGATGTTTCATATAAATGAGGCTCCAGTTGAGGCAAGTTTGTCTTGCATTGAAGACATTTTGGACAACCTGTTAGAAAAATTACCAGAAAGTGAGCACAAAGCTAATTTTTTGAAGGAACAAGTTTAATTTCTAAGATTTAAAAGTCCACCACAGATTAGGTACGGGTGTCATTCAATGATTTTATGGTCTTAGTTTATTCTATCAGTCCACATGCATGTCGGTTTTTGAGAAGTGCTAGTAATTTTTCCATTCCAAGTCCTAGTACTTTGTCAAAACTTTGCAGTAAACTTCCAACTAACCCAATCCTTGAGTAGCAGAGTGAGTAGTTTCTCAATTACATATCACAAAAAGTTGGTGCTTTATCTGTGAATGACAAAACTGTCGTCATGTTGAGGGATGAGATTCATTTAAAGTCACAACTTGACTATAAAGGTGGCAATGTTGTAAGTGGTGCTTTTAACGCAGATGTGTTTTTGTGTGCAACTAGTGCTTCTCTTTTTATGATCCATAGTATGGATTCAGTGTACAAAGATGTGGTACATATTTTCCCAGTTCACACAATTCAAGGTGATGTTCTGTTCTCAGTGATTAAATATGTAATTATTAAACTAGAAGGAGTGGGATTTCAGGTAGTAGGAGTAGTAGCTGAAAATAATGCTATTAATAAGAAAGCTAATTCATACTTTTCTCCCCCCCCCCCCCCCCTAGTGTACAGATAAAATATGTTCATCCTGTGCAGACTTCTGCAGACCGCCCACTTTACTATTTTGTGGATACTGTACACATTTGAAAATGTATATGGAACAACTGGTTTCATGAAAAGGACCAAATTATGTGCTCTCCTTCTTTTAGTGATAGCTTGATGGGAGGGCTTGCTACTGTTACAGCACTGAAGGAACTACATTTACTAGAAAAAGGTGAACTGTTGCAGTATGGCAGCACTTTGACACTTAAGTCATTATATCCAGATTCTTTTGAATGGCTAAATGTGAAATTAGCATTGCATATTTTTAATAACATGACAGTTGTTGCAATGCAACAACTGGAAGCAAGAAAAGAAATTGAAAACTGGGAGAGTACTGTCACATTTGTAAAAATAATAAGTGAGTGGTTTGATGTTGTTAATGTTAAAGCGTTGCTTAATGGTAAAAGGCTAATGAATGTTTACTAAGAACCGATTACTCTCAATTCAAAACATATTCATGACTTTTTTCAGAAACTTTCTCTCATGGTTGTGTTCATTAGAAGATTGCGAAGGAGGAAGGAAATTGACCAGAGAAGCACACTTTGCTCTCAAACATACTATTGCAGCCTTGATTCATTTAAGTGAATATGGCTGTGTGAGAAAAAGAGAACATATTTGCTGCTTGGGAAAATACAGACAGACAGTTTGGAGGACAGGTTTGGGAAATACCGCCAACTTAGTAGGGGAAATTACCGTGTATCGCTAAGGCAGGTATTAGAAACAGAAGGAAAATTAAGGGCCCAGAGTATGTTTTGTCTTGTATTAAAGTCCAAAGTGTGTGGTGATGTTGTTGTGAGGCCTATTGATGATGATGCTGCTGGTTGTAGAATCCCAGACTTTCAAGATATCGATAACCCACAGCTATTAAATGTACTAGTTGATGATAATAATGTTGATGAAATAGAGGACAACACTTGGAAATTACTCCATTATATATCAGGATTATTCTCACACCAAGTGCTTCAAAAAAATAAATTGTCCATATTGTAAAGAGTTTGTAACATCCAAAGAAACAATACAAGCAGATGATTTGATAGTGGCAAATGATAGGGTTGGTATAACATACCCAAACAGTGATGTAGTCTCATGTGTTTCCTATGTATACCTAACATTACAAAAAATTCTTTAAAAAAGGAAAGTTTGTTCCTGCAACAAGTAAATCAAAGAAATGTGCTTGTGAAAGAAGCAGCCATTAATGTGCTAAAAGACTTATTTCTTGGTTTCCATCGTCTAAAAGGTGACACTCTTGAATCTGTCGTACATTGTATATCGACTTGCAGTGCAAATATTTTACTAAACAACTTTGTAAAACGAATAAATGATGTGAGTGTGACAAAAAAGTAAGTGTTTATAAAAGAGTGAAGAAGTCTTGACATCTGACTCCTCGTCACAAAAAATTGGGAAATAAATGTATTCTGGAAATCTGTTGTTTCTCTCAGTACTTGTCACACATTTTGGGGATCTCCCCCTGTGTGTGTGTGTGTGTGTGTGTGTGTGTGTGTGTGTGTGTGTGTGTGTGTGTGTAATCACAGTTTTTGCAATCAAAATTTACTTATTAAAGTGAAGCTTGTTAAGTATCATATGTCCCATTTTCATAAGTTATTAAATGAAAAAAGTTTTATAAATAGTTTACATTATTTATGGTGAATTTTGAAGGTCCTAGTGTAATTTTATTCGTAGTCAAGGAAAATAATTATTACTTATGTAGTCTAAACTATCATGTGGAAGGTTACCTAATTATAAAATCGAATCTGCAGCAAGGCAATGCTGTAAGAGCTTAAAATTTTACGTCGCCTAAAAAGTAGGTAGTGGTGGCTGAAAAGATAGGATAAATGGTTTATATTATTTGTAGACGAATTTTGAAGGTCCTAGTGTATTTTTTTCGAATTCAAGGAAAATTATTATTCCTCAGGTAGTCGTGTTGGTTACCTAATTGTAAGATCTAATCAGCAGCAAGGTGACGCTATAAGTGCTTAAAATTCTAAAAAGTAGGTAGTGGTGACTATATAAACTGCCTTTGAAGACACAGGATCCAACATTTATGCAAATCTTTTTCACTCGATCGTGTTAAGCCACAATTTATCATTTACGAACTAGGCGATACAGTATGCAGTACTCCCTTAATTGTAGGTTTCATTGTTTTCGTTACATCTATCGTTAGTTAAAAAGCGAATGTGCATTCCCTTGTGCTACTTCAGTGCTAGTTTCTGAACTCAGCCGCAGAGCCGTGACGTCACAGCAGGCGTTGTGAGCTTTGTTTCTAGGTGGCTTTGGCCGGAGACCATCGCACCGACCGTTGCAATTCTCTCGCGGGCGCGCCTCTCGCTTCCACGTATCGCGCGCCATGTAGCGCGCTCGCTCTCCACAAAGCAATGCTTGAATACTAGACCTATTCATCTAGTAACAGGGGTTTGTACCGTCACAACGCACTGAATCGTTAGCAAACCCATCAAACAAATAAATTAAAAGTATTGAAGAAGGAATCAACAAGTCTCAGAAATTACAATAAAATAAGAGTATTTCTAGAAGTTTTCATTTGAGAAACAAGTTTCATAATACAGGTTCTGTACAAAAGAATGGAAATGAACATGTATACTAAGTACATGTAGCTATTAATATGGAAGTAGTAAATGATCTGGCATCTTATATGATACTAAAATACTAAAACAACCAAATCATTAACGTTCTGCTCCTGTCATCTTGCGGAAAGCCACTGCAATACCCCCACAACATTTGTTGTTTTAAGTTTTATCATTTTAGAGAAATTCTGACATCAGCTGCAATCTGGCATTGATACAAATTCACTGGCGACAAGTGAAAACCTGTGATAGACCGGGACTCGAAACTAGATTTCCTGCTCAGCGCGAGCGGTCACCGTAACCACTTCAGCTATCCGAACATGCTTTCTGTCCGACCCAAATTCCCATACGTCGCAAAATACATAGGTAGCGTCCCACGTCCATTATTCTAATGGCTCACAGGTTCACGTGATTCCTGCAATTCCGTACTTTCGGACTTTCAGCGTGGTGGCGCTCCTCAGTCGAGGCTGCGAGGATCTATGAAAATAGATAGGGGACACTACACGTGTATTGACCAACATATGGGAATTTGGGGATACGTGGGGAATGTGCTCGGATAGCCAAAGTGATTCGCGCGACTGGTCACGGAAAGTGGCAAACCCGGGTTCGATTCGCGGATCGGCACAAATTTTGCACTTGTCGCCACTGGATTTACTTCAGTGCCCTATTGCAGCTGATGTCGGGGTTACTCTTCCACCATGTACGTATATATAGGTGCAGTGTGATGAATGGTGTCCGTTCTTTAGGATTTATCCGAAAGAACAGAAGGTATGTATAGAAATATTTTATTATTTTATAAGTTGTTGCAGTATTACATCCAGAAGGATTCTAATGAAAAAAGCGGGAAGATACAACCAACGATCACGCTCTTCACACAAAACCGTTGGCACTGGAGTTGTAAGTAGGCTGTTTAGGTTTTTATGTTGGTAACGCCATGTGGCGCTCTATATGAAAATCACTGACTGTGCTGTGAGCAGTCAGTGGCTGGTTTGCACTGTTGGAATTTGCTATTGTAGTGTTGGGCAGTTGGCTGTTAACAGCGTGTAGAGTTGCGCAGTTTGAGGTGAGCCGCCAGCAGTGGTGGATGTGGGGAGAGAAATGGCAGAATTTTAAGAGCGGACGATCTGGACGTGTGTCCATCAGATAGAGTAAATTTGTAATATTGGATATCATGAACTCTGATATATATATGATGACTTTGGAACATTATTAAGATAAATACATTGTTTGTTCTCTATCAAAATCTTTCATTAGCTGACAAACCCTATCAGTAGTTAGTGCCTTCAGTAATTAGAATCTTTTATTTAGCTGGCAGTAGTGGCGCTCGCTGTATTTCAGTAGTTCGAGTAACGAAGATTTTTGTGAGGTAAGTGATTCATGAAAGGTATAGGTTATTGTTAGTCAGGGCCATTCTTTTGTAGGGATTATTGAAAGTCAGATTGCGTTGCGCTAAAAATATTGTCTGCCCGTTTAGTGATGATCAGAATAAGTAAAGAGAGAAATGTCTGAGTACGTTCAGTTTTGCTCAGCTGTTTGAAAATCAAATAACGTAAGGGGTTTACCAGTACAGTAATTCATGAATTTTTCTAAGGGGACGTTTCAGAGTAAATAAAGAAAATAGGAAACCGTTCTTTCCGGAGAGAAAAATAAATGGCAACAATTCACAGATATGTGCACATACCTTGGACGTTTTACGAGAAACAGGTGAAGAAATGACACCCAACAGATAGCGGCGCGCGTTAGCACGCAGATTCTAGGATCCTGGGAGACGCGCTGACCGCGGATCAACGGTGGAGGATTAACGACGAGGGCTGATGGGGTGGCCACCCTTGTTTTCGTATACCGGGCTGGTAACCACGCTAGACTCCAGATACACGATTCGCAATTTCACATGGGACCACAATAGACGAAGTCAAATCGGGTACACAAATTCCGTGTCTGAGAGGAAGGAGTGGCTACAGAAACGGGGGCATCCGACCATCGGTTCTCACTAACATGTCGACCCCGTGAAAATATTGAATAAAGACCAGAAAAAGAGATCTTCAGATACTGATTGAGTACTGTTAAGCAACCATATTGCCAGATCTCCATAGAGCGTTCAAAAACAATTTACCTGTATATTCCGGCTATGCTGATGGCAAAAGAGCTGAAGCGCTCTATGCTTTATATTGTTGCCTTGTAACTTTTCTATTTTCTAACCTGAACCTGCAGGTGGAAAAAACTACGACATTGGCGAACAGTGTGCAGAGTTTCTGGAAAATATACTTTCTGAGTGAATGAACAGTAACTTCTCTGTGCCGAGTAATTTTATCGGTGAGTATTAAGCTGCGAAATTAATCATTGTTCACGAAGCACGTGCCATTTACCCCCTGTTGGAAATCTAATATGCCACCACAGTCACATGCCGTTCAGGTTATTGAATTCTCGAGCGGTTTCTCTTTAGTATCACTGTAGGTCACAAGGAATGCTGAGGTTTCCCTCTTGGGTCACTGACGTTGTGACCACGTGGACAGGGCATGTTGAGTACCCCCAGCACTGTGTCTGTGCTTGTGATAAAGAACTCTTGATTAATTTATTAGAGAAGAGCGATGAATGGAAAAAAAAGTTTAATCTCTTTGTCTCCACAGAGCCTTTCATAATTGCTGCGTTAAGGGTGGTTCCGAGCGCCACTTTATCTTCCGCCCACAGGTGACCCACTTCTCAAGTATTTTTAACGAGAATAAAAGCTCGGCGAAGTTGGAAATGTGCACCGAGACAAAAAAGAAAGAAAATGGTGTAGAAACTGCGGCCACAGAAATAAAGCATTTTGTTTTTTTTTACAAAACCCCTCTTAAAAACTGTAGTTCAGAAGTTTCACCGAATCGTTTACGGAATTTCAAAATATCATCTATGCTGACATCGACAGATGAGATGTTCGATAGTGATGTATCCTATAAAACCACTCCATGATCTGTGTCTTTATGAAACGTCCTTTGTGTCAGAAATATGTAAGAAAATCGAAAAGAAATACAGGGTATTAAAAGCTAGAAGTGTTGTGTGGTTGGAGCCGTATGGGAGGCCACGTTAGTTTTTGTCGTGTTTATGTACCTTCCTGCACAGTACTGTCAACCCTGGGTACATTTCATGGTGTTTTACCTTCTACAAAACGCGGATTCATTTACGTGTGTACTGTTATTGCGCTGTTTGTACTTAATAAATCATGTAGCTCTCTGTCACCCCTTAGGCAGTTGTTGTCGCTAGAACTTGATACTTTGTTACCCATAAACCGATCTCTCTTCTTTTTTAATAGTATAATTAACATTTGCAGCTTGTAATGTTGCCATCAGGGTAGTTTTTTAACATCTTCGTGAACTTGGCAACCCATTTTTCAAACAACAGCTATTTCTTGATTGACTATATATTTATCGTTTTAAGGCACATTTAACTTAAAATGTCACGAATTGCAGAACTGATGCTAATACTGATTGTCGTATACAATTATATCTTTCCATTGTCTGACTCGTTGACACACAATGCGACAACTTCAATACTACACTGTGTGTAAAAAAAAAGAAAGTGAAGCTGTCAGACTACATGAGGGTAGGAAATAAATGTAGCTTCGTAAGGGTACACAACGTCGCTGGGTATGTAAATAATTGGAGTTGCAATTATCTGTTACAAGTAGAACGGTCATTGTAGTGCATAAGTGTTGAGCGTGTTGTTAATAGGCCTGATGGGATACGTGAGGAGTGTGGACAGTGTCAAATGGTAAGCACGGAGATGACGCATACCCCTGTGTGACAGAATTATCACCACCTGACGGAGTTTTAAGACGCGCCCCTTTGTAGATCTCCATTTCGTCGGCTCATCGAACTATGCAATATACAGATTTGTGGGGGATTCGGATGTAACGGTCTGATGTTGGACTGCATGGGAACGTGAGAGAACTCACACTTGTGGTCAGGGCTCCGGTGGAAAACGACTTACTACTACAAGGAAGGACTACCGTATCTTGCACACGGTAAAAGTCGCCCTGAAATATACCGCGGCAAAGTCGGTCGAAACGTCAGCATTTTAATTGTTTTAGTGTTGTATAATGACGCGGTCTAGTACCCAAAATGATCTTATTTATTTAATGCTAGCCGTGGAAGCTTAAGAACTTACGAGGGGCTTTCAATCAGTAATGAAACACATTTCTAGTCTTGAAACAGGCTAGTTTTATTCAGGATTTCGGTACACGAATTTATTTCCCACTCTTTTGGCTTTTTTTTTTTTTTGTCATCAGTCTACTGACTGGTTTGATGCGGCCCGCCACGAATTCCTTTCCTGTGCTAACCTCTTCATCTCAGAGTAGCACTTGCAACCTACGTCCTCAATTATTTGCTTGACGTACTCCAATCTCTGTCTTCCTCTAGAGTTTTTGCCCACTACAGCTCCGTCTAGTACCATGGAAGTCATTCCCTCATGTCTTAGCAGATGTCCTGTCACCCTGTCCCTTCTCCTTATCAGTGTTCTCCACATACTCCTTTCCTCTCCGATTCTGCGTAGAACCTCCTCATTCTTTACCTTATCAGTCCACCTTATTTTCAAGATTCGTCTATAGCACCACATCTCAAATGCTTCGATTCTCTTCTGTTCCGGTTTTGCCATAGTCCATGTTTCACTACCATACGATGCTGTACTCCAGACGTACATCGTCAGAAATTTCTTCCTCAAATTAAGGCCGGTATTTGATATTAGTAGACTTCTCTTGGCCAGAAATGCCTTTTTTGCCATAGCGAGTATGCTTTTGATATCCTCCTTGCTCCGTCCGTCATTGGCTATTTTACTGCCTAGGTAGCAGAATTCCTTAACTTCATTGACTTCGTGACTATCAATCTTGATGTTAAGTTTCTCGCTGTTCTCATTTCTACTACTTCTCATTACCTTCGTCTTTCTCCGATTTACTCTCAAACCATACTGTGTACTCAATTCTCATCACGTTCAGCAGATCATTTAATTCTTCTTCACTTTCACTCAGGATAGCAATGTCATCAGCAAATCGTATCATTGATATCCTTTCACCTTGTATTTTAATTCTACTCCTGAGCCTTTCTTTTATTTCCATAATTGCTTCCTCGATGTACAGATTGAAGAGTAGGGGCGAAAGGCTACAACCTTGTCTTACACCCTTCTTAATACGAGCACTTCGTTCTTGATCGTGCACTCTTATTATTCCCTCTTGGTTGTTGTACATGTTGTATATGACCCGTCACTCCCTATAGCTTACCCCAACATTTTTCAGAATCTCTAACAGCCTGCACCATTTTATATTGTCGAACGCTTTTTCCAGGTCGACAAATCTTATGAAAGTGTCTTGATTTTTCTTTAGCCTTGCGTCCATTATTAGCCGTTACGTCAGAATTGCCTCTCTCGTCCCTTTACTTTTCCTAAAGCCAAAGTGATCGTCACCTAGCGCATTCTGAATTTTCTCTTCCATTCCTCTGTATATTATTCTTGTAAGCAGCTTCGATGCATGAGCTGATAAGCCGATTGTGCGATAATTCTCGCACTTGTCAGATCTTGCCGTCTTCGGAATTGTGTGGATGATGCTTTTCCGAAAGTCAGATGGTATAACGCCAGACTCATATATTCTACACAGCAACTTGAATAGTCGTTTTGTTGCCGCTTCCCCCAATGATTTTAGAAATTCTGATGGAATGTTATCTATCCCTTCTGCCTTATTTGACCGTAAGTCCTCCAAAGCTATTTTAAATTTCGATTCTAATACTGGATACCCTATCTCTTCTAAATCGACTCCTGTTTCCTCTTCTATCACATCAGACAAATCTTCACCCTCATAGAGGCTTTCAATGTATTGTTCCACCTATCTGCTCTCTCCTCTGCATTTAACAGTGTAATTCCCGTTGCACTCTTAATGTTACCACCGTTGCTTTTAATGTCACCAAAGGTTGTTTTGACTTTCCTGTATGGTGAGTCTGTCCCTCCGACAACCATATCTTTTTCGATGTCTTCACATTTTTCCTGCAGCCATTTCGTCTTAGCTTCCCTGCACTTCCTATTTATATCATTCCTCAGCGACATGTATTTCTGTATTCCTGATTTTCCCGGAACATGTTTCTACTTCCTCCTTTCATCAATCAACTGAAGTATTTCTTCTGTTACCCATGGTTTCTTCGCAGCTGTCTTCTTTGTACTTATGTTTTCCATCCCAATTTGTGTGATGGCCCTTTTTAGAGATGTCCATTCCTCTTCAACTGTACTGCTTACTCCGCTATTCCTTATTGCTGTATCCATAGCGTTAGAGAACTTCAAACGTATCTCGTCATTCCTTAGTACTTCCGTATCCCACTTCTTTGCGTATTGATTCTTCCAGACTAATGTCTTGAACTTCAGCCTACTCTTCATCACTACTATATTGTGATCTGAGTCTATGTCTGCTTCTGGGTACGCCTTACAATCCAGTATCTGATTTCGGAATCTCTGTCTGACCGTGATGTAATCTAATAGAAATCTTCCCGTATCTGCCGTCCTTTTCCAGGTATACCTCCTCCTCTTGTGATTCTTGAACAGGGTATTCGATATTACTAGCTGAAACTTGTTACAGAACTCAATTAGTCTTCCTTCTCTTTCATTCCTTGTTCCAAGCCCATGTTCTCCTGTAACCTTTTCTTCTACTCCTTCTCCTACAACTGCATTCCAGTCGCCCATGACTATTAGATTTTCGTCCCCCTTTACATTCCGCATTACCCTTTCAATATCCTAATACACTCTCTCTATCTGTTCATCTTCAGCTTGCGTCGTCGGCATGTATACCTGAACTATCGTTGTCGGTGTTGGTCTGCTGTCGATTCTGATTAGAGCAATCCGGTCACTTAACTGTTCACAGTAACACACCCTCTGCCCTACCTTCCTATTAATAACAAATCCTACACCTGTTATACCATTTCCTGCTGCTGTTGATATTACCCGATACTCATCTGACCAGAAATCCGAATCTTCCTTCCACTGCACTACACTGACCCCTACTATATCTATATTGAGTCTTTGCATTTCCCATTTCAGATTTTCTAGTTTCCCTACCACGTTCAAGATTCTGACATTCCACTCCCCGACACGTAGAACGTAATCCTTTAGTAGATTATTCAATCTTTTTCTCATGGTAACCTCCCCCTTGGCAGTCCCCTCCCGGAGAACCGAATGGGAGACTATTCCGTAATCTTTTGCCAATGGATAGATCATCACGACACTTCTTCAATAACAGGCCACACGTCCTGTGGATACACGTTACGTGTTTTGGCTACAAAACCCTATTTTTCAACATAATCTCCGTTCAATGCAATAGCCTTACTCCACCTTTCTGGGACTGCCAGTATGCCCGCATGGTACTAACGGCTCTATTGGTCAACATCGGAGCCTACGTCTTGCTGCACCAATAATCTCAACATCATCCTTGTATGCTTCCTGCGGATTAGGTGCTTCATTGGGCCGAATAAATTGAAATCGGCAGATGCGAGGTCCGGGCTATAGGGTTGATGGGGAAAAATAGTCCAATGAAGTTTCTCGAGCTCTTCTCGGATGAGCAGACTTGTGTGAAATCTTGTGTTGTCATTGAGAAAGAGAAGTTCGTTTGCATTTTTGTGGCGACCAACACGCCGAAAACGGTTCTTCAGTTTTCGTAGGGTAGCACATCACAGAGTTGACAGTTGGATATCTGGTCATCTAACAGAAGGAGTACCCGTGGGTGATTTGATAAATAATCAGCATTGGCGGCTGAAGAATTCCAGCAAAAGAAGTCAGCCTCATTCTGCCAACGGCCTTGTCAAAGAGGGCGGAGGAGCAGATAGAGGTTCAGGGCACTCTCTTGTCCTAGGGGTGGGAAATTGCCCCTAAGGGCGGAAGAATCAGCAATGACCAACTACATGAGGATGCAGAAGGCAATGGATACCAGTGCATTAAAGACACGTAACGTGTATCCACAGGACATGTGGCCTGTAACTGAAGAAGTATCATGATGATCTCTCCATTGGCAAAAGATTCCGGAATAGTCCCCCATTCGGATGTCCGGGAGGGGACTACCAAGGAGGAAGTTACCGTGAGAAAAAGATTGAATAATCTACGAAAGGATAACGTTCTACGAGTCGGGGCGTGGAATGTCAGAAGCTTGAACGTGGTAGGGAAACTAGAAAATTTGAAAAGGGAAATGCAAAGGCTCAATCTACATACAGTAAGGGTCAGTGAAGTGAAGTGGAAGGCAGACAAGGATTTCTGGTCAGATGAGTATCGAGTAATATCAACAGCAGCAGAAAATGGTATAACAGGTGTAGGATTCGTTATGAATAGGAAGGTAGGGCAGAGGGTGTGTTACTGTGAACAGTTAAGTGACCGGATTGCTCTAATCAGAATCGACAGCAGACCAACACCGACAACGATAGTTCAGGTATCCATGCAGAAGTCCCAAGCTGAAGATGAACAGATAGAGAAAGTGTATGAGTTTACAGAAAGGGTAATGCAGTATGTAAAGGGGGACGAAAATCTAATAGTCATGGGCGATTGGAATGCAGTTGTATTGGAAGGAGTAGAAGAAAAGGTTACAGGAGAATATGGGCTTGGGGCAAGGAATGAAAGAGGAGAAAGACTAATTGAGTTCTATAACAAGTTTCAGCTAGTAATATCGAATACCCTGTTCAAGAATCACAAGAGGAGGAGGTATACTTGGAAAAGGCTGGCAGATACGGGAAGATTTCAATTAGATTACATCACGGTCAGACAGAGATTCCGAAATCAGATACTGGATTGTAAGGCGTACCTAGAAGCAGATACAGACTCAGATCACAATATAGTAGTGATGAAGAGTAGGCTGAAGTTCAAGACATTAGTCAGGAAGAATCGACACGCAAAGAAGTGGGGTACAGAAGTACTAAGGAATGACGAGATACGTTTGAAGTTTTCTAACGCTACAGATAGAGCAATAAGGAATAGCGCAGCAGGCAGTACAGTTGAAGAGGAATGGCCATATCTAAAAAGGGCCATCACACAAGTTGGGAAGGAAAAAATTGGTACAAAGAAGGTAGCTGCGAAGAAACCATGGGTAACAGAAGAAATACTTCAGTTGATTGATGAAAGGAGGAAGTAGAAACATGTTCCGGGAAAATCAGGAATAAAGAAATACATGTCGCTGAGGAATGATATAAATAGGAAGTGCAGGGAAGCTAAGACGAAATGGCTGCAGGAAAAATGTGAAGACATCGAAAAAGATATGGTTGTCGGAGGGACAGACTCACCATACAGGAAAGTCAAAACAACCTTTGGTGACATTAAAAGCAACGGTGGTAACATTAAGAGTGCAACGGGAATTCCACTGTTAAATGCAGAGGAGAGAGCAGATAGGTGGAAAGAATACATTGAAAGCCTCTATGAGGGTGAAGATTTGTCTGATGTGATAGAAGAAGAAACAGGAGTCGATTTAGAAGACATAGGAGATCCAGTATTAGAATCGGAATTTAAAAGAGCTTTGGAGGACTTACGCTCAAATAAGGCAGAAGGGACAGACAACATTCCATCAGAATTTCTAAAATCAATGGGGGAAGTGGCAACAAAACGACTATTCACGTTGGTGTGTAGAATATATGAGTCTGGCGATATATCATCTGACTTTCGGAAAAGCATCACCCACACAATTCCGAAGACGGCAAGAGCTGACAAGTGCGAGAATTATCGCACAATCAGCTTAACAGCTCATGCATCGAAGCTGCTTACAAGAATAATATACAGAAGAATGGAAAAGAAAATTGAGAATACACTACGTGACGATCAGTTTGGCATTAGGAAAAGTAAAGGGACGAGGGAGGCAATTCTGACGTTAAGGCTAATAATGGTAGCAAGGCTAAAGAAAAATCAAGACACTTCCATAGGATTTGTCGACCTGGAAAAAGCGTTCGACGAAATAAAATGGTGCAAGCTGTTCGAGATTCTGAAAAAAGTAGGGGTAAACTATAGGGAGAGACGGTCATATACAATATGTACAACAACCAAGAGGGAATAATAAGAGTGTACGATCAAGAACGAAGTGCTCGTATTAAGTAGACAAGGCTGTAGCCTTTCGCCCCTACTCTTCGATCTGTACATCGAGAAAGCAATGATGGAAATAAAAGAAAGGTTCAGGAGTGGAATTAAAATACAAGGTGAAAGGATATCAATGATACGATTCGCTGATGACATTGCTATCCTGAGTGAAAGAGAAGAAGAATTAAATGATCTGCTGAACGGAATGAACAGTCTAATGAGTACACAGTATGGTTTGAGAGTAAATCGGAGAAAGACGAAGGTAATGAGAAGTAGTAGAAATGAGAACAGCGAGAAACTTAACATCAAGATTGATAGTCACGAAGTCAATGAAGTTAAGGAATTCTGCTACCTAGGCAGTAAAATAACCAATGACGGACGGAGCAAGGAGGATATCAAAAGCAGACTGGCTATGGAAAAAAGGCATTCCTGGCCAAGAGAAGTCTACTAATATCAAATACCGGCCTTAATTTGAGGAAGAAATTTCTGACGATGTACGTCTGGAGTACAGCATCGTATGGTAGTGAAACATGGACTATGGCAAAACCGGAACAGAAGAGAATCGAAGCATTTGAGATGTGGTGCTATAGACGAATGTTGAAAATAAGGTGGACTGATAAGGTAAGGAATGAGGAGGTTCTACGCAGAATCAGAGAGGAAAGGAATATGTGGAAAACACTGATAAGGAGAAGGGACAGGATGATAGGACATCTGCTAAGACATGAGGGAATGACTTTCATGGTACTAGAGGGAGCTGTAGTGGACAAAAACACTAGAGGAAGACAGAGATTGGAATACGTCAAGCAAATAATTGAGGACGTAGGTTGCAAGTGCTACTCCGAGATGAAGAGGTTAGCACAGGAAAGGAATTCGTGGCGGGCCGCGTCAAACCAGTCAGTAGACTGATGACCAAAAAAAAAAAAAAAAAGAAAAAACGGAATAATTCCCGCTGAGTCAGAAGAGCGTCGCCATTACTTTAAAGGCTGAAGGTGTGGTTCCGCAGTATTTCTTCGGAAGAGAGGTGACGTGGTGCCATTCCATGGATTGTCGTTTTAATTCCAGGTCGAAGTGATGCACCCATGTTTCATTGTATGCGTCGATGTTAGGCAAAATATTGTCACCATCATCCTCATAACGTGCAAGTAATTCCCCAAAGATGTCCCATCGTTGCTCTTTATGGTTGTGCAGCGATGTGTTTGTGATCCGTCGGTCACCTCGAATGAGAGAGTCCGCACGTTCCAACACTGCAGGAGTTACAGCTGTGTGCGGCCGTCTGGAAGGCGGGAGATCGGATTGGTTCCTGCGACGGTGCAGCGATGGTGCAGACGCCTCGCCCAACGAGTCACCGTTCTTTTCTTCACTGTCAGGTCTCCACAGACATTCTGCCAGCGCCTAGGAACATCTGCGATGCTCAGATTTTCAGCCAAAAGAAACTCAATGAAAATCTCTGCTTGGAACCCACCTTCGTTAGAGACGCCATTGTGATGACGACGGATAGCAATGCAAAACATTGAAACTTCGTGAAACTGAGGCAGGAACATTCCGCAATGTCGCGCAAGAACTTAAGCATTTTTCAACCAAAGTTGACCGAGAGAAAAAGGCTTTCATCACTTACTGAACGCCTCTCGTAGATTGTAGTCCCTTCACGTCAGCGCCTGCCACCGAAGAACAAGTAATGGACTCCCTGCAACAGTCTGTGGCATTCTGCTCCATCGGTTGTTCAGTAGGAACAACCAGTCGAAGGAATTATCGTCCGATGCGTAGCTTGCTGTTAGTACAACACAAGCGGCAGTCTTTGGATTAGTGTCAGAAATGGGAGCTATGGACTGCTGGTTCAGCAGTCTGCTATATATAGGTATTCAGCGATGAATCGCAGTAATGCACATCCTCCGATGAGCATCGTCGGCCACTATTGCGGCGAACTGTAGAGTCTCCCATTCTTCAAGTAATTTTGAGAGGCACAACAGTGGTACTCCTGGCGTCATACTGCAGCGAGCCGTCAGGTATAAAGATAACGGTTGGTAGTGGTTCAGACAATGCCGACACAACGCTACGTGTTACCTCTCATTCGACACTATCGTACTGCACCTTTTCAACAGCACAACGCTCGTCCAGACGTGGTACATATCTCTATGAATTGTCTCTATGTGATGCTGAGGTGTTCCTGTCACCATTAAGATTCCCACACTTCCGCGATACAACTAGTGTAGAACAGCCTGGACGTCATTCCGTCCTCTTGCCTTTATCCAGGATATCAAGAATCAGTTACAACTTTAGGCCAGCTTGCCTCAAGACAGGGCAAAGCGGCTTTATGACACTCTTCCCAATCAAATTAGTCTATGTATCAAGGCCGGGGTGGAGGGAGGGCTGCAACGTCATACTGATAAGTTTGCTTCTTCTTTGTAAATTTGACATTTTGTAGTTGCTGAAATCACATCAGGCACCTTTTCAATCAATGATGTTTCATTTCAAGTCTTCCTCACCTACTCTTCGCTTTTTTGTGAGATAATGTATAGTATATTTTTTCAGAGTAAAAGCTATATGCATTAATGGGTTAAAAGCATGTCGCAGTATCATTAGCATTTTCCATGCCTTGGCCTGTCATCTGTTCAGTTCTCTTTCTGATTGGTGTCTGTTGTAGTTTGCTCGAAGTCGATTACTCAAATAAATTTTTTGAATTGTCTCGTAAACGTACACTTTTTCTGTTACGAACATTGAATAGAAGTAGAAATACAAAAAGAAAAAACTTTTTTCGCAAAAAATGTCGTTGGTTAACTTCCACCAATTTGTCGTCTATACTAAGATATACTGCAGAGACCACTATAATTTAAAAACTTTATCCTTCTTTCTTTCGCAGGAGTCCACTTTGAACATATGCCCTACTGCACAACGCTACGTCACATCTTTACAGATGTTATGTTTTTGCCCTTTTGCTGATAGAGAATTTACTAAGGATTTAATTTAAGAAAAGCTTCATCCGCACTCAAGAGATGGTTATTAGGAATATTAATCCCGTCCTGTATTCTTATACGTTTCATAATAATCGAAAATAAATGGCCCAGAACCGCTAGGACTTGCAGGCCCGTACGACACCTAGGTGTAATAGCTGTCTCCTGTGTTACGTGTAATTTCCTTGTTGTAGTATTAGGACTACAGGAGACAATTGTTTCGTAGATTTAAAGCTGCAAAACATGATTCTTTTAAATATAACATCAGATAGCGAGTTTTTCGTGTATCGCTACAAATTTATAAATAAATACTTATCAGCTATTTCACGTTAATCTCTCTCTCTCTCTCTCTCTCTCTCTCTCTCGCTCTCTGTCTCTGTCTCTGTCTCTCTCTCTCTCTCTCTCGCTCTCTTTTCTGCGTGACTCTGTGTCTTTCACACACACACACACACACACACACACACACACACACAGCAGACAGCGCCAGAGGAAAGGAGAGAGAGAGAGAGAGAGAAAGAGAGAGAGACAGAGAGCTGTTGTCATAAGATTTGGTCTTTCTACAAGAAGTGCACTGCATCTCAAACGACCAGACGACATCGACAGTGCGGCCATTAAGTGGAGGCTTGTTTAACTTTTACCACTTTCTGGCTCTTTCTTGTTTTCATCTTTCTGGTCAGCTCAGCAGGCACATATATAAGGACTTGACAAATAGTTGACGCGTTCTTTGTTGGCTGCTGTCGTCGTAAACTGAGTTACCATATTGCTCACTCGTGAATTATAACTAGCTGCAACGTTTCTGCACTGTGACTGTACTATTTCTCTCAGTAGAGGCCACGACATTATTACATTGGCCCTTATCGAACACATGTGGTGACGTTACAGTAAACAGATACAATCATGGCCAAGGAAAACGCATCACACTATCAGTGTTTTCGGGTCAGATGTGCATATACCATCAGCTCCGATTACGTACTAACTCAGATAAGCCAACCGAAGCCTTCTAACTCCCAGGTGCAATAATACTGTGATCAACTAATAGAGGCAAGCAACAGGCTGCAAACGCAATCAAGAGCCAGCGTAACATACAGATGGACGTTAAAGCCAGTATTGCACTCACGGTTATTTCAATTTAGACAAACGTCCATAACTTTTTAAACATCACTTAAAAAACGTGCAATGTACGTCATCAGCTGATGGACTTACGATGCGAGTAGGTTAAATACGATTTATGTGTTTCTTTACTGCAGAAATGTATATTTATTTTATCGCGTTTTCTGCAAAATGTTACCCTATTCGTATAAACATTTTCATCTGTCACAAGCATATTTTATTTAGAGACACCAGCATTTCAGAGACAATAAATAAATACTAGAACGCCAGCTTAGTTGTATCCGCTAAAACACGTAATGGATTTCAACTGACAGCAATCGTTTTTACCACATTTTATGAAGCTTTTCTTTAGGAAAAGTAACGATATTTCCTGTTCACTGTCATTAATAATGATTTTACTATTTCTCATATATAATAATCATGTCGGCTCGTACTTGTTTCAACTCGATAAATTTTATTTTTATGTTACGCCATACAAAAATAGGTGACACCATATTAGAGGTATATAAATTTCCTCATATTTCAAATGACTGTGTTTTACACAGCGAACAAATCGCATGATTTATAGTAAAACTCTATTTCTTATCATTGTTTGTGTAAAAA
This sequence comes from Schistocerca serialis cubense, assembly GCF_023864345.2. Lineage (NCBI taxonomy): Eukaryota > Metazoa > Arthropoda > Insecta > Orthoptera > Acrididae > Schistocerca > Schistocerca serialis. Next base: position 279,381,292 of record NC_064641.1, read on the forward strand.
ATGCAGGAACCTACTCACGTCTCCACAAACGTCTTAACACAAACAATCCGTGCACCATACGCTCCTAAAGCATACAATATGACTATAAAAACTTCCAGCTCCTCCAGATTACAGTTCCAGTAACTGTCGTTCAGTACAATACTTGTTAATGTGAATGCGTATTTTCACAAATCTCAACACATTTTCACTAATGGATAGACGAAATGTTCTAGCTGAAGATTCTTGCCTAACTGTTCGCTCTGTATGCCCTCTTGGTCCTGCAGTCTCTCGAATAACATTTTGGCCACCTGCAGAGTTTTCAGGAGAAATGCGTGTCCATGGTGTTCCATCAGTCCCGAACTCTTGCTGATCAACATCAGCTCTCACTCCAATATTTTTTTACTGTAGCAGCTGCAACAATTTGGATGTTTGAAATAAAACCAAGGCAAATCGCATGAACATAAATTTTACGAAAGTAGGTAGGACAAAAAATAAACACAAATAATATTTTAAAAAATTTTTATACTTGACTATTACACTTCCTGTAATATTTTACTCTCCTTTTCTTCTCTCTCTGCGACGAGTAAAAATACTTGCATTTCGCAAAGCAATCCCAGATCTATCTACATGAGTTACCGCATCATTGTGGACGGAAGAAACTCCTGGTTGGTCATTATTATCACTGCTTTCTAATGAATCACTAGTTGAATGCGCTGAGGTTTGTATTCATCGTCCGACGTGCGATGTGCCACTTTCATTGTACTCACTCTAAAACCCTTCTTCTTCGGGCTGACTGAAGAGCTTCTATAATGTCAGCTGCAGAAAAGCCGCGACAGCGATAGCGATCCGTTATGGCTGCCAGACCACTTGCTACTGACAACAAACAAACGTATAATAATCGTTATGTATGAAACTGATCATTTCGGTTAACGAAAGTGTCGAAGAAACTAGGTAAATTGCACAGTCGTGAAAAGCAGTCAAGTAACGGTCATCGGGAACTAATGGTAAATGTGGAATTATCTAAAAAATTTGTTGTTACAGAGGAAAAGTATTAACGGAAAGTAAACATTGTCAGAAAATCACAGCAACAGAGTAATCTAAAGACCGAATATATTTGCATATTAAAAATTTGTCAATTGAACCCAGCGGGGTCTTCTAGTGTTAAAGTTGATAACGGAATAACACAACTTACGCAACCCTGTGATTTAAAACTGAAGAATCATCCAAAAAATACAATCGGTACTGTGTTACCATTTACAGACGTAAGTCTTTATTTTATCGGTGACGACTGAATCTCCAGGTTCACCCTGACTAGTGGTTCCAAGACACGTAAAGCATGCATTCACTAGTAGTTCTAAATTTGCTGCACTGCAGCCTTCGTGGAATTTCACTTGCATTCTTCTGGAGATTCCAGAAGTTGTTATATAGGCATTTTTCACGACGTCGGAGAAGTAATAAATAATCCGTTTCATTTTGGGCATGTAACGAATGAGAAATTATTATTTGGTTCTCTGCACGACAATCAGGGAACCGGACGTTTTATTTGGGCTTTGTAACTTTCAAAAATATACTGAAGGACTTCTTGTGGTATTATCACCGTAAAAATAATTGGAAGGGACGCTTTCACGTCGCTTTCGAAGGATTGCGTCTGTTGACACCTCCATCTTAAGTTACAATGCAGCTGCCCTGTAGAACCATTGCGCAGTTTCAAAGACAGCACTTGATGTAACTTCCGAAATGGTGAGCCACATTCATTGCGGCGAATGAGCCTCAAGCAGCGGGTGCCAAAGGACATAAAACCCTTACTGGAAAAATAATAAAAGTCACACCCCTCTTCAATATGTTCACGCGGCATTGCACTCTGTGTAATGTCAGGAGTTATTTCCGCCGGTGTGGAAGTTCAGGTTAGTCTTGCCACCTTCACAGAAGTGTCTTCAGAAAAAATGAGTCACCACAGAAATTGAATGAAAAGTACAAGACATCTGATCAGAAGTGCGAATTCGCGATGTTTGTTTAGATGGTGCAAACAACAGACACTTGTGTATGGAGCAATGAGCTGAGGTCTCATGAAGATCCGGTATCTGCGTGAGCGCACCCCTTGACAACGTACGTAGATTCTGTGGACTGCGTCCAGTCAGCGCTACCACTGAGACGAACACCTCTCACCGACATCTCATTCGTCCCTCGATGTTGGCCTTTCCTTTGGTTTTTGATGAACCTTAAAGTTAAACCAACCTGTGCCCCTCCCCCACCCCCCCCCCCCCCACACACACACACACACACACACAGACTCTGTGAGATTACATTCAGTGCTGCTAAGACTAAGAGCTGTACATCATTGCTACCTTGATGTCCCAATGAATAGATTTCTTATTGAATTAATAACTATTACAGTCCACTTAAATTCACCTGGCGCATAGCTCAACATGCAGAGTGGTAGGGGAGGGACACCGGTAGTGTTGGGGTTCTCAGATGGGGACGATCGCAGTCCGATAGAGACGTCTAGTTCGAAGGTTGCATACGTATGTCTCACATAACTTTTAAGCCACAGCTAGGGAGTTTCCAAACTATCGTATTAACAGATAAGGTTAGTATGTTTGATAATCAGACAATTGTTGATGCGGCAAAGTCAATCGTTTTTCGCTACAATACCGAAAAATAAATAGTCGCATAACCATTGGCTCAACCAGAGCAAGAGACGATAACCACGCATTGTCTGAAAGAAATTTCATGAAAGAAAGATAGGGCTGATAAATGGAGCGTTGCAAGCAACTTTGCTTACTATGTTACTGACCATACTGCAAAGTAAGGAAAATATTTTACACGGAAATCGTGTGTAAGTCTTAGAATCCGTTCGGTAGTATTACCTGAAAATACTATTTCCTCCTTCTTCCACGTACGCTGCCGGAGAAGATTAGTACACCAGGAAAGACGACGTCGACTTTGATCCGATGACGGATGGTCGACATTCTACTAATGGTTTCAACGTCATACGCCAACAGATTTACGTAACGCAGGATACGGTGGCCGATGCGCATTGGCCAGTTTTCGTTCAAAGAGCTGGGCGAGTTTATTCGTTTGTTCAGAACCGGAGGCCGATAAGTGTTTGCCACCTTTCGACCGGTCGGCGATGATAGAATCGACGCACGCACCCTGCGCCCTTTCTCAAACGATTTTACAGAAATTGTTGGGTACAATAATTTCGTTTTCGCTTTACTTGTAGCTTTATACGTCAGGTTGATTATGATGTTCCCGTCATTTCGTTAACGGTCATAGTTAACGTGACATTTACGTGGTAGTAAAACACTGTTCGAAATTCGAAAACGTTTGCAATGAAAAATAAACGTCGCTATGATTTTGCGTCTGGTGCCTATCGCATAATACGTTGCTGCATTTGAAATTTAGCTGACATATTGAATTTCTCCTTAGATTTGGTTGGAGGTGTCTATTTGTCACCAATCTCCTGAAAACTGATTGAAGTAGCGCATTCATTTGTGATCGCACGACGCCAACGATAAAGCTAGAGTGAAATATTCACAACACTTCTCATACTTCATAAACGTTTTGAGATATCGAAGAGTTATTGGCAAATGATAGCACACAAAGCGAAGAGTATTGTCCCCTATTGTTATTAAGCAAAGCTCCAATATCTACCGTGTTATTCCACTAACTACAGACTTTTCCGATGAAAGAATGTAATTTGTAAGGGCCATCGGTAGCTGGTGAAACGAGAAATGTTATCGGTTATGCAACGACATTTGTGAACGTCATTACACGTTTATTTTGTACCGAGTATGTGCTTTTTTGTAAGATGCTGACCTTACCTTTTCTCAGTTCCTCACTTAATATACTTCATAAGCTACTGTTTCATAATTCAGTCGCGATTTAGTCTGCACAATATGTTAGCGAGGTGAAACTGTAAACTTCGCTGAGTTTTGGCAAAGGAAGCAAATTTTAACACACCAAAAAGACTAATATGTGGTTTTACTAAAAATTCCCCACTCGTGGCTCTTCTCTTAAAGTTACAAATTATTAACAAACCAGGCTCAACTAAACCGCTGCATTTTCGGCGGAATTCTTTTTACATACTAACCAAAGAAAAGGTGACAGATTTTTTGGAATGCTCACCATGCAAGTCGGGGCGTAGAGGGACCCCGCTTAACCCTCGCATGGTATCCGCTTTGGAAAAACGTATTGTATGCTTGAGGTCTTTTTTGACCCCATAGTGATTCAAGCAACTTTATGACGACCAAATTTGAAATATATCCATAAAAGTAATTATAGTTTATTGAGTAACATATGCATGATGCTAATATTATAACTTCATAGTTTCTTAATGTGATTAAGTTACATACAAGTTGTAATTACTTACTACATTTGTTTGAAATATGAAAACATGTATTTGCTTAGTTCCAAAAATTATTTTAACACAATATTCATAGACCATACACTATGTAACAACACAGTAATTTATTAATATTATGTATGATATCACTTACATGACATTTTCTTAGAAATACACTCCTACTCGCTCTCTGTGTTATATGACGAAAAATCATTGCACAAAACACTTATCCTAGCATGTTCTTTACAGACAGACTTGTGCCATCCATCACATTGTCGATCCACTTTCTTGTCCTTTAACATTCAGCAGGAATGACAACGTTTTCTTTTCAAATTTGGAACATCGGCTTCCTGGTTTTCGTGGTGTTTTTCCCCTAGAAGATCCCTAAAGCCAGAAGATATTATTGCTGAACAAGTACGTTGTGTTCTGCACTGGAGTGACAGAATTCGTCGTTCAAGGTGAGGTTTGTCTAGTTCTTTTCCTAATTCTAAGAAGAATTCTCTCCTTGCATTTTTACTTCTCATATCATACAAAAATTTACAATACAGAACGTAAGCATTGAGACAAGCTAAATCTAGTACATAAAAAAATACAGCAAGTGGCCACCTTCTTGTTCCGCGTTTAACTGAATAATTTGTAGCTATCCTATCAACTGTATCTACTCCTGGCTGTGTTGAGTTGTACAGTATTATTACTCCAGGTTGTTTGTGCTCATGCTCACTTACATCAAATGTTTGGTGTAGAATAGACAACAATATGAGTGATTTATTTTGTGTAGGAACATACGAAGCTAAAATAATATTCTGTGCATACCCAAAAGTAGTCGATAATGGTCGCCTTTGCTTTAATGGCAACATTTCTTTTGGTATCTCCTTTCGGTATTGACAAGTTTTCAATTTATTAGCAGGAACTTCTTGTACCAAATCAAAACTTGTAAAAATGTTATTAGTGGTAATGTTGCTTCCACTTCCCTTCAGGCGATCAACTTAATCATTTATCTTGATTTTTTCCCTACCTTCAGCAGATTTCCCCGTATACACTCATGCATTTATGACATAATTGGTCTCACAATCTACAACAGCCCTCACTTTTATCCCATAGTTAAGTCCCATAGTGCTCAGACCCATTTGAACCCCCATTTTATCCCATACTTCCCAGGTATCGAAGGAATGTACACCTTGAATGGACACCGTACCATGAAAGTACACAGATGCTCATCAACTGCAATATATGATCCAGGAACATAAGACGAAATGCATGTATCAACGAACATTTCAAAGACAGGCCTTATAGGTTCAGCTTTCGATCCAGAAGCAGCTTTTCTTTCTTCCCTTGTAAGTTTATCATAGAACTGGAGGTACATCAAAATATCGCTAAATCCTATAAAGCTCATTGTAACTCTTCTGACCAAAATTCACTCAAAGGCTTCCCATGTGCCTTACACAAGCCAGCTGTTATTAGCAGACCAAAGAATGCCAGCAGCTCTGTAGAATCAAGTTCAATCCAGCATTCAAGAGAATTTTATGATCTTTTGCATGATTATTGGTATGCATTACAATTACACTCTGCATGTGATAAATGATAAAAGGACTGAAACAGTCTTCCCTTGCTGTAATTGTGGTCTATGGTGTCATGGAATATGCGCAGTTACACGTATTACATTCCTTGAAACACACAAAGTGGCACTGTGTTATAGGTTGTCTGTCCACTTTTAGACACAAAAGTAGATTCACTCGTTACCGGAATACCATTATCATCTTCTTCACTGCAACTCATTCGTTGTCACCATCACTCTTCCGTAAATCTGCCAAATCCTGTTCGAGACTGCAGTCCCTTGCAAAACATATATCACCACCCACGGCGAAGAAACTATAACACCAAGTCTTCCTTCCAAAATACTCAATTCCAAACTGTGAATTTTTCATAACAGTGCACATGAATGTATTTTCTATTCGTTGTTTACAACAATGTACAAATGAATGCAAGTTTATAAGGTATATTGTTGCCAAGATTTATTTTCGTAACAAAACTTATGTGTAACACTGAAAATCACATATTGTGAACCTGAGGTATTTTCTGACCCCGTGCCAATATTTCAAATTGTTGCACTAGAAACTGAGATATAATCTTAATTATTTTACCCAGTTATAATAAGAAGTCCGTGAATAGCACAACTGGTAGATACGTAGTGTATACCCACTTTTTACTGTTTATTTATAGTTAAACAAGCCTTAAGGTTTAAAAAAGACCCCAGGCACCATGCGAGGGCAAATTTTTACAAAAAATGTGAGTGCAGACCTCAGTTTAGAATGGCATTCCCCCTCTGGCACTCGGCATTTCTCCCCCCCCCCCCCCCCCTCCACACACACACACACACCACAGGCGCTCTCCTCACGCTTTCCCAGATGACTGCACATCTAGCGGTAACGACATTTGTGTGCTTAGCGTAGTGGTATAGCTACCAGAGCGCCATCTGTGTCTACCCTTTAATAGGGAATGCTCACAGCCAGAAGGCTCAGTGTGGTGTAAAGGTGTGAAGCAAGCACGAGACCATGCCACGTAGTCACACTCGTGCTTCCCACTGCCAAGTGAGCGAAAGGGGTCATATTTTGGTCTCGGTAACAACATTCACCACTACACCACAAAGAGTAGGAGATATTCTGTTGTTATTTTTTCGTTACATATATACTCATGTCCAAAGTTGATATGTCCATAAAGGTAGTCGTCAATATCTGTAGTTGTTTGAATGACTGTTTGGAATCAACATCTATGACTGACTGAAGTCTACAGGACATGTACAGATTCTGTCACCGATTCTTCGAAAGGCCATTATCCAGTTATATGCACATTGTTACTGGAACAGCGATGTACATTTTGTTGCCAGTAAACTAGAAGTAGGTGCACTACTTTTAACTTTCTGATGAAAAGAGTGCATTAAAACGCATTTATTGTTACTAGAAGACTAAAACTTGAAACACAATTTTCTTATAACAGCAGCAGTCTTCGTGAAGTTGCGTTTTCGATTCTCGAGTGACATATTGTCATCTTTCGTCTCCTCAAACACTTCAGTGTAGTCAGAATGAGATTTTCACTCAGCAGCGGAGTGTGCACTGATATGAAACTTCCTGGCAGATTAAAACTGTGTGCCCGACCGAGACTCGAACTTGGGACCTTTGCCTTCAGCGGGCAAGTGCTCTACCATCTGAGCTACCGAAGCACGACTCACGGCCGCTCCTCACAGCTTTACTTCTGCCAGTATCTCGTCTCCTACCTTCCAAACTTAACAGAAGCTCTCCTGCGAACTTTGCAGAAACAGCACTCCTGAAAGAAAGGATACTGCGGAGACATGGCTTAGCCACAGCCTGGGGGATGTTTCCAGAATGAGATTTTCACTCTGCAGCGAAGGAGTGGAAGGTAGGAGACGAAATACTGGCAGAAGTAAAGCTGTGAGGACCAGGCGTGAGTCGTGTTTCGGTAGCTCAGATGGTAGAGCACTTGCCCGCGAAAGGCAAAGGTCCCGAGTTCGAGTCTCGGTCGGGCACACAGTTTTAAACTGCCAGGAACTTTCACTTCAATGTAATGTTTTTCTACTGTGTTTATTGTTTCTGAGACACGTAAATAATGCAGTTACTATACACGTAGGATATGTGTAAACTCTGTTGGTCCATGGCCGGAACAGATTCCAGAAAAAATGCTGTTCTAAATGCGGACGTTACGACGTGTTGTAACGTAAGTACACAGGAGAAGAGTTAATAACACAAATTTGATCAACAGAATGTGATGCTGAAAACATTACATTTACTGTCGAAGAAGGATAATATAACGGATAATATCAACAGAAAGCGTAATTGTGCTGCAGTTCGTATTCAGTTGGCCCAGAAAACAACATGACGTGTCGGAGAATAGAGATATGGGATTGCTAAGAACACGTGGCCAAAGGTGCAGGCGCATTCTGCGCTAGTTCGCCGTGTAACCGTCACATTTATGCAAATATATTTACGAATTCAGCTCGGTACGTAAAGAATTTACATAGCGTACCCCGAAATGCACGGACGACTACAGTAGTTCTCTTTATCGACAATCTACCACAAACTGGAAATACGGAGATGTGCTAGCGGGAAACAATAATACAGCTCTTGATATTCATGTCTCACCAGCAGCATTTCAATCGTAAGCGGAATATTTACAGATAAATAGTCAGAAATGCCGTATTAAGTTCACTGGTGCTAGTGCCACAAACTCGTTTCACGACAGATTGAACGAAGACAAAAAAAGTTATAATATGAGAAATAAAAGATGAATTAAAATCTAGTTTTCACCGGTTAGCATAACGTCTAATTTAAGAAATAGTGCGCCAATTAGCTCAGTGACTGCTGTGCAACATGAAATAGCTTCGCATTGGATCATTACTGAGTATTTCATTTCAGTGTACAGCTATCGATATTAAAAAATTAAATAAAGAAGATAAAAAGTAACAGACAAGTGCGACTAGGACATGCGCTCAAAGGGAACCGTACGGAATAATGCATACAGAAAATTATAATTGTTTCGTACCACTCTACGGCCTTATGCAAGTGGAAAGAGGACCTACAGTTTAACACGGAATGCGAAACACGTCTTGTTTTTGGCGACACTTCACATCACTGAGAAATGAAAGCAAGAGAAAAATGAAGACTCAAAAATATGTGGTCTGACCGACATTCTATAGCTGACTCCGTGGTTTGTAGGAGCACGTGCTTTGCAAACTAGATCACCAGGCCTGACATGTATCCATACACTTCATCTGTAGATTTTGATGAATGTGTTAGCGAAACCAAAATATGTCACATGTATGGCCGTGCCTCGTAACTGCGTTGCCTCACAAGCTGCAACTCTACACCGGCAAGGGACCGTAGACCGTAGTATCTGCCATCAATTTAAACTTGATAACTCTACCCGTTCCTGAGAAAAATGTGTCTTAAGGAGACAAACGGACAGACGAACAACAAATGGCGATAACGAAATTTTTATCTCATTTAATTGCAAATGAACAATTTTCGGATTTTTTCCTTTATGTTTACTTTGAAACCTTGCTTGTTACTAATTTTTATAGTTATGTCAATGGGAAGTACCAGGTAGGTTTTGATAAGGAAATTTGCATATGTGACGTAAATGACCGTATGTTTTGATTGCGTTGAATTACAGCCTTAAATTTTTTACAACGCCAACAGACCGTAGATGTTAGTACCCTACAAATTTAAGCTCCTTACCTCTACCCGTTCCTCGGAAAAACTGGTCTTAACAGATGGACAGACATACAGATGGAAAAAAGTGCCAAAAAGTTTTCTTTACGTACTTGGTTGCACTGTGAAGTCTTGCTTCTCGTCAAAGTTCATGAATCTAGATCAACGGGAAGTACTTTTTAGATTTTCATGAATGATTTTACGAATATCGAAATTTGTTATATAAATGGGCCGTATCTGTTAATAGTATTGACGTAGAGGCTTTAATTTATCACACCACCAGGGGACCTAGACCTTAGTAGGTGTCAAATTTCAATCTGATACCTATCCTGTTTGCAAGAAAAAGGGATCTTAAAAGTCGAGCAGACAGACAGACCCACAACAAGGTCATCCGATAAGGGTTCTGTTTTTCCCGATTGAGGTACAAAGCACTAAAGATATAGTGAGTATTATGATCGCTCTGACACTATGTATGGCTAATCAACGGGCACCGTGGCATTGGAAACCATTGAAAATGACTGTTACTTCTACTGACAGACAGTAACGAGAAGTAATACCTTCAGTTTTTCCTCGACCTGATTAGACATAGACGCCCACAAGCCACTTAACTTTAGAGTGACCTTTTAGGACAGTACAAAGAACAGGAATGATAATGAGAATGTTGCCAGTCTCCAATACTATAAAACGCACCTATCCCCTTCCATAGGTTTCTGCACAGTAGGGACTTCCTGCTTAAAAGAAAACAGTGCTTGGTACACACCGCAAAGAAACTGGCATAGGCATGCCTGTTTATATACAAATATAAACAACCAATACCAGCAATCTGGTAAAACGTCAAATGCCTGACATCGTTGTGGCCGAAAAAAAAAATCCTGCAAGAATGACACCAACGACGACTGAAGAGAACCGTTCACCGTGATGGAAGTGCAATCTTTCCACAAATTGACACAGATTTCAATGTTCGTCCATCAATAAGTGTAAAGGAGCGAACCATTCAACGAAACAGTATCGATATGTGCTTTCGGATCCGAAGGCCAACTATTGTACCCTTGATGACTGCACAACAGAAAGCTTTAAACTTCGCCTGGGCACGTCAACACCGACATTGGGGCCGGCCGGGGTGGCCAAGCGGTTAAAGGCGCTACAGTCTCGGTCGCAGGTTCGAATCTTGCCTCGGGCATGGATGTGTGTGATGTCCTTAGGTTAGTTAAGTTTAAGTAGTTCTAAGTTCTAGGGGACTGATGACCTTAGAAGTTAAGTCCCATAGTGCTCAGAGCCATTTGAACCGACATTGGGCTCTTCATGACTGGAAACATGTTGCCTAGTCAGACGATTCTCGTTTCAGATTGTATGAGGCGGATGGACATGTACTGTTATGGAGACAACCTGATGAATCCATGGACTCTGCATGTCAGCAGGGAAATGTTCACGCTGGTAGAGGCTCTGTAATGGTGTGGGGCGTGTACAATTGAATGATATGAGACTCGTGATATGTCTAGATTCGGCTATGACAGGTGACACGTACGTAAATGCCGTGTCTGATCACCCGCATCCATTCATGTCCATTGTGAATTCCGACATAGTTGGTCAATTCCAGCAGGACAACGCGACACCCCACACGTCCAGAATTGCTACAGAGTGGCTCCAGGAACACTCTTCTGAGTTTAAACACTTCCACTGGCCACCAAACTCCCCAGACATGAACATTATTGGTCATATCTGGGATGCCTTGCAACGTGCTGTTCAGAAAAGATCTCCATCCCCTCGTACTCCTACGGGTTTATGACAGCCCTGCAGGATTCATGGTGTCAGTTCCCTCAAGCACTACTGCAGACATTAGTCGTGCCCATGCCACGTTGTGCCGCAGCACTTCTGCGTGCTCGCGGGAGCCCTACACGATATTAGGCAGGTCTACCAGTTTCTTTGGCTCTTAAGTGCATATGTTGAATTTGCCTCTCTATTATCCTCTGACCTATCTCCTCTAAACACCAGGAACTAATCCTCTACGAGTTCAACAAAAAAGATGTTCTTGTCAGCTACAAGCTACTTATGTTTCGACCAATCATAACAGAAACCAATGACAGGTGCAATAGAAGAGGCCCGACATTTTGGATACAGCGAATGGACGAAGAAACATGAACATGTACAAAATCACAGTGTCATTTCTCTATATTTATCTTCATATTCCAACAGCTTCCATTCCGGAGAGCAAGTAGTGTTGTGCAGCCACCCAGGAAAGAAGAATTCCGTTCATCGATAGATTCAGCATCGTTTCCATTTCTTAAATGACAACAAATGCTTGCTTTATAGCCTAAACAATACAGCGTTACGTGGTGAAAGTCTTGCAACAACATTGCGACTGCTTCAAAGCGAGGTTATTAACACATTATATAACGTACTTTTGGTATACATTAAGTTACATATATCTAGTAGTACTCTCACGAGAGATGAGAACTATAAAGCAGCATCTAGAGAGCCATCCTGAGCAAATATCTTACTAGACTTTGACAAACTATACTCTTATAAGGACTGAGCCCTAACAATAATAGCAACATTGTACGTATGTTAGTCATTGTGTTAAACCAATTAAACCACTCAAGTACGTGAATGTAATTTACTGGTACAAGGTGGCACACCACTGCAATTATTTTATATTTTCGTCAGAAATATCCATCTTTGTGTGGCTCGTAACAAAAATCGCGATGTAAAAGAATTTTCATTTAATCTTTCCCTATGTTCACGAAATATTTCTTTCTTAATTTCGAAACGGTTCTTCATGGAAATGAATAACTTCGTATTTTTCACCCTTTTCGAAAAGACGAACAATATACGGTCACGGAAAGGCAATTCAAGTTACTGCAGACCTTTTTCGATTTATGAAAGTATCTCCTTCCGGTGAGGTTATTGTGATAGGAACTGAGGCAGGTCTGGTTAAATCGTGGTGTATCGGAAAAGAGAATGAGTTGGCAATGTAATCACAGTCGGATCTCTAGCGGAAGTAGGGCACTCGCTACCTCGGAACAGCTCCGACTTTGGACACCACCCAACAACTAAGAGGATTTCTATAAACACATTTAAAGCAAACTGGGCCACAAGAAATCTACCATAGTTTTAAACGTTATGCCGTTGTAGACCACTAGATTTTCGTTGTTAGGTAACAGGATGTCGAATGCTTTATTATCATTATTATTAGCTATTTAGTATGTCATATGTGTCTAAATTGGTATACTTCTAGTAACTCTTAAATCGAACGCGATGGCCTTGGGAAACGTTCTTGTTTACATTTGAACTAATGATAATTTCCAGACGTAAAAGCTATTTTATTCATATACTTTTTGTGGTTTCCGAAACTGTATTATTCTCCTGTCCTAGTAGATAACGAACTGCATATTGTTTGTTTTAAAACATGTATTTATTCTTCTATGTAATTAGTAGATCTTGCGCACGAATTCACGCAGTAATGAACTGTGTTCTAAACTCGTTATAAAATTCTGTTTGGTACCTGTCAGGGTTGATGCAGGTTTTTTCATTTATTGTACGTAAAAAAGTGCTAGGAATATTCATTTATTGTACGTAAAAAAGTGCTAGGAATATTCAGATGTTTTTAATAACGTCAAAGACTAGCCATAAAATATGTGAAGACACAGCTGAGAATTTGACACGCCCCTGTGGATACCAGAATGATCCGCACCGGTTGGACCGGCCAACAGGCGGATCACGCCCCATAGGGTCACATGCTGGTACGCAACGGATAACTAACAGGACAGTCATACAGACAGACATACGACATGGGTGTTGCACGTCACAAAAAGATAAACAGGATGTTGATCTAACTACGTAATGAAACTATGCTGCACATTAATCCTTGTTTATTAGAAGGTTCCCTGGAAACATATAAATGAATAAGAAATCATGATAGGTTTCACTTGATCTTGAGAAACGCCGAGAATATGAAAATTGACTATTATTGACATGGGACAGTACTAATAAAAAATCTGAATGTCCTGGCACAACCCTGGATATTTTGAGTTCGTGAGTTAAATCTGCAATCAGCAAATGAATTACAGGAAGACAGATTCAGTGTGGATATATAGCGATTGTCTGCATCCACCAAAAGAATGAAAAATTACGATACGCAAAATTCATCACTGATCGACTCATGAATAACCCTTCAGTCACTCAGGAAAAACACAAAATTTGGGAAATATGCTTTATCCAGTCAATGGACCTATAAACGGTTGGTAATTCTCGTACTCTACCCGTGCAAAATGCAATTTCTTACGATAATCAGCTCTCAGCAACGTGGAGACTTCCGAGCCCTGTGCTCTGCTGTAGACAGCTATCATCAGATGCCGTCTGCTAGAACCATCCTTCTCTACATCTGCAGACGCAGTCCTCTCCCCTGTGTCCTCGGACAACGTCGAAGTGTTCACTTCCGAGTCTCCAGACGAAGTCTCCGCACCAAATGATTCCTACTGACACCGGCTTCTTTCCTCCCTCTAAACAGGTCCATGCAGTTCCTGTTCACAAATGAAATAAACTCTGGAAAATTCTGGTCTATGATTTTTTTCTCATCTGTCTCCCTCCTAGCAAAAGTTTAACAACATTTTCGGACCATTTTACTCTCACGTATTCAGTTCTTAAACAGTTATTTGCTATTTACCATTTGTTCTCTATTGCAGCCAATATTCTCGTCTGCACGTACGCATTTCTCAGAAACTGGCATTCCAGCTTCAGTTTCCTTGCAATTTTTTTATGGTTAACCAACGAAGAGCCCTCTTACAAATTTTTAGCCAGGAGGGTGTTCATCCCTTGTAAAGGGGCTCCAGAAAGTTGGCCCATCGCTTTACAGAGAGAAAAAAATATCCCGTCGACAGTGTAGCTCCGTCGTTTCTCATGGTGCATTGAGATCTTTATTTGTTATAACTTACCTCGCACAACATTCTCAGAATTGTCAGTGTCAATAAAATTCACCAACAGCCATGTAATTTAAGATGGTATTCAATTTTATTTTGAAGGCTACCAGTTTTAGCATTTCATTATGGCATCTTCAGGCCCCGTATGCATCTCTCCAAATTAACGAAAATGTCATACAGAGACTTCTCTGGATGTCGTGAATTCAATCGTTACACTAGCGCTTCGATCGAAGACTTGACAGCAACTGAAGTTGGCATAAGGAAATGCTGAAACTGGAAGCCTTCAAAATAAAATAAAGTAACAATTAATAGGACTGTTAGTGAATTTCATTGACAATTACTTAACTAGCCGATGTCCCCTGTCCATGATGGACCAACAGAGACATTCTCAGAAGGGTACTCATCGGCACAAAACAAATTCCTTCGAAATATGTTTTTGTCACATGGCACATCGCTGTAAAAGCTAAGATACTACATGAGCGCAGGTGTTAACCTTGCTAGGGTATATGAATGTAGGCCTGGACCCCTTACTGAACAGAGTGCACTATGAGAAAAACAGTCAGAATTTGGCGCCCAGATGCCCGTGCTAAACAATGGCTGGACCATCATGTGATACCTGCCCCGAGCAGCCACTTCGCCGTAGCCAACCTCCCCCCCCCCCCCCCCAACTATCACCACCCCTCTTCCTCCCACTCTCTCCTCTGAAACGACGCAAGCCGCAACTCCGAGGGGGCTCAGATCGGACACCAGACCACTGACATGGGCCTTTATCACAGACCTAGCACCTAGCCAGTGGGAAAGAGAGGAAATTCGTGTAAAAATAGAGGCGTTAATCCTTACAATCTTTGATGTTGTTTGTTGTAGGAATTAAATGTTTTATTAACTGATGGGAATAAAATTCAGATAGCAATAACACATGAGAAAGGCCAGTCAAGCAATGGACTGACACGTATAAAAGAAGGTACTGTTGCTGATGCATGTATGTCCTCATATATAGAGCATAATTTTGGCATATCTACGACATACTTTTACACTTTCAGTACGCGTATATGGTTTGCCTCCGTTTTTATTGTGTTCATTGTTATGAAAGATCCTGCAGGGAGTCATTACTGAGAAGTTTCGGGTTAATGTCCAAAGTTCAGAGTTTCATTCCCATATTTCTTTCAATAATAGCAAACCAAAACACGTGTTATTCTTTATTTAAACTTCTTTCCACGTCGTAGTACGAGTTTGAAAAAGTGTACAAAAGTGTATGAAACTTCAAGCATTTGCACTGTACAGCATTTGAAGCCAACTGCGCTGCCGATCACTATGCTTTGAAAACTGACAAAGAGGTAGTAATCATAGTCGACATCGAAGCACAGAAATAATTTATAAGTGCCTCTGAAGGGAATTGGTAGTATTTTATTAATAATCAAAATGTAAAGCGAAAGTGATGAATTATGGAGCGGGTCCGAGTACCAGAATTCATGGATTCAAGGAAGGAAGTCAAATTCTTCAACATTTTAATATAAGAAGGAAGTGGATGCCAGATCAACAAAGCAATGGACATACAATTAAAAATCTCCTTTATTAGACAAAAAAGATGTACTGATACCAAATACCGATAGCTGTGCTTCTTGATAGCAGCGACGTCCAAGTGAAAAAGCCTGAATGTAAGAGACCGGGAGCCTATGAACTGCTGTGGTACAGAAGTACATATACAAGTGGGTAGGGCAAGAAATACAAGAAATAAAGGACAAGGATGGAATTCCATACAAGAAGGGGAAGTTCATGAGACATTTCGTACAGCATTTAGTAGTTTAACACATTCGGCAATGCGCAGCAGAATGTGAAACTAGCACTGGCAAACGGAGCTTTTTGACGATCTTGGATGGTAGAGGAAACATAAGCATAATGTCAGAAGAATTAAACTATAATGATGATCAAAAGGAAAATCTCTGTACATTTTGCTGCCTAAAGCACCAAATGTCAGATTCCTTAATCAACAACTAGAATGTCACTCGACCAGTATTATGAATGGTATTATGAGTATCATGACGGAATGCAATGTTGGTGTAACACGTTTCTCTAAATGCTGCAGAACAAATAAATTTGGATCCACTGTATTTAGGCTCGGGCTAAGTCTTTTCTAAGAAGTATGTATCAGTATGTGTTAGCAGAGGGAAGTAGAATTGCTATGAATTATTTCCACTAGCTTACGTTTTCCGTCATGATACAAGACTTCAAAGTGAAAATAATGCCACTGCTTCGCGAACTGTTGAGTAGTAGTCTGCATTAGGATGACACAGTTTTGCAGGCGTTGTAGCTTCCTGCTAGTCGGTTTTGTTTGTCAGGCCTGCCCTACCGGAAATAAACAAAAGAAGAAATCTGGAGGTATTCTAGCACGCTCTTGACAAGGCTTCCTACAAGCAACAGTTAATAGATTAGCACAACATTGGATAAATTTCACTGTCAGTCAGAAGGAAATATAACATAATCCGTATAGCTGTGAATATAGTAGATGCCTGAAAAAGAGTAATAAAAAGGAAATGTTGTAGCCATTCTGGCCGTTCTCCTAATAGAATACGTGACTCGGTGGAACAGAAAGAGGTTTTATGCAGTCATTCTAATTCGTTCCCTAGTTGTAGACCATGTAGAGATACATAAAACTGTTTACAACGCTCTAAAGACGGAACCTCATAAGAAGTGATCCATTTCATATTAAACCACGAAGCAGATTTCTCACAGAATCGTAAACGCGCCTGCTTCCATCAAAAATTGAAGGAAGGAAGCGCATTGCGAGACAGAATATATGGCTCCATATACAATTTACGCTTCGGAGCGGCTGGGTTCTTTTATGGTTTATTGAAAACTATAAAACGACAGCTCGAGAGCTATCGCTATTGATCTGCGACCTTGGCCGCTCCGAGTCCACATCGGTCTCTTCCCATCACTCTGAATACCCACGTGTTCCCAATCCATCTGGGTAAGAGGAGCGCATCCGTAGAGAACTTTCGGCCTTGATGCAGCAAGATGTAGAGTGCAGCTGGAACAAGGAGGTGATTTACCTAATGTGGATGCAGATACTTCTGAGGTGGCACAAATGGAGAAGACGCGACAAACTCAGTAAAACATTCGCTTCCATAACTTTAACAACAGATTTTCTCACGTAATTCTCCAAATATGAAATTAATAGTGCTACAGACTGAAAGGTTGCTTACAAAATTATTTTTAATGAACATAAATGTGTAGGTATTATGACTTCCTTTTTCGCCACATTTTGAGGACTACGTCTCTTATTAAGTGGGAGATTTCTCGTCATCTGCTTTACATAAAGCAAATATGTGTAACAAGTCATCAAATTTTCGGTCAGGATAAAAGTATCAACTTCGAGTTACAGGACTTCGTAATACCAAATTTAATGTAAGTAACTTCCAGACTCTGTTTCTCAGTCCGCAGAACTGGAATGGTGGGTGGGGAAATACTGTCTAACAGTCATGGAGCAACGTCGGTAATATTTAATCTTGCACTCGACAGGTCAGCGACGTGTACTGTCACACACGTTCCATATACAGAGTTGTCGGAAGTAGTCTTAAAGGCTTGTAAGGGTGGTGCAGGGCACGGTTTCATGCGAAACAATTACTAAGAAAAAAATTCGATACGTTGCGCCGTTTCCAAGTTAATTAGGATTGAAGTTAGCCTATCAGTTGTTCGCATAATGGAGAAGATGGCACGCTAGACTGCTCAGCCTTAGAGACCCTGTATACAGAGAGAGTGGCCATAGGTGAAGTTGCTCGTGATTGGTTGGTTAGCTTTGGCAGAAAAATGGCGCCAAACGTCTCTCGCGCCTACAATGTTCGCCGTACTTTTGAGTTGAATTGAAGATCAGAGGACTTTTGGAAACGATTAAAGGGTATTTGAATTATTGAGAGACTTGTTATGCGTTGTGCACGCATATTCGATTTAGTTGTATATCGTTTTCAGTACGTAATTAGCGTTTGCGATCTTAAATACGAGTTGAAATAATGAAGCGTTTAGTGATGAAGTCGGTAGGCCTACATGTTTGAAGTAAACACGTTAATAGTTGTACAGTATTGTTTTTGACATCTGTAATTCGTTCTGCAAACGTTCGTAAACGATGCCAGGTTGTGCTGCATTTGGTTGTTCCAATAGAGGCGAAGGTGGATTTCGCATGTTAGCATTTCCACGCAATGAAGAAAGACGAAAGCGGTGGGCAGTCGCAGTCAACAGGGCTGACATAAATCAAACAGGAGCCTTGTGGAAACCCACCAAGTACTCTTATCTATGCGAAGTAAGTCGTTTTTGCTTTTTGCTACATATAAAAATGTTGACGCAAGCAAGTTGTAAGCACGTTTTCCGCAGTTGTAGTTGCTGTAACATTATTCGTAGTAAATAATTGTAGGTACTCTTCAAGACAGTTTTTAATAGGGCTACTTACTGTGGGGCAACAGATACGGTAGTTTTCTTCTTATATTTGGTCGTTATTACAGTAGCCTACATTTAACATTAACTGATTTTTGTAATCTATTTCGTTTGTTATCTACGAGAGGTATTCGGTATATATATGAAAGAAAGTCGTAAGCAGTTGTTTACTTGTGACACGCAAAAAGTTTGAAGACGTGGCAAGAAGTACTAATACGTCTCACTTTTTGCATGTCACAAGCAAACAACTGCTTACGACTTTCATTCATCTGACGCAATAGAGGTACGTTAAATCTTTAGCGTTATGCACTTCCGATACAAAACAAATTCTATACACAATATTTTTTTATTTACGTTACTTTCATTGCAATATGTCTAGCAAATGAACTTTGAAGGAGATAAATGCAAGTCACGAATAATTTTTACATCCACTGTATCAAATTTTCCTGTGGTGTACGTAGTAGACTACTATGAGTATATTATAGCTGTAAAGAAAGGCATTTAACGAATGATTTCGCCATATTGTCTTGTGCTTTTGGTTCAATGAGTGTGTACTCCACTACTCCACTACTGGCCATTCAAAAGTCCCGCCCGCAGTTTGACAGAAAAATGGCCGCCGTATCGTCCGGTTTGCCACTCTCTCCCTATACAGGCTCTCTACTCAGCATCTGACTCAGTTCCAATAATTACTGCCGTCCTATACCTAATTTAAGTATCGCTCTCTTCTTCGGTTCTAGAAAATCAAACTAAGAACACGCATGGCTGCTCTCACGGGCCGCTCGGAAACGGCGCAACGTGTCGAATTTTATTCTTAAGAATTATTTCTCAGTGTAAGCTACCGTGAAACATCGTTACAAGCTGCACAGACGCCTTCTGATCACTCTGTATAAGTACACATAACACCCGTGAAACATTACGTGAACGGTATATTACAAAAAAGAATTAAAAAAGGAAGTAACTCAGACTAGGCATATTGCCTAAGGAGATAACAGTGACCGAGTTGTAACGATGATCGTTTATTGTATTTTTCAACCTTCGGTCAGAAAAAACTTCATAACCAATTTCGAGCCATTCTAGGCACTTCAGTTCGGAACCGCGCTGCTGCTACGGTCGCAGGTTTGAATCCTGCCTCGGGCATGGATGTGTGTGACGCCCTTACGTTAGTTAGGTTTAAGTAGTTCTAAGTGTAGGGGACTGATGACCTCAGATGTTAAGGCCCATAGTGCTTGGAGCCATTTGAACCAATTTCGACTTATTACCAATTATCATCAGATCCTTTTTTTTATGAATTTTCAGTTCTCCTCTGTTCCAAGCTCTTCATCTCAGAGTAGTGCTTACAACCTACGTTCTCAGTTTTCTATTATTTTCTGCTGGATATATTCCAACCTCTATCTTCCTCTACCGTTTTTTCCCTCCACAGCTCCCTCTGCTACAATGAAAGTTATCGCCTGAAATTTTAAGAGATGTCCTACTATCTTCCTTCTCCTAATCAATGTTTTCCATATACTCCTTCATCGCCGAATATGCGGAAAATCTTCTCATTCCTTACCTTATTAGTGAACCTAATTTTCAACATTACGAATGCTCCGATTTTCCCCATTTCCTGTTTTCCCACAGTCAATGTTTCACTACCATAAAATATTGTGCTCCAAATGTACATTCTCACAAATCTCTTCCTCAAATTAAGGCCTGTGATTGATACTAATAGACTTCTCTTGACCAGAAATGTTCTTTTTGCCAGGACTAGTCTGCTTCTTATGTCCTCCTTGCTTCGTCCGTCATTGGTTATTTTACTGCCTAGGTAGCACAACTCCCTAACTTCATCTACTTCGTGACCATTGATCCTGATTTCCAGTTTCTCGCTGTTCTCATTTCTGCTACTGCCCATACTTCCGTCTTTCTTCCTGTTACTCTCAGGCCATATTCTATAGTCGTACACTGTTCATTACATTCAACAGATCCTACAATTCTCCTTCATTTCCACTGAGGATAGCAATGCCATTAAAGAATCTTATCATTGATTTCCTTTCACCTTGAACTTTAATTTCACTGATGAACATTCTTTTTATTTCCGTCATAGTTTCTTCGATACGTAGAATGAACAGTAGGGCGAAAGATTATATCGTTGTCTTTCACCCTTTTAATAAGAACACTTTCGTTCTTGGACTTCCACTCTTCTTGTGCCCTCTTGGTTCATTTATGTAGTATATGTTACCCGTCTTTCCCTAAGAGTTACCCCAATTTTTCTCATAATTTAGAACACATCACTCCGTTGTTGAACGTTTTTTCCAGGACGACAAATCCTACGAGCATGTCCCGGTTTGTCTTTACTCTTGCTTCCATTAGCAACAGCAGCATCATATCTACCTTCATGGTGCTTCTATCTTTCCTAAAGCCTAACTGATCCTCATCTAATTGATCGTTTTGTTTTCCATTCTTCTGTATATTATCTTTGTCAGCAACTTGCATGAATGGGCTGTTAAGCTGGCAGTGCGATAATTTTTGCACTCGTCAGCTCTTGCAATTTTCGGAATCGTGTTGATGATGTTTTTCCGGAAGTCAGATGGTATATTACCAGTCTCATATACTCTACACACCAACTTCAATAGTTGTTTTGTTGCCATTCCCACAGTGCTTTTAGGAAGTCAGAAGTAATTTTATTTTTTCCTTCGGCCTTATTTGATTTTAAGTCCTCCAAAGCTCTTGTAAAATCTGATTCTAATACTGAATGTACTGCCGCTTCTATATCGGCTCCTGTTCCTTCTTCTAACACGTCATCAAACAAGTCATCCCCTCAAAGAGGCCTTCAATGTACTCCTTCCACCTATCTGATCTCTCCTCTGCAATTAACAGTGCAATTTCCACTGCACTCTGAATTTTACCACCCTTGCTTTTAATTTCATAGTAGGTTTGTAAGTAGGCTGTTTATGTTTTCTTATTGGCAACGTTACGTAGCACTCTGTATGAAAATCACTGACTGTGCTGTGTGCAGTCTGTGGCTAGTTTGCATTGTTGTCTGCCATTGTAGTGTTGGGCAGCGGCAGCTGGATGTGAACAGCGCGTAGCGTTGCGCAGTTGGAGGTGAGCCGCCAGCAGTGGTGGATGTGGGGAGAGAAATGGCGGAGTTTTGAAATTTGTAAGACTGGATGTCATGAACTGCTATATATGTTACGACTTTTGATGACTATTAAGGTAAATACATTGTTTGTTCTCTATTAAAATCTTTCATTTGCTAACTATGCCTATCAGTACTTATTGCCTTCCGTAGTTTGAATCTTTTATTTAGCTGGCAGTAGTGGCGCTCGCTATATTGCAGTAGTTCGAGTAACGAAGATTTTTGTGAGGTAAGTGATTTGTGAAAGGTATAGGTTATTGTTAGTCAGGGCCATTCTTTTGTAGGGATTTTTGAAAGTCAGATTGCGTTGCGCTAGAAATATTGTGTGTCAGGATAAGCACAGTCCTGTATAATTTATCCAAGGGGACGTTGCAGGTTGTTTTGACTTTTCTATGTGCTGAGTCAATCTTTCGGACACAACTTTTTTTTTGTTATTTGTTCACATATTTTACGCACCCATTTCGCTTTAGCTTCTCTGAACTTCCGATTAATTTCATTCCTAAGTGATTGTATTTCTGTATTCCTGAATTTCCCTTAACTTTTCTGGATTTCCTTCTTTCGTCTATCAACTGAAGAATTTCCTCCATTACCCATGGTTTTATCGTAGTTATCTTCTTTGAGTTTTTCTTACAAACTTCTGCAGTCGCCCTGTTTAGATATATTCATTCCTCTTAAACCGAACTGTCTACTGAGCTATTCCCTATCACAGTATCTATAGCCTCAAAGAATTATGGGCGTATCTCTTCATTTCTTAGTACGTCCATATTCTATTTCCGTGCGCATTGTTTGCTCCTGACTACTCTCTTAAACTTCAGCCTGTTCTTCATCATTACTGAATTGTGATCGGAGTCAGTATCTGCTCCTGGGTACGCCTTACAGCCCAATACCTGATTTCAGAATCTGTGCCTGACCATGATGTATGTAATCCAACCAAAATCTTCCCGTATCTCCTGGCCCCTTTCCATGTATACCTCCTCCTCTTGTAATTCTTGAACAACAGAGTATTCGGCATTACATGCATAAATTAATTGCAGAGCTCAATTAGTGTTTCTCTTCACTCATACCTAGTGCCAAACCCATTTTGTTCCCTAACCTTTTCTCCTACTCCATCCCCTGAAACCGCATTCCAATTCCGAATGACTATCAGATTTCCATCCAAACTACGTACTGACTTACTCGTTCAATATCTTCATACACCTTCTCTAACTCTTCATGTTCTGCTCGTGACGTCGACATTATACCTGAACAATCGTTGTCGGTGTTGGTTTGCTGTCGCTTCTGATGAGAATAACCCTATCACTAAACTGTTCATCGTAACTCACTCTCTGGCCTTCCTTCCTATTCATATCGATTCCAGCTCAGGTTTTACCATCTCCCCTGCTGTAGATATTACCCTAAACTCCATGACTAGAAATCGTTGTCTTCTTTCCAGTTCCCTTCACTGAGCCCTACTGCATCTAGCCTTAGCATTTCCTTATTCTGAATTTCTAGCTTTCCTACTATGTTCAAACCTCCGACATTCCACGTCCCGTCTCATAGAACGTTACACTTCCCTTGGTTGTTTAATCTGTTTCTCATGGTCACGTCCTCCTTGGCAGTTCCTTCCCTCAGATGCCAATGTGCAACTAGCCTGGAATCTTTTACCAATGGAGAGACCATTATGACACTTTTTCAATTACAGGCCACATGTTACGTGTCTTTAGCGCAGTTGTTCCCATTGCCATCTGCATCCTCGTGCCGTTGACCATTGCTCATCTTTCGCCTTTAGGGTCAGTTTCCAACCGAAGGACAAGAGAGTGCTTTGAACCTCTGTCCTCTCCGCCTCCATCTTTAGCATGGGCGTTGGCTGGAAGAGTGAACTTATTAAAGAGGGTGACTTATTACTCCGAAAAACTACGGCCGCCATTGCTGATTATTTTTATTAAAAAGTTAAGAGGTGGCCTGGTTAAAACCCGGGAATGTGTATGTTTTGATTGCTAGTCATAGACGGCATCACTATACCACGGGTTTACTATTATCAGATTAACTGTTTTAAAAGACAGAAAATGCTGTAAACGTAAAATACTATCAAACTAAATTGCAAAAAAGCAAGTTTACATACAGATATATATCGGACTAAATACATAATAATTCGTCAACTTAACAGGCAAGCAGAGACTTTCACATTATAGCATGTCTTCCGTATGATAAATGGAATCGAAGGCTGCAGTGAAAATGAATGAAAATGCGAAAGAATGTTTCCAGAAATCTCCCAGTTGTGCACAGAAAACTAGATGGAACATGGTCTAAGGTCAGCATGACTATAATGGGCCTGGCAGTTGAAGGAACTGGAAAAAGACATTGGGTGTCAGTCAGCGAAGAGTTACAACTTGTCCTGAAGACAACACTGGAAGACTTAACCCAGAGAAGATTTAACAAGGAACTGGAACAAGGATGAAGTGTGAAGAGTGTAGCTATCCGTATTATAAATTACAATTGAAAACTAAAAATATTTGTTCCACAGTTATTGAAGTGAAGACTTTCGATTAATACAAAAATATTATTAGCGTGGAAGTAAAATGAGCGGCACGAAAGTAATCACTTCATATGACTAACTGTTCCCAGGACACGTTTTTTGGTAATATTATTGAACTTTATACATACAAAAATATTTTGTGTTACATACATACAAATTGCGTATATTGTTTCTTATGTATTAAGATTAACAACTGAGACAAGCTTAATTTTCAGATTGATACATATATATCTCAATACGGAAGGTAGGGATATCATTCTTCATGTTTCTGTCTTTAAATGTTGCAAATTTATGGTCATTTGGTAGATGATTCATGACCCTTGACATATTTAGTATAAAATACGTAGATTGTGTTAAATAATTGGATTAGCAGTAACGAAATGGCTGACTTAGTGTGTCGCGTGAGCAATATGCAACAGAGGTGGTAGTTTGTCTAAATCACTCTTTTCTTGTTGCAAATTCATTCATTAAGTTGCCACTATTTACATATCGCCGAGTTAAAGTGCTGTCAGTAAAAGTAGAACCACTGGTGGTATAGTAAATATAGGCAAAGTCTTAAATATGAAATCAGTAGCAAATAGCAATTACGAATTGCAAACCAATGGCAGCAAATTTGTTGGTCCGTTGATAGATGATACAGAACTCTCTGTTGCCAAAATGGAACCGGTAGCCGAAGGTGACAAATTAATTCCTCAGACTAGCCACACTATAGATCCGATGTGCACTTGTATAAAAGAATAGAAGCAATGATGGTAGGAAATTTGAAAACTAATTTCCGTAACTTATCATCAAAATAGAACGCTCGTACGCACGCTCAGGACTCATTTAGATTCAAGACAATTTGGGTCCAAAATGGACGACATTCACTCAAAGGAAGTCGATTTTAAGTCCAAATACGACACTTTTGAGTCCAAAGTGAACGCCATTTCTGATTCTGCGTAAAGGTTTATGGATGAGATGGGTTCGATATAGTCTGACGCATCTAGCTTAAAAGGAACTGTCCAGCAGATAACAAGAAGGTAAATAACTTAGTATCTGGAGGAAAATTTATAAGAACGTTTTCACTGATTCTCCAAGGTGGATAAATGAAGAGGACACACAGATAATTGAAAAGCTGGAACTAAAAGGTGTTACGCAGTAAGCTAGTGATGAAGCATTACATAATGAGATGGTTCAAAAAATGGCTCTGAGCACTATGGGACTCAACTGCTGTGGTCATCGGTCCCCTAGAACTTAAAACTACTTAAACCTACGTAACCTAAGGACATCACACACATCCATGCCCGAAGTAGGATTCGAACCTGCGACCGTAGCAGCAGTGCGGCTCCGGACTGGAGCGCCTAGAACCACACGGCCACCGCGGCCGACGAGATGGTTCAGGACAACTAATTCAATCTGGTTACATCAGATTAAATGCACACTAAGCACCTTCTTGAATTACATAGTAATGCAGCTACACAAATTAGTGGCATGAGATAGGTATTATCTACTGTTCAAGAAAAATGTGTGATACACCGCCCCTTGGTTCCAGAGCACGTGACACTTATAACGCTGCAAGTCAGTTTGATAGGATAAATCGAGACGAAATAACTCAAACAACCCCGTCGCCTAACCATGTGGCGTAAGGGATGGGGACAGCTCCTACCTCATTGTCAATTAATTTCGGAAGTAAGTTTATTAAAACATAAGTAATTCCAAGTTTTTTGCCTGGTAAAAGGACAACACATCCCGTAGGTTTCATAACATCCCTTAAGGGAGCTCTACTTAAAAAGTGGACCAACAATAAATACAGTTTATTACAGCCTATACACAGGTAGACATGACACTACGGGTGACTAAAATTCCTAATTCTTGAATTACATAGTAATGCAGCTACACAAATTAGTGGCATGAGATAGGTATTATCTACTGTTCAAGAAAAATGTGTGATACACCGCCCCTTGGTTCCAGAGCACGTGACACTTATAACGCTGCAAGTCAGTTTGATAGGATAAATCGAGACGAAATAACTCAAACAACCCCGTCGCCTAACCATGTGGCGTAAGGGATGGGGACAGCTCCTACCTCATTGTCAATTAATTTCGGAAGTAAGTTTATTAAAACATAAGTAATTCCAAGTTTTTTGCCTGGTAAAAGGACAACACATCCCGTAGGTTTCATAACATCCCTTAAGGGAGTTCTACTTAAAAAGTGGACCAACAATAAATACAGTTTATTACAGCCTATACACAGGTAGACATGACACTACGGGTGACTAAAATTCCTGAGTGTTGCATATCCTAAGAACCATTTGAATAGGCATTCCTGCCAAAAAACTAGTGTTTTTCAAAAGCAGCATTAAATCCCAAGACATACAATATTAAAAAGGGCATCTTGCATAAATATTTTGAACGGCATACAAACAAAACCTCGTACTGGGATGAACCAATCTCGTAACGCAATGTTTTAACAATTTCCAATCAGAAAGTACCTCTCAACATTACTGAGAATCTTTTGCATGTCCCAGAAACTAATCTGTAATGTTTATGTCCTTTTTACATTCCACTGACTTAACCCATGAAGACTTAGAACTGAGTAATAGCAGTGGTATCGGCCAGTCTGTCAAGCAGGCAACCATTAAAATAATCAGAATAACAAAAATGATTATTATTTCAAGTGTGTACTGCCGCCAGTAGAACCTATGATACGTAACTGTGCGCAAGATGCTGTCGATTCGCCGTATTGCCATAATAGAAGGCGACATGATAACCGGTGCAATCCTTGTTATCACACAAATAATACAAATCTATGGGACAATAACAATCAAATCCGATGGAACCCTAAATTTACGAAATTCCCCACAGTCGAATGAGATTGCTTTTAACCAGGACAATTAATAAATACACTCCTGGAAATGGAAAAAAGAACACATTGACACCGGTGTGTCAGACCCACCATACTTGCTCCGGACACTGCGAGAGGGCTGTACAAGCAATGATCACACGCACGGCACAGCGGACACACCAGGAACCGCGGTGTTGGCCGTCGAATGGCGCTAGCTGCGCAGCATTTGTGCACCGCCGCCGTCAGTGTCAGCCAGTTTGCCGTGGCATACGGAGCTCCATCGCAGTCTTTAACACTGGTAGCATGCCGCGACAGCGTGGACGTGAACCGTATGTGCAGTTGACGGACTTTGAGCGAGGGCGTATAGTGGGCATGCGGGAGGCCGGGTGGACGTACCGAAGAATTGCTCAACACGTGGGGCGTGAGGTCTCCACAGTACATCGATGTTGTCGCCAGTGGTCGGCGGAAGGTGCACGTGCTCGTCGACCTGGGACCGGACCGCAGCAACGCACGGATGCACGCCAAGACCGTAGGATCCTACGCAGTGCCGTAGGGGACCGCACCGCCACTTCCCAGCAAATTAGGGACACTGTTGCTCCTGGGGTATCGGCGAGGACCATTCGCAACCGTCTCCATGAAGCTGGGCTACGGTCCCGCACACCGTTAGGCCGTCTTCCGCTCACGCCCCAACATCGTGCAGCCCGCCTCCAGTGGTGTCGCGACAGGCGTGAATGGAGGGACGAATGGAGACGTGTCGTCTTCAGCGATGAGAGTCGCTTCTGCCTTGGTGCCAATGATGGTCGTATGCGTGTTTGGCGCCGTGCAGGTGAGCGCCACAATCAGGACTGCATACGACCGAGGCACACAGGGCCAACACCCGGCATCATGGTGTGGGGAGCGATCTCCTACACTGGCCGTACACCACTGGTGATCGTCGAGGGGACACTGAATAGTGCACGGTACATCCAAACCGTCATCGAACCCATCGTTCTACCATTCCTAGACCGGCAAGGGAACTTGCTGTTCCAACAGGACAATGCACGTCCGCATGTATCCCGTGCCACCCAACGTGCTCTAGTAGGTGTAAGTCAACTACCCTGGCCAGCAAGATCTCCGGATCTGTCCCCCATTGAGCATGTTTGGGACTGGATGAAGCGTCGTCTCACGCGGTCTGCACGTCCAGCACGAACGCTGGTCCAACTGAGGCGCCAGGTGGAAATGGCATGGCAAGCCGTTCCACAGGACTACATCCAGCATCTCTACGATCGTCTCCATGGGAGAATAGCAGCCTGCATTGCTGCGAAAGGTGGATATACACTGTACTAGTGCCGACATTGTGCATGCTCTGTTGCCTGTGTCTATGTGCCTGTGGTTCTGTCAGTGTGATCATGTGATGTATCTGACCCCAGGAATGTGTCAATAAAGTTTCCCCTTCGTGGGACAATGAATTCACGGTGTTCTTATTTCAATTTCCAGGAGTGTATAATATGGTACAGCCGAACCAAATTGGAGTACACAAAACCCACAAGCTGTAGTTGAAGTGTTTCGGAAGACAGCCACCCAGCCAAATCGAGTTTGACAGACCAAAGAGAGCTCATTTTACCCTCTAATGTCGGTTACAGGATGGCGAGAGAGCATTGAAAATGACCGAATCAAGTTGTGTATATATGTGCAATGATTCTTGTGCACGACTTCGTACACAGTGGCAAGGGCAAGTAGGCTACAAGTGGTGCGGCAACTATCCTCGTGGAGTATGTGCCATCCCCATGACGTTATTGTGAAAATTTACGAAACTAGTGCGACGATATAAAAACAATCGTAATAACGAAAATATTGATAAAAGCTATAAAGACGATGTGTTGTGATTATTGCAGTGTAATATTGTAAAATAATGTAGAAAAAGAACAAGGAAAATTACTATTAATACGAAAACTATGTATTTCAAGGATAATCTGTGACCGAAAATAAAAATGAACAGACAGTCCTCTAACGAGGAAGATATAGAAGAAATTAACTACTCTTCGTTTTGTTCTTGATTGTAGAAGGACGTCATTGACGATTCGTGATGAGAATGGTTTGTCTTTGTCATTAATACTGCAAGAAAAAGCATTCTTATTATAATAATAATTAATTCTTTAAATATGTAAACTTGTGTTTTCCTTTCAATTATGTAGAGAAAGGCATCCCATAATTACTATTGAATAATTTGCAGTTTTCATATACTGAGCTGATTTTGTTTCAAGATGCTACTACGGGCGAGTACATAATTTTAAGTTTTTCATTAAGCCAAACGGCTTAAAAATAGGAATTCACTCGCTGAGAATTATCTGCTTAAGTCTTTCTTTTAAAAGTGAATTAATATTTCATTCAGAAACACTTTTTGTGTTAGCCTGGACCAGTCAGCACGGATGAGGTCTCACACGATTCACTACATAAAGAATAATTGTAATTCCGATGTAAATAGAAAACAGCTTTTAATCAGTCTATAACAAGATTTCAATACGAAACTCACAGAAAGCCCAGAGTCTCTTCTCATTAACAGAACAATGAAGCTGGTCGGATTTTAATGTGCGCCACATTTAGCTTTGCTACATTTCATGTGTAACACGTTAAACACAAACTTGCTAGACTGCATAAACTCGCAGTGGAAATGAAATTAACATTACTTGCAGAACTAACAAAGCCTTTCGCGTAGCCATCAAGATTTTGGTGCACTTCAACACAGCATTTCAGCTTTGTGTTGCAGTGCGGCACTTCGCGTCAGCAAACGACGAAAGGTACATGAAACATAATAATCTAATAACGACAGGCCCTCAGAAATCTAAAGTGGCTGGGGCCAAGGCGCCCAATAAAAGTACATTTCTTTTTATTGAAAATAGCAAAGCTTCATTAAGGTGGCTTTAATGGTGCTGCACTTTCTAACTTGCAACCTTTCATATCAGAGAACATAGTAACGTGATAGTAGAATTTAGTATTTTGAATTTACAACTGCATATACCATTGATACTGAGAATAAGTAGTCTTAATTATTTCTTGCGCTACACGAACATTGACAATAACATCATACATTTCGGATAGTAGTACAGGTAGCTGGATGGGAGCAGAAATGATTAGCGAACTAGTTACCTCATCAGACAGAAGATTTACGTAACTTGTATTTCTCCAAGCGTATGAAGACTTGTTATGAATATTGCTGCGAGAAATGAAGTCCATCTGTTGATGTCACAAATAAGAGGCTCCAAGCGCAAGCGGATTGAGCGGCTGTTGCTGACCGTCCTATATGCCGCAGCAGAGCGCAGTTGTGCCGTGCAGCAGCAGGAGGCGTGGCTCAGCGGGCGCGCACCATTGGTCCGCCATATCCCGCGCGACCGCTATTGGCGTCAGACGGAAATCTGCAGTTCCATTGCCAACTTAAAGACGTCCTTGGGGTGGTTTCAGTACGTGATACCACAATAATGATAAGGATTTCAGGGAAGAATTATATAATGATCCTACCATGTGCAAGGAACAGGGGTACACTTAGTTCTAGGTGCAATTAACGGTGTGGTGGGTGACATGTCTAGTACCACTGTATTACACACAGGAGTTACTGCAAATGACCTATTCATTCATTTATTTAGAAGAATTAATGAGATTTCCGAAATACCAACCTTGCCAGTTCAAAGCTACAGAATTGCAGGTGCTATCTGTATCAAGTCGCACAGTGTCAGGGTGCAAGCAGAAGTTAATATAATGTGGGAAATTGAGCGTTTTGTTGCATATTTCTAATAATGGAAGGTTTAACAGTGAGTTGCATTCTGAAAATTGAATTTTTACTTGATTCGAAAGGAAAAAGCGAGATCTCTTGTAGTAAGGCTCTCCTGTGAGTGATATTAGCAAACCTAAATGGACGACAGATCTAGTGTACAAAAGAGTGAACTGTGATATTACACTAACCTTACTTGGGCCTATAGTACAATTTTACCTGTGTAAATGTTTCGGTCAGAGACTCTAAATATAGAATAATTTGGTTAACTTTTGACACAAATGCACATGTACAAGGTCACTCTGAAGGGTCACGAAACGGGTAGAGTGACTGCACTTCTAATATGCTACAATACCGTCTCCACCACACCCGGTTCTAGTTACAAAAAGTTGTACGCGTGAATATTGTGGCGGTAGAGTCTCCAAAAATGTGTCTATAAACAATGAGAGAGGACGCGGCTGGGCCCCCCTCCGTTTGTTGGTGGTTGAATGACAGACGTAGCGGCACGAGCGGGAGATTGTAAAAGGGCCGGGTGGGGGGCGCGCTCAGCTGCACACAGCGCCACCAGCTTTGAAGTAGCACCGCTAGATGTCGGCGCCCTTTGAGCCTCTGCTACTGGGTCGTTCTGAAAGTATGAAAAATCCTGGTGACTAGCAGGCGTTCTGAATGCTCTGAAAACACGTGGTCGGAATTTCCCCTGCTTGCTGACCGTTGGAGGCACATAATGGAGGAAAATGCCGCCGTGAATGGCCGTGGGGACCAGCTAAACCGCTCAATAGATGTCAATAAATAGTGGACCCATTCAGATTCTGGGAAGCCAGTACAACAAATAGAAGCAAAAAATGATGGCGAGTGCGAGGGTTTAGAAGCGCCTTCGGTACGACCTAGAGTGTTAAGTTTTTTATGTTAGATATTTTGTGGACAGTATAAAATTTAAAAATTAGTAACGTGTCGACACATTTACCGATTTTGATAAACGAAGTGTCTATGAATGGGTCTCGCAGATATCTATAGAAGAATCAAAACAGAGCTGTTATAAGCGTTCCAGTTTTGAAATAACGGCTTGGATTAGTATTCCGAAAGATTAGCTAATACGTTCAAAGTAGCGGCAGTACTTTAAAACAAACGTAGTTAGGCAATTATGAGCATGCTTGTTGTTTACTTATTTATATCTTTTAACGACAATACACAACAAATAACGTTTTACATGACAGAATTAGAATTTACGAGACAACTTACAAATGCTGTGAAAAACTGAAAGCAGCATTGAAAAGTTGAGAAAATTTTCATGCAAATTCATGTATTATATATATCTATTTCCCGATATTTATAGTTTTTATATATTCTGGAATAAAGGAACTGTGTGTTGTAACTTGTGTTATAA
The DNA here is from genome assembly GCF_023864345.2 of Schistocerca serialis cubense. Classification (NCBI taxonomy): domain Eukaryota; kingdom Metazoa; phylum Arthropoda; class Insecta; order Orthoptera; family Acrididae; genus Schistocerca; species Schistocerca serialis. Next base: position 279,413,761 of record NC_064641.1, read on the forward strand.
TGCGTGGATGCAAATACCCGGCAGCCATCTTCGGGCGGACAGTCTGATCTTGGCGGCGCTAGGAAACGGATGTCAGATTCTGGCAGTGTTCACGGGCAGTCGTGAGTTTTGCAAGCTCATCTTCGCGGAAGTGTTGAAATGTCCGTTCAGTGTCTAAACGCGGATTTGTAAAATTTACTCGTATGTCACTATCAAATATTTTGACAAATTTCTGAATTGTAAATTTCGAGGAATATTCGTCAGGTAACCACTTCGAACTTCGAAATTTCAACACCTACCTTAGCAAGCTGTTCTTGGAACCTGTAATTTTGCCATTTGGAAAGTGAAGAACCTTAAATTTTGAACGATGGGACAGAATTGTTGCGAGACTTTGATGTGGGCGAGATGCTGCCTGAGTTTACTTATGTTCTCGCACTGGCTTAACAACATTCGGCATTAGCATTTCGTAAACACGTTACCGTCAGAAGAACCGGAAATAAATCTAGTTCTTTATATATTTTAATCCGTGAGTCTAATGAACTGTCTCTATTCAAATCCTGCCTTCATTTAATTGTAAGTTCCATTCCTTGAGTAATGATTCTGGGGCGAAAGCGACGAGTGATTGGTTGGCCGCTGGACCTAAATGCAGTCATGGCCCTTGGTAGAGTGCTACTAACTGAAACACTAAATCATTGATAATTTGCATAGTAGTGCTGGAGACTCCGAACTAATTCAGTAAGTTTTTGGACACAAACCTTTAAGGGACAGTTTCAGTTTTCTATTGTTTTTGTACAGGTTAGTGTGCACCTGAATTGAATGTTGAAGTCGCAATATTATCGGTTTAAAATATGTGATATCACAGTTAAAACATTCCCGACGAAGAGACTAAAACATTGTGCGTAGTAGATATTAAAATTAATAATACTTGTCCGTAGGACACGTTACAGGTTATTAACTGTGAAAACAGTTTAAATTTCTAAATGAAATACACACTCATGGACAATAAACAGGCCTACCAAACACGAAAGAAAGGAAACAAAATCCACGCTAAAAACGAATAAGGCTGATGAATCTATTTCTAATGTACAGTCTGAAGTTACGTGTACACTAATGAGACTCTATTTAGAACAATGTAGTGTAAGTTTTATGTTTTGTATTACTGATGTAGCTGTGCAACTGTTCGTCCCGTGTACCTTCTAATCGATGGGCTGCCTCATATCTCCCCAGAATACAACCAACCTGTCCTGAGACCCGTGACCGTCTGCTAGCACACCAGCCTCTTTATCAGTGTCCCTACCTCTCCACCAAAGGTCCTGGCAACAATTACGACACATCGGTTTTGCCGGGATCCAGCTCGCCTCAGGACGCACAAGAAAAACCACGTCATCAGCTACCATCCAACAATTCCACATCGTCCAAATTACTTATCCTACCTGAGAATTAACAAAAACTTTATTCTATTCAAGTATTAATGATTGTCACGAAAGATTTAAGAAATGAAATTTTGACCATTTAAAGTTAAAATATGGCTTTCTGAAAGCAAACAGAAACTCTAATTTTTTTTGTATTTTTTACCTGTTTACGAGCAGAATTGTTACTAAATGAACTTGATGAAATCCAGTTAAATATACAACGATAATATGTTTTCAAACAATACAGTTTGCTGCTAGTAGACCACGTTCGCGATTTATCAGAATCTACATTTGAGAAAATCTCTGTAGTTTTGTCAACCACTACGAGATACGAACATTGTCAAAAGGGAATAAAACTGTACTACTGCAACGACTTTTGAAGGACCTAAACATCAATTATGCATAACTAATTTCTAAGCTTCGCACTCTATGCACTCATTCCACGATAATAGAGCTTAAGTCACGAATTACGTTAAATCAGAAGGCCCTTCGCGGTTTTAGCTCAGGTTTCCCGCGGACTTCGCCTGAATATGTCGGATATAACCCTGAGCATTGTAGTAGTTATCCCGACTTCACAGATGCAATATAATCCTGTTATCGTGAAACTTCCCGGCAGATTAAAGCTGTGTGCCGGACCGAGACTCGAACTCAGGACCAATGCCTTTCGCGGGCAAGTGCTCTACCAACTGAGTTACCCAAGCACAACTCTCGCCCAGTCCTCACAGCTTTAATTCCGCCAGTACCTCGTCTCCTACCTTCCGAGTTCGAGTCTCGGTCCGGCACACAGTTTTAACCCGCCAGGAAGTTTCATATCAGCGCACACTCCGCTGTAGAATGAAAATTTCATTCCTCAGTTATCATGTTTGGCACGAAGCTGTGAAATTAGTAACATACTCGTACAACCGAAAGGATCTGGTAACACTACCTGTTAACAAAATTGCTTTCGAGTTACAATCACGATTACGTAGCTGAGTCATCAACATTATGGAATAAACTGCAATAACTGAGAGGTTGTTATGTACTATGCACTTTTAAAAGTGTGCTGACACAGCTGAAAGTATGGGCAAGGGTAACAGAATTTTGAAAGTGAGGACCATAGTGCTAACTATTTCCAATGTTCAATGGGTGGTATAGCGTATTTTTAACATAATCTCCCCTCCCACCCCCACCCCCCCCCCCCCAAAGTCAATTATTGGTACTCTACGAAACAGTACTATCACAAACAAATGCCTATTTATCAGCTACTGCGTGATTGACATTATTGAAGGCTTTCGTAATGTAATGTCATTTTTTATTGAAACCTCTGAAAAGTTGGTTGGTTGGTTTGGGGAAGGAGACCAGACAGCGTGGTCATCGGTCTCATCGGATTAGGGAAGGATGGGGAAGGACGTCGGCCGTGCCCTTTCAGAGGAACCATCCCGGCATTTGCCTGGAGTGATTTAGGGAAATCACCCTCTGAGTAGCTACTTATTTCTACCAGTAACAAGAAAGCAATGTATGCGAGATATAGTGATGTCATGTCAAACATCATTTCAAATGAGAATTATCTCTGTATTAGAAAACGTGATTAGATTGTTTTCCATTATTCTCCGTTACCACTGTGGCCACTGGATAGTACAGATTTAAGTTAATTGTACTATATTGTTTGTGTGAATAATAACGGTGTCTTTAGTTCAAAACCACTTTAGTTCGGTGAACCAATCAACATTTAATTCATCTTATTTTAACTGAATAATGGAAATGATTTTTCTCTGTTTTAACAAAGTTGGAGGCGGAACGTTTGGTGACGCAATGATCGAGTGCCTTCAGCGCCCAATCGTTAGCTGTTTATTTGTGAAAAGGCGAACCTGCAGTTTTAATTCCAAATATGATAATCTTTTTTAAATACTTTTCTGTGTGGGAATATTGACTTACTTACTCCGTTATAGGTCGCCAACCATAATGACGAACAACGTTGACTTTTCGTCTGTAATTCAGTGTTTTTAAGGAACAAAAACGTGTAAATAATTCACAATGGAACTTCAGACAAATTATTAAAATTACAATTCTTGATCATAAGTGGAAGGTAAGAAATTTTTGTTTTATTGTGAAGGATCCTTTCGATGAAAATATATATACCATCATTGCGGAAGTGGCGCGAAAGGAACCACTTCAACCACTAGGATTGGAACCCTCTACTTCGAGGTTAAAGACATACAGTTGTCGAAGATGAAGACGTTGCGTAACGAGAAGAGAAAACTTTGTTATGGTCTGGGATGAGATAAAGGACAGCACTGGAGCTGTGGAAAGGCTGGTTACAGAGCCAAAGGATCAGGGATCGATTGTTGATCTTCAGACCGTAGTCGTATACAGGCTCTCCTTCCACTCATTAGCCTGTTGGGTACTTTCCTTTATAATTCACAGCTTGGACCATCAAATCTCTTCGCAAAATTTCCACAGCGAACAAATGCGGCAGTTATCATTAACGCCGGTTCAGTTATAATGAGAAAGCTTCGACCGCATGATAAAAATTACGCTCGAAGTAAACGATTCTTCTATCTACTCACTAGAACTGTGAAGCGTCAGAATATAACCGAATCTGCGCTTCAAATCATGAAATAAATGGCAGGAGTGAGTCTTCTACCTTGGAATGCTTTTGAAACTTTCGTCACTGTAACAGAAGTTGCACATATACTTCCTTATTCCATCTTGATATAATGGCATTTACATCATGTCTGCTGAACGCATTTTCTTAAATTACAAAAAATTACTCAGGAGAAGTAAGGTTTTTCACAATGTGAAAAATTGTTACATTGTAAAAAATATTTGTTGGTCATAGGGATCACGGAGCCCATGGACAATCTGTAAAAGTTACCAAACGCATAGGATACAGCAACTTTTGTTTTACATGACGTTTTGAGTGGTGGTTACATAATAACAATTCCTTCGATTGTGAGTGTTCATCGGAGGTGAGGGTATCATCTGGAGTGCCCCAGGGAAGTGTGGTAGGTCCGCTGTTGTTTTCTATCTATGTAAATGATCTTTTGGATAGGGTGGATAGCAATGTGAGGCTGTTTGCTGATGATGCTGTGGTGTACGGGAAGGTGTCGTCGTTGAGTGACTGTAGGAGGATACAAGATGACTTGGACAGTATTTGTGATTGCTGTAAAGAATGGCAGCTAACTCTAAATATAGGTAAATGTAAATTAATGCGGATGAATAGCAAAAAGAATCCCGTAATATTTGAATACTCCATTAGTAGTGTAGCGATTGACACAGTCACGTCGATTAAATATTTGGGCGTAACATTGTAGAGCGTTATGAAGTGGGACAAGCATGTAATGGCAGTTGTGGGGAAGGCGGATAGTCGTCTTCGGTTCATTGGTTGATTTTTGGGAAGATGTGGTTCATCTGTAAAGGAGACCGCTTATTAAAATACTAATAAGACCTATTCTTGAGTACTGCTCGAGCGTTTGGGATCCCTATCAGGTCGGATTGAGGGAGGACATAGAAGCAATTCAGAGGCGGGTTGCTAGATTTGTTACTGGTAGATTTGATCATCACGCGAATGTTACGGAAATGCTTCAGGAACTCGGGTGGGAGTCTCTAGAGGAAAGGAGGCGTTCTTTTCGTGAATCGCTACTGAGGAAATTTAGAGAACCAGTATTTGAGGCTGACTGCAGTACAATTTTACTGCCGCCAACTTACATTTCGCGGAAATACCACAAAGATAAGATAAGAGAGATTAGGGCTCGTACAGAGGCATATAGGCAGTCATTTTTCCCTCGTTCTATTTGGGAGTGGAACAGGGAGAGTAGATGCTAGTTGTGGTGCGAGGTACCTTCCGCCACCCGGCGTATGGTGGATTGCGGAGTATGTATGTAGATGTAGGTGTAGAACGGTTTTGTGAACTAGATTTGTGGAACTTTGAAAGGCGACTTTCTATTAGATGTATCTATACTTCTGCGTATACCACAGGATGCTCTTATACTTTTGATCGTGTCATAGTCGATTTAAAACTTCGTCACGAGCTTTTGACATAGTCAAATGTTTAGCAATGCAAGGTACTTCTAATGATAACTAGCAAATTACGAATTTAATATCGCTCGACTTTGTTCCTTATGCTTATCTTTTTTATTTATTACGTAAATACTTTCCTTTAGGACAGTACATACATGCTTAGAAATGAGTTTGTATTGGAAATATATGAAAACAGCATACCCAATTCCAGATCAAATGTTAGTGATGTAAGACAATAATTGGGAGAAGAAAACGACTCGTACATTCGCGATTTAGTGCTCTGTAGCCTGATACAAATGCCCTAGTTATTTTCTACGAATGCTTTCATGTAACCAGTTTAAACGTGACATATTTATATATTAGTTGATTCATTCCGAGCAACAACAACACAAACATCGAGAATATTTGGGAGGACAAACGCTGATACAGTCAGTCGCTGCTGCTGCCGTGACAAAATGAACTAGTCAAACAGCTCGACATAGCTGTACGCTTAATATTGATCAGCTCCATGCGTGCTGCAGATTGTTTGCTCAGATAGTCGTTCAGATAGAGAGAGAAATAGGGTATCTGCAGATCTTTACCTGTACGCTTTGCGCAGAACATCGCTGCAGTAAAGAAGAACTGCAGCAGAAAGAGTGCATTTCAGATACCATCTCTGGCATCAGGTACCATTAGCGTAGTCAGTACCGCCTGCTTATTCATTTACTTCAGCCAGGCATGAAAATTATCTGCTGAGTATTTACGACGTAGCGTGTGAGCAACATTAGTGCTCTAAAAAGCAACTATAGATACGACAAACTTCACAACAAACGTACACAGGACGTCTACCACACTATATAAAGACAGTGGATTGAAACGACCTAGATTCAAAAACTTAATCGCAAAAGCGCTAATGCAAATGCAAGTCAGTGCCAGCGATGTCCCAGCGAGATCGATTTAAAACACGCTAGAAACCACTCATTAACATCTAAAGTGCCATAACAGTATATCTGAGCACTATCGTTAACAGCTGTATGATGAATCGGCTGCAAGTATCACGGAACACATAAGAAAAACATTAATTCCCAAAATAGCCGAAATAATACGATTCACCATTACTCTATGGTAAACAGCGATGTGTGTGAGAAAGAGAAATATGGCATACGGTTCCACCAAGAAACTGCTCTGGTTCTTAGCAAACCTACACACTACCTCTCCACGATTTCGCATTAGACGTTGTCTTGAATCCGCTAACTAACGTTCAGATGTGGGAGACACCTCAAAAAATCATGTTCTGAATACAATAATAGTTGTGAATATCTGGAAGAACTGACAATTTCTTCTTCTAATTGGCCCGGAGAACTGTCAGACACTACTCAAAATAGCTTTGCACTCGAGAAGTTTATTTAATTTGATTCCTTCGGATACATCAATCAGTGCTGACGTGAAGCTACCTTGTTTGAAAACAACTGTATACTCTTATCTGTAGTAGCTTTAAAGGAGAATTATTACGGAAGGTCACCAAACGGTCTACATTCGAAGGCCGTACTGTCCAGGGTCAGTATTCCAGTCAGAGAAAATCGCAATGAGTGTTTGGGCCTTCATGCTGCCGACGTACCAGGTAGAAGATACCTGTTTGGTAAAATACTGTGCCCGTTGCGTGAGTAATTCCGTAACTGCCGGTTGCACATCCTCGCTGACAGGAATCGTCGACCCTTCATGGATTTTCTAAGGAACCGAAAGCTAAATAATCACTTACAGATAATGACTATAGGGCGAGTACTCGAGTGTCTCACACCGAGGTGACGTAATTTCTGTCTTATGACATTCCCGATCTTGGGAACACCCTTCCACAAAGGTAGTTTTAGACAGACATGCTGCGCTATACGTATTACTCATTCTGCGATGGACACCTACTGGTGTGCGTCTGGCAGTAGTCAAGAAAAAAATAATGGGACTTTGGTCCCGTTCGGACATACTTGGTAAAAACGTCATCATAGTCACGTTTCCGTATTTACCGCACTCACGTTGGAAAGATAAGAATGCCTCACAAATTCCTTGTCTCCGTCCAAATGACACTCCGTGAAAGTGTTCCAACCCCCCTATCTTCGCCCTTAGACATTTCCGTAGCCAACTTTCACCCCTGTCATCTATGGCGCACCGGTGCCCGGTCTTGCATAACGCCATTTTGTCATGCACGGCATCTACATCTATATCATGCTCCGCTAGTCACCTAATGGTGTGTGGCGAAGAGTACTTTCGGTACCACCATCTGATCCTTCCAACCCTGAGCCACTTGTGAATAGTGCGTGGGACGAACGATTATGGTTAAGCCTCTGTATCGGCTCTATATCTCAAATTTTCTCCTCGTCGTCAATGCGACGTCATTACGATGTATGTGGGGCGAAGTAATATGTTGTCCGACTCCTCCTGAAAAGTGCTGTCCGGAAACTTCAATAGTAAATCTCTCCGTGATGCACAGCGCCTCTCTTGTGACGTCTGCAGTGGAGTTTGTTTAGAATCTCCGTAACGATCTCTCGCCAACTAAACGATCTCGTGATGAAACGCGCCGCTCTTCGTTGGATCTTCCCTTTCTCTATCAGTCCTACCTGATAAGGGTCCCAGATAGATGAACAGTACTCAAGAATCCGGCAAACAAGCGCCTTGTAAGCCACTTCTTTCGTGGACGAGTTACATTTCCTTAAGATTCTTCCGATTAATCTGAGTCTGGTGTCAGCTTTTCCCACTATCTGTTTTATGTGGCTATCCCACTTAAGGTCGCTCTGGATAGTTACGCCTGGATATTTTACGGCAGATGCGGTCTCCAGCTGTTTGTGATCAATAGTGTAGCTGCACAGCTGTGGATTTCTTTTCCACTGTACGCGCCATATGTTAGATTCATTTACGTTCAGGGTCAACTGTCAGTGCCTGCACCAATCATCACTTCTCTGCAGGTCGTTGTGCAATTTCTTACTATCTTTTGGAGTTGTTACTTTGGTATAGACAACTGCATCATCTGCGAACCGCCTTAAAGAGCATCCGACGTTTCCTATATAGCAAATGGTCCCATAACACTTCCCTGCGGTTCTCCCGATATTATCTTTACATCTGTTGATTTTGTTCCGTTAAGAGCGACGTGTTGAGTTCTATCTGTAATACAGTCTTGAATAGAGTCGCAAGTCTGCTCCAATACGGCGTAAGCTCGTATTTTTTTCATAAATGGTACTGCGGGACGGTGTCAAATGCCTTACTGAAACCAAGGAACACGGCCTCAGCCTGAGCGCCGTTGTCCACTGCGCTGTGGATCTCATGGAGGAACAGAGCGAGCTGAGTTTCGCAGGATCTCTGTTTGCGGAATACATGTTGAGTTTTTAGCGGAGATTTTCATTTTCACAAATGTAATAATTCTTGAGCATAAATCATGTTCCATAATTGAATAACAGATTGACGTCAACGATATAGGTCTATAATTGTGTGGATGTGTCTTACGGCCTTTCTTAAAAACGGGAATGACCTGTGATTTTTTCCAGTCATTAGGTACCTTTCGTGCTCAAGTGATCTACGACAAACTGTTGCTAGAAGGGGAGCAAGTTCTTTCGCATAATCTTTATAGAACCTTATAGGTATCTCATCTGATCCTAGCGCCTTTCTAATATTAAGCGATTGCAGGAGCTTTTTAGTTCCGCGATCGGTTATCTCAATATCTGCCATTTCGACGTTCGTACGACGATTGAAAGGAGGGACAGTGTTACGAACTCCCGCTGTGAAACAACGACTGAAGACCGAATTCAGTGTTTTGGCCTTCCGTTTCGCTACCGGTGTGGTCGCTGAGAGAATGAATAGAACATTTTGACCCACTTACTGATTTTACATACAACTAGAATCTCCTAGGGTTTTTACTCAGGTCGGTTGACAACGTCTTACTTTCAAAATCACTGAACGCTTCTCTGATTGCTCTCCTTACGCTCATTTTCGCTTCGTTCAGCTTTTGTTTGTCATATAAGTTTGTACTTCTCTTGAATCTGAGACGAAGTGCTATTTCTTTATTTAGCGCTTTCCTAACACGGCTATTAAACCAGCTTAAAGACCATCCCTTGAAACCTTACTCGGAACCCCTTGTCTCCGGCATACTTTAACCACGGCGGCACGCTAACAGTTTACAATCTTAGCCGTTTAGGAAATGCTACCACGCTTGGCCCGAAAGCCAGTGGTCATGCCCTTCTGAACATTACATAAATCCCTCCGTTTCCGCACTGTGAAAAACTGTTACGCTGTTGTCCACACCTCACACCTCCACGACACACGCTTTATATACCCTTTACTGCTAGTGCTGCCATCTGCCTTCTGTGAGTGGTTCTTGCACGTTGACACTGAACATATCTAGTGGTCACATTAATGTGATTGGACCGCGTATCAGGTGTCAAACAACGCAAGGCGTCGACTGCACTGTGCAGCCTGCCGCCTGTTCATTCAGGTTACGGTGAGCATGAATTAGGATGTTTATTTAAAATTTCCGTTGACCAGTGCTGTCCTTTTACCACGCCTTCAAGATGAGTGTGATGCAGACACTCCCATCTCGCAAGATGAAGACAATCATGCTGACAGGGTGAAATGCTTATGTTTCTGTTTTGACCAAACTCTGAAACCCTGTGGCAGATCGACTGGCCCTCTATATCACTCTATCTTAATCCTAAGAATAATGTATGGGACTATTTAGAGCAGCGGATGCAGCATGCTATCGACATCTTCACAGTTAGCTCTGAGGTATCTAAGGTATCTAATGATCTATGAATGACATACCTGCAGAAACTCGTGGATTCTCTTCCGTGCTGAATGTAGGCCATTAGCTGTGGTATAGGTGGTGTTTCATGGTAACGGTGTTAGGTCTCAGGGGGTGATTAATGTTTAGACTGATATGCTGACATAGTACAAAGTGAAAGTCTTCAGCTAAAGAATTAATACATAGATATGTAGTTCGGATTGTATTAAGGATTTACAATGAGGGGAAGGAATTCAGGCAGAGCGCAGATTGTTTATTTCTCCTTCCAGGGCTCAGTATAAACTGCCGCACACAACAGAACGCATAGAACTTTCAAGCAAACAGTATAATTATACACGGTCCGGTCACATTAGTGTCATCACCCCTATGTCTTAAGGGGCTCCGGAACGCCCTATACTTGCAATGTTAAAATAACGCTTATAAATTACATCTTTCCTCACAAAGTATTTGAGGTAGGAAGTTGAACTTTTTACAGATTATTTATTGGAATATGGGCTACAACTTAACACAGGGATTTTACAAAATTTTAGTTCAGTTATTAAAGATGATTTTTTTTAATTGTAATGAAAATTCACAACATTTTTTTGCAATTTTTTATTTATATATTCAAAAATATACAGTTTTTTGGAAAAAGGCTGTGTTAAATTATGCAGAAGGTACTGTGTAACATTTACTGAAAGTTTGAAACAAATATGTTTGAAGATCCTTAGAAAACATGTAATTAGTATGAGAAAATAAAAGTTTAGGGAATCGAGCGACAAAGATTGGATTAACTTTTTAGTGCATTCCAGGTCCATAGGATGGATTATCTTCATCCTCTGCAAGCTCCTCCTCCAGCTTCCTCTTGTTCCTCCTCCTGTTTACTCTCGCTTGTATTTCTAGACTCTTTACAGCCCTGTCTGCAGCCCGAAGGCGTTCCCTGTCTAAAGCAAGCATCGCTCGTTGTTGTGTTCGTAGATTTTGCTACCATTTTCTTCAGTTGCAGTTACTGCAACACTGTTCCAAAAGGTGGTCATGTATGAACACTTATCACATTTCAGTTGTATTTCACTAGCAAGTCCTACGTGCTTTATTATGGAGAGTTCCAGACCAACTTCACTACAATGAATACATCTTACACAGTTTGAAAAAATTCCTTTGAGAACCGACATATCAAATATTTCATTCACATCCGATTCGCCCATAAAACATTCATAGTTTTCACTCATTGAACCAAGCTTCTTCTGTGAAGTATTTTCTTTCCCACTTTGACTGCTATGGGCAGGTGTACTTGAGAGGTTAGGTTCACTCACTTGGTTATCGTCTTTATTGTTTACAGTAATAACACGTACCTTTGGCTTTCCAACATTTCTCCTTTTCTTAAAAGCCTTCAGAGGATTTCTAATAACTTTACTTTTACTCATTATTATACGAGTACTTCAACAAAACAGAGACTCAAGAAACAGAATTAATTACGAATATTTTCGAGATAACGACAGAGTAAATAAACATGAAACAATCGACAATCACACCAGCGATATATATTGAACCATCACAAGTTAGCCACAACACATACTTTATCTCACATCACTAAAATGTCCCTGATGAACACGGACGTTAATAATAACACCATTTGACAGCAGTTTAACAGCGCCACAGTGGGTCACGCCCATGTAGAACACATTTAAAAAAAAATTTAAAAATAGTTGTAGTCTTCGGAATTGAATAAATTATATATCTATTAAAAGGTAATAGTCTGCAGATTCAGAAAACACAAAAAAGTAAAAATTGAACTTTTCATGATTTTGAGCCTTTCCGGAGCCCCTTAAGTCCACTTGCGATAACCACTTACAGACGGCAAGTGACAACAGTAGTAGTGGAGGGTATATAACAAATTTCGAAGGGACACGGAAGACAATTGCATCGTTGTCGTAAGGCGAAGACGGAGCAATTTTTCTGACGTCGATAAAGGCATTACCATTTGCTTTCGGGCCAGGGATGAAAGAATTTTCGATACGGCTACATCTCTAAACTGTTCGCGTGCCGTGCATGGCATACCGTGCATGGCAAGAAAGTTGCATCCAAAACTGGCGTCGAGGCGACTGTGATACACCACGGGCCACAGTTGAGATGGTGAACGACAGCTGTGGAGATGGGTGTGGGCGAATAGGTGTGCAGCTGTTGAGCGACTGACAGTACAGATGAACCTAGGGGTTCCAACAGTGTCTCCTCTACGACCGTTCAGAGAACGTTGCTGCGCGTGGGTCTCCGCAACAGGCGCTCTCTTCCATATACCGATGCTGACTGCTGTCCATCAGCGAGTAAGGCTGAAATTTGCACGCCAGTACCACAACTGGGCAGTCACTGAGTGGTGACAGGTTGCCTTTACAGATGAATCGAACAGATGTCCATTGGCGTGTATGGCGTGAGGCATCTTAGAGCAAACACCCTGCAACCAGGAGGAAACGTTACAATCTGGAGAATGGATTCGTGCCATTCGCTGGGTGATCACGTTATTCTGTATGGCAGAATGGATAAACAAATGAATCGTAGGGGATCATGTTCACCTTATGTGGAGTATGCTTTTTCTAGGCTCTATGAGATCTACGAGCAGGACAACGCAACGTGTCACACGGTGGCAGTGTACCTCCGTAGTGCAGAGAAGACCAGGACAAGTTTATCGTACCCCTCTGGCCAAGTCCCATACATGTAACGTCGCTGAGATTCTCTAAGAAACATCTGTCAAATTCCACAGAAAAAGTGTATAGTTTCATTAAAAAATAAAAGCAAATTCGGTATCGTAATGCGGCAACTGTAAACGATAAATTTACTTGGGAATATAAAAAAGTTCCCGATATTATCCTCTAGAAAAAGTGTTCAAATGTGTGTGAAATCTTATGGGACTTAATTGATAAGGTCATCAGTCCCTAAGCTTACACAGAACTTAACCTAAATTATCCTAAGGACAAACACAAAAGCACATGCCCGAGGGAGGACTTGAACCTCCGCCGGGACCAGCCGCACAGTCCATGACTGCAGCGCCTGAGACCGCGCGGCTATCCTCTAGAAATTGACGATAACCGCACCTCGATATATTTATTCATTCTGGCAATATTTGTGGTGGCCTGTCTTAGCTCCCACATCACATATATATTGCACCAGCAAGAATGCCATATACAGGGTGGTCCCGAATTCATGGTACAAACTTTAATGGTAGGTACAGGACATTGTAACAAGGATTTATTGTATAGGAATGTATAGTCGCAGGTGACGCGGTGAGGCGTAAACAGGGGAAAGAGAAATGGAGTGATCGGTTGGTGTCACTGCCGGTAGAGGGCAGTAGATGAACATGATGTATCGCAGTAGGGACAAGCGCCATTCACAATTGTGCTGCCGTAGACGATGGGTGACTTTACGTATGCAGAAAAAGCAGACATGCATTACATGTACGGCCGTGCAAATGGTAACGCCAGAGCTGCGTTACGAATGTATCGCGCGGAGTATCCTAATCGACGAATGCCGGATCATAGAATTTTTCAACGGTTACATCGTCAACTTTGTGAAACAGGTACGTTCGACGTCAACAGACATGACGCTGGTCGATTAAGAGCTGTACGCACTCCACGACTGGAAGAACGCATCTTGAACATAGTGGCTGATAGACCCGAGTCAAGCACAAGAACTGTTGCGCGTGACGTACATGTGAGTCATCAGACTGTATGCAGAGTGTTAAATGAAAATCGCTTACACCCCTTCCATTTTCAAAAAGTACAAGCATTGAATAAGGCAGATTATCCTCTTCGCGTGAACTTCTGCCAGTGGTTGTTGCAGCAATGTGCGTTGCAGCCGGATTTCGTAGGTCATGTGCTATTTACAGATGAAGCGACATTTTCACGCGAGGGTGTCTTTAATGCGCACAATTCCCATGTGTGGGCAACAGATAATCCACATGCAACGCGTCCACATGCGTATCAACAACGTTTCGGTATTAATGTGTGGGCTGGTATTGTGAACGACTTTTTGATTGGGCCATACTTACTACCCACGCGACTCTGTGGCGAAAGCTATCTTATTTTTCTGCAAGAAGTGTTACCAGAACTGCTGCAAGATGTTCCGCTCGCCATTCGTAACCGCATGTGGTTTCAGCACGATGGAGCGCCAGCACACTTCAGCACTGCTGTACGGAATTACCTGAATGCCACGTTTGGTGCTAGATGGATTGGGCGTGGAGGACCAGTCCCTTGGCCACCCCGATCTCCTGATTTCTCTTGCCTCGATTACTTTTTATGGGGACATCTTAAGAGTCTTGTTTATGAGACTCCAGTTGACTCAGATGAGGATCTCGTTGCTCGCATATCTGTAGCTGCTGCAGGTGTGCGTGAAATACCAGGCATCTTTGAACGTGTACGCCAATCGCTGCACCGACGCTGTCAAGCATGTATCGCTCATGGTGGACGCAATTTTGAACACTTACTGTAAACATGACACCTGTCAACAACGATTTCAATAAAATCTTTCGTTTTCCTTTCGGCCGTTATTTCCCCTGTTTACGCCTCACCGCGTCACCTGGGACTATACATTCCTATACAATATATCCTTGTTACAATGTCCTGCACCTACCATTAAAGTTTGTACCATGAATTCGGGACCACCCTGTATAGTGAAAACAATGAAGTATTAATCTTCGCACATCAATATTTAAATTGGATGGTGGTGGGACATCAGCTAGTATAGTTTTTATTAAAAATGAAACTCCTCCAGCTTTACTTAAGATTTCGTATTTATTTGGCTACTAGTTTCAAAGTTGCGTCAACGCCATCTTCAGACCCGCACACTTTGATGATATCAATTGCGTGTAGCTGAGTAACTAGTTACTGCCCGCCATCCATGTCGAGCACGTATTGTTCTCACCGCGGACTTCTAGTACTCATCCACACACATTAGATATCATCAAAGTGTACGGGCCTGAAGATGGCGTTGACGCAACGTCGAAACTAGCAGCCAAATAAATATGAAATCTTAAATACAGCTGGAAGAGTTTCATTTTTAATAAAAATCGAGCATTAATCGTAGCAGTGTAAAGCAAAAAGTAGAGCCAATACGCTTAAACTGTTTGATGTTTTCATATTTCTTTTATGATTTCAAGCTCAAATGGTTCAAATGGCTCTGAGCACTATGGGACTTAACATCTGAGGTCATCAGTCCCCTAGAACTTAGAAGTACTCAAACCTAACTAACCGAAGGACATCACACACATCCATGCCCGAGGCAGATTCGAAACTGCGACCGTTGCGGTCGCGCGGTTCCAGACTGAAGCGCCTAGAACCGCTCGGTCACAACGGCCGGCCTCATTTCAAGTATTCATTGAAATAAATTGGAGAAACCTCTAAAAGTAACTGACATACCAAGTCGGAACGTGTTGAATGGATTCAGAACCCACCTAATTTCTACTGGAAAGGACAGCTAATAATTAAAATCTGTGAGATTTTGTGTCAAAATTGAAAGAAGATGCCTCCGTTTCACTAAACTGACATTCAATGTTTCTACTTTCGTTCGATCTACAATTGCCTGACTGGGTAATTTATGTGATGACACCAGTGAAATATAATAAAGATGCCTAGCCCTTTTAGTCTCTTGTCGCTTTTCTCAAATTTAGGTTGCCTTTCACTCAGTGTACTGACAGATGTGCGAGTAATGGAGGAAGTGGCGTCAGAGTTTGGACACGTCCACCCACAAAGGCTGCTCGCTCTCCTCCACGTTATGGAGAGCGAAGTAGTTAACGTATGGTAATGTACGCAATCATGTGAAGTGTGTTTGCTGTGTTGTTGCGCTTAGCACTCAATTGATTGAGCAGACAAAATTAGCACCGCACGCTCTAGAGCCGGCGCCGCCGGCCAACATGGGGCAGCAGCAGCCGGTGTTTGACAGACACGGGTATCGGAGCGTAGCACCTGTCTCGAGTGACGGGCACCGGCCGGGAAAATTGGGAAGCTGCGGAACGGCTAAACCGAAAGAGGGCGCTCGCCAAACAGGGCGCCGTGTCTTTGGAGAATATGATTCGTTGTACTGTGGGGGTTTCACACTGTAATGAGTCGTCACTGACGCCTATTAATGCTTTAGAATTATTAAACATTCTTCCTTCTTCGTGAAAAATATGGCTTGTCATCAGTTGAAATGAGAAGCTCTCTCACTGTGGACAAGTAGGAGGACTAAGGAGAAGCACCTGTGAACTGTCATAAGGTCACAAGTGGTCAAGAAGAGCTCAGAGGAGAGATATCTTTGGCCTGAAACTGAGAAGACATGATTATGTGGATCATATTTAACGAGGTGTACTCCAGACATTACAACAGGTAGCCAATGAATAAAAATCACTAATGTCAGAGATATATTTTAATAATTAAAGTTTCCTAATCTATTAATACAACCAGTTTGTGCAAAATTAGATTTCAGTTTCACGTAAGTTGTGCAAGTATTTGATAAAGTGCACATACAGGTCTCCAGAAAGTAAAGGGAAAACCGCATGTTCTGATATGGGCAAACAGAAGTTCAGAAACCCTTTACAGGATTGTATTAATAACATTATCCAACAGTGTAAGTAAATCGAACATAAATGTTAACATTCAAGGCACAGTATTCCAAAGTTTTACTTTCACACTGCCATAGCATTTGAATCATTTTTAAACGGAACTTGTTGTCCCTTTCCATATTTTTTTCTCCATAAATTCCGGTACAGGAGAATTATATCGAGAGTGTTTTGTACTCTGCAGAAGTAAATCTGTGGGTAACAAGCAGAAGAGAATGGTCCAAGCGTTTTTAATTAATTTATTCATTGATTTTTATTTTGTGTGTGCTACGCTTCCGTCCATCCTTCCCCTTATGCGACCTGGACTGTATGAATGAGATATTATGTGAAGCAGCAGAAAGCTTTAGTCAGAGGTTGTAGCACTGCATGAGTAGAGTGGTTCTGTGGTAGGACAGTACCAACCTCCTAAACACGAACAAGTTTTGCTAAGATAGTGTGCAAGTCAGATCAGAGAGGTCGTGAAGGCACGAGTATTGGCTCTGTCAGGTTGGCGTACCATCCCCTCCACCACCTTTTGAACGGACAACGCTTAGGCGAAGTGTCCGCAGGTCCACTTGTTCCTGGGTAGCGGCACTGGACTGACGTGGAGACGCAGCTTTCGATTTTAGTAATGTTAACAAAGGTATCAGAATGTCTCAAAACTACTCGTTAATAAAGTCCAGATGTTGAAATCAAGGCCGGCCGGGGTGGCCAAGTGGTTCTAGGTGCTACAGTCTGGAACCGCGCCACCGCTACGGACGCAGGTTCGAATCCTGCCTCGGGCGTGGATGTGTGTGATGTCCTTAGGTTAGTTAGGTTTAAATAGTTCTAAGTTTCAGGGGACTGATGACCTTAGAAGTTAAGTCTCATAGTACTCAGAGCCATTTGAACCATTTGAAATCAGGTGTGAGATTAGCACCAACCCCCCCCCCCCTCTCCCCCCCCCCCCCCCGTAAGGGAGTTTATTTTCATAATTCAGTCAAATTTCAGTATGAACTTTGCGTTTGTGCCTTGGTCAGGCCACGCACCATGGGCCTTAAGCTCACGGTCATATTATTGATTTGTGTTTAACGGAAGTTCAGTTCACTCATTTAAGTTATTTTAATGTGGTCTTCCTTTTACTGTATTATTTTTGGGGATTTTTATTTATTTTTATATGTTTTCTTTGTGTACTTGCTTTTCGGTCGCGTGGTCGGTTGCAGCAACCGCCACATGGGTAAACTGCAGGTTCGGTCTGAAAATGTATAGTACTCTAGTGAATAACCATACGATATGGGGTGAGTGTAAGATAAGGAAGGAATAGTCTTGTGTGTCCGTATTTTTGGCATTTCTGTTGGCTACCGCTAATATTATGGAAATGGAACAGGATGTAGATGAAGATGAAATGGGAGATACAATACTGCGTGAAGAGTTTGACAGAGCACTGAAAGACCTGAGTCGAAACAAGGCCCCCGGAGTAGACAGCATTCCATTGGAACTACTGGCGACCTTGGGAGAGCCAGTCCAGACAAAACTCCACCATCTGATGAGCAAGATGTATGAAACAGGCGAAATACCCTCAGACTTCAAGAAGAATATAATAATTCCAATCCCAAAGAAAGCAGGTGTTGACAGATGTGAAAATTACCGAGCAATCAGTTTAATAAGCCACAGCTGCAAAATACTAACACGAATTCTTTACAGACGAGTGGAAAAACTAGTAGAAGCCGACCTCGGGGAACATCAGTTTGGATTCCGTACAAATACAGGAACACGTGAGGCAATACTGACCTTACGACTTATCTTAGAAGAAAGATTAAGAAAAGGCAAACCTACGTTTCTAGCATTTGTAGACTTAGAGAAAGCTTTTGACAATGTTGACTGGAATACTCTCTTTCAAATTCTAAAGGTGGCAGGGGTAAAATACAGGGAGCGAAAGGCTATTTACAATTTGTACAGAAACCAGATGGCAGTTATAAGAGTCGAGGGACATGAAAGCGAAGCAGTGGTTGGGAAGGGAGTAAGACAGGGTTGTAGCCTCACCCCGATTTTATTCAATCTGTATATTGAGCAAGCAGTAAAGGAAACAAAAGAAAAGTTCGGAGTAGGTATTAAAATCTATGGAGAAGAAATAAAAACTTTGAGGTTTGCCGATGACATTGTAATTCTGTCAGAGACAGCAAAGGACTTGGAAGGGCAGTTGAACGGAATGGATGGTGTCTTGAAGGGAGGATATAAGATGAACATCAACAAAAGCAAAACGAGGATAATGGAATGTTGTCGAATTAAGTCGGGTGATGTTGAGGGTATTAGATTAGGAAATGAGACACTTAAGGTAGTAAAGGAGTTTTGCTATTTGGGGAGCAAAATAACAGATGATGGTCGAAGTAGAGACGATATAAAATGTAGACTGGCAATGGCAAGGAAAGCGTTTCTGAAGAAGAGAAATTTGTTAACATCGAGTATAGATTTAAGTGTCAGGAAGTCATTTCTGAAAGTATTTGTATGGAGTGTAGCCATGTATGGATGTGAAACATGGACGGTAAATAGTTTGGACAAAAAGAGAATAGAAGCTTTCGAAATGTGGTGCTACAGAAGGATGCTGAAGATTAGATGGGTAGATCACATAACTAATGAGGAAGTATTGAATAGGATTGGGGAGAAGAGAAGTTTGTGGCACAACTTGACCAGAAGAAGGGATCGGTTGGTAGGACATGTTCTGAGGCATCAAGGGATCACCAATTTAGTATTGGAGAGCAGTGTGGAGGGTAAAAATCGTAGGGGGAGACCAAGAGATGAATACACTAAGCAGATGCAGAAGGATGTAGGTTGCAGTAGGTACCGGGAGATGAAGAAGCTTGCACAGGATAGAGTAGCATGGAGAGCTGCATCAAACCAGTCTCAGGACTGAAGACCGCAACAACAACAACAACCGCTACTTGGCCACGCGTGTGGAATAGTACTGATGTGATTATTAGTTGATGTTTCTTGTGCCCCCCACAATTATTTGATTCTCCTACGACGAAGTGCATTACGTAAAATATACGATTTAAACTCTTGTATCTAGAAAGGTTCAGATTTTATTGCCCATTGATGGAACAAAGAGTTGCAAAATTTTCCCGCCATATGATGGTAAATGCTCTTCCGCCCAGCTCAGTAACGTGGTGTTATTTCTGAAAGCAAGATTAAACCGAAATTGGCAGTCATAGTTAAGTGTACCACTTGCTACTCTTTCTTCAGCGTACGTTTTAACGAAAATTGAAATATTTAGGCAAATACTCTTCCGCCCTTACTGAGTTCACTTTCAGCGTCTTTGCTGAACTTGTTCTGCGTGCCCTATAGTAATTGACTGTAATAAGCATATGTTTAGGTATAACTGTGTGCCAGCATAAAATTACATTAAAACTAGGTCTTCGCTCCCCTCTCTCTTTCCATAATTACGTGGCGAAAGTAAACCATGTTAACTAGAGAAACCAGTTGTAATGATGTATATTTCCACAGATACACGGCTAGTTGTTGAAATGCTATCTGTACTTAATAAACATCAATTAATCTATACCTTAAACTGATCATTTCCTCCCTTCATCATGAAGAATAGGTGAAATTCAGTACCACAGTCGAATGCTGGGTCAGGAAAGAAAGTAAAGGCTCTATGCTGCCCATTAAGCCCTGCATAGGTGCCTTCTGTAGTGGTTCTAAAAATATTGCGTTCAAATTTTTACCGGTCGGTTGAACCCAAGCGCCAGAAATTATTTATACCCCAGCAGTAACTCGCAGGGGCCTGTAATCTCGTGGTCCACAGGAATTGGTTAAATCACTACTACAGAAGGTAGAAAGGAGGAGCTGTAGGACATGATAAGCGACGGTAATCTTCCAACCTGGTCGAGTTATAACATTAACCATACCACCGCTAGTAAGAAGGTTATGTTACCATTTACATGCGGCCTATGTTCAACGCCAACGTGCTGTAACCACTCACAGACGATAGGTGACAGCACTAACCAAGTATGGTCCATAAAGCATCTTTGGGGGAGCAGTAAATAGTGCTGTCGTTATAAGGTGGAAACAGAGCGATCGATCTTAATGTCCAGAAGAACACGAACATTGGTTTTCCGGTCGATCAGAACGACGTCTGCGGAGACGTGTTCGGAAGAATTCACGTGCTACTGTTGGGTAACTGAACGCCCAGTGAACCAAGGGGCTACCACCAGTGTTACATCAACGGCCGTTCAGTGAACGGTGCTGCGTATAGGCGTCCACAGCGGGAGTCTGGATCATGCACCTATGGTGACTGCTGTTCATCAGTGACAAAGGTTGGTGATAATGATAATGATGATGATGATGATGATGACGTTGATTTGAGGCGAGGGGCGCTCGACATCATGGTCATCAGCGCCCTGACTCTAATCTCGTGGGTGGGGACGAAGGCTGTCCCCAAATGCGAATTAGTTGATAATGTATTAAAGTCTGCCTCCCTTGTCCACCTATTTAGGGATGAGGCCTGACAGTTCACAAAATTTCACCCTTGTTACACTGGAATCAGTATCTGCGAGGATGGTGGGCTGATCTCCATCGAGACTGAGGGCTGCCCAAATATCTGTGTATAGGACACACGTTCCCACAATACACTGAACTGAAAGTGGCACGCCACAAACGTCACAGAGTGGTTGATCTTCCCGCCGGAGGAGGAAGCCATGTATTAAAGGGCTGTGTCCGACACGCAGTCTGCTAGGCGGAAGCTCCTTCCAGCGGTGAGGCTGACATGAAGTCCGCCATGCCTTTGTGGTCAATTTAAGCCACTGCAGTTTGTTTTCTGTCAGCTGCAACCATTCAGTCTCCCGCTGCAACCATTCAGTCTCCCGCTGACACATGATGCGTCCGTCAGAAAATGAGATGATGGCGTGTAACGGTATGGGACATTAATGGACAGCACCATTCAAACATGGTTGCTTGGCGGCTTTGGCGGCCACGTCGTTGCCCTGTATCCCAATGTGACCAGGTACCCAGCAAAAGATCACCTCTTTGCAACGGTGTTGGAGCCGCTGTAAGGAGTCGTGGATGAGCTGAATCAGCGGGTGTACTGGATACGTTTGCTGAAATGCTTGCAGTGCACTAAGAGCGTCGGAACAGACAAGAAATATTCGACGGTGATGTCTGTGAGCCCTCTCCAGTGCCATCAGAATGTCATATAATTCCGCTTCATAATTTGTAAATTGTTCCGGAAGGCGCACATAAAAAACCTCATCAGGGAAAACAGTAGAACAACCGAGGAAATTATCTTAGCTTGATCCATCTGTATAAACGACAATAAAACTGTGGTACGTACTTAAAAAGGATGTAAACAAAATTGTAAAACCATAATCTGGAGTACAATTTTCCGTGTACTGTGTCAAGCTTAAAATCACTATGGCCCTCTGAAGACGCCAGGGCGACAATGCGTTCCCTCCCTGGCTGTGTATTTTGATGCCTGATAGATCCAGATCTTTGAAACACTCTGTAGCACGTATCTTAAATAGCTTGGCCACATGACGCCATTCCTGAACCGCTGTTAGAAGGTGGCCTGTCGAGCCAAAAGGATCCGTAGCCGAATCCAGAGTGGTGGTTCACCAGCCTGTCCACACAGACTCGGAACTGGGCTGGTCCGAAAGGCTCCAGACGATATTCGAATGCCCTCATGGTGGACTGCATGTAACATCTTGAGGTAGGAAGGTCGGGCTGATCCGTAGACCACGCTGCCATAATCTAAACGTGGTCGAACAACTGCTCTATAAAACTGCAGGAAGCTGGACCTGTCAGCTTCCTAAGTTTTTCCGCTACGACATTTGAAAACATTTAACGACTGGCAGCCTTTTGTTCGTAGGTCTTTCAGGTGTGGGAGCCAAGTTAGTTTCGAGTCAAATAATAAACCCAAAAAGCTCACAGTTTCTTGAAAACTTAAAATATTGTCCTCCATTGTGAGCACTGGTTGGTTAAAACTTCGACGAACACGGTTAAATTCGAATGAGAATGAGAACCGAAAACCAGTTGTCCTGGTCCAGGTTTACAGACTCCTAATGATCAGCTGGAGCCGCCTCGATGTCGTTAGAAGATCAGAGAAAGAGTAGAAGATCACGAAGACATCCGCAATGAGCATTTGACAGGGCTCCTAACTGTGGAGGAAATGCCATTGATAGTGACTGTAAACAATATGACACCGGCTTGGGGGCTCCCCCTCCCCTTGAACATAGCTGTCAGACACGGCATCGTCAACGCGATATCGAAAACGCCGGTCCTCGAGAAAGAATTGGATAAGAAGAGGCGCGGGTCCATGTAGTCATCATTAATGAAGTTGGACTCCCACTGAGTGGTGACAGGAGGTCTTTTTTTCAGATGAATCACAGTTTATGTTCTATCGGTCAGAAATCAAACTCCCTGCAACAATCGTCAGAAGGGTCTAGGCGGAGGGAGAAGGCGTTATGGTCTGGAGAACATTTTCGTAGCTTTCCCTTGGTGATCTCGTCATTCTGGAAGGCACAATGTGTCAACACAAGTACCCACTCATATATGCAGTTTGTTTCTCTTCGGCACGATGGTATCTACCAGCAGGACTATGTAATGTGTCACACAGCTTGCAGTGTACTTGCGTGGTTTGGAGAGCACCAGGATGATTTTATAGTGCTCTTCTGGCCAACAAACTAAACGGATATAGACCCAATCAAGAACCTCGATAGGGCATTTCGCGTCATGGATCCTCAACCGACAAGCCTTGCGAACCTGGCCACGTGACTTGAGTCATCATGGGTTCAAACAGCTGTTGGTATCTTCCACAAGTTCATTAGCTCTCTTCCTACACCTCCTGCAGCTATCCGTTCTGCAACACGTGGCTATTCAGGCTCTCGGCCGGCGGTCACATTAATATGACTGGACAGCGTATATATTATCTAATGTTGAATCAGTCACTAATCTACGCTCAAGATGTTCACTACAAATTTTATTATCAGATATTATCAAATTGTTTTAGAAATGTCTGGTTAAAATGACTAAGCTGAGGAATGATTCGTCAGCTTACACCAACTTAAAAAATGGAAGCAATTAAAGTGCCGTAACATTGACTATGAACGAATATCTTTAGACTGTAAAGATTCTACAATGGGCTTGTCTCTTTTAAAATCAGCGGTATTATTTTGGATAATAGTTTCAAAATAGTTTGTACGTTAACACCTTCATAGCTCTCCGATGACACAACGTGTGTTTGGCTCCAAAACGAAGGTGTGAGTTGAATACCGTAGGAGCGTCTACACACTAAACTGAATCGTATATTTAGAAGCAGTGGCATCACATCTAATTCCTCATAGAAACGAGTTGTGTATGTACGACAAACACACAAATTTTATCGCGAATCACACTTTTTTCTGATTTTTCAGGGTTTGTCCTGGGAGCTGCATGGTACACTAGTTAAGGGAAAAATTGCTCATCCATGATATGGTAATTATTTCTATTTGAAAGCTTTCAACACGTGGCTTTCATTTCATTGAAAACATCAGTGGATGTGAGAGAGGAATGTTACTTGTATTGGTGGCAGGTGACCTATCGGAACGAGAAAGTAATACTGTATACTTAAACTGGTGAGACAATATGAACCAAAAACTCCTGGAGATATCACGCTTATGGTACACAATCATCTTTCCGCTATTTCTCTATTTTTGTTGTCTGAAATAGTCATAAAAAAGAGATGTCTGTAAAACTGGGAAGATTAAGAAGCACATGTGGCACTATCTATAATGTGTTAAAAGTAAGAAACATGAAGGAATTAGCAAGACAGTACTATAAGTATGAATACGATGTATGAAAGGTCGCCGTATTTATTCGTGAGAGTGAATGCTGGATGTGAACGAAAGATATATTACGAAATATACAATATGATGACAAGAAAATATAAGATATTCAAGAGCAGACTACATAAGAACGTAAGTGGAGCAACCATAGACGCAAGTAGAAAGAAGGTGGAATGAGAAAATAATTCAACAGATTGTGTATGAACACTTTCAACGCATGTGCCATACATAACTTTTTATATCAGCGTTATATTACATATAAACAGTTAATTAAGTCATCACGATCCTGATTTCGTAGTTGAAGCTGGCTGCAAGAAAGAATACAAAACCACACATTTTCGTAGCAACGCATTCTCTTTCTCGCAGTTCGTTTTTACAGAAAACCTATATAATATAGTTTAACCCATTTTTTTTTTGTACTGACTGGTTTGATGCGGCCCCACCACCAATTCCTTTCATGTGCGAACTTCTTCATTTCAGAGTTGCACTTGCAATCTACGTACTCAATAATTTGCTTGACGTATTCCAATCTCTGTCTTCCTCTAGAGTTTTTGCCCTCTACAGCTCCCTCTAGTACCATGGAAGTCATTCCTTCATGTCTTAGTAGATGTCCTATCATCCTGTCCCTCCTCCCTATCAGTGTTTTCCACATATTCCTTACCTCTGTAGAACCTCCTCATTCCTTAACTTATCAGTCCACCTAATTTTCAACATTCGTCTGTAGCACCACATCTCAAATGCTTCGATTCTCTTCTGTTCCGGTTTTCCCACAGTCCATGTTTCACTACCATACAATGCTGTACTCCAGACGTACGTCCTCAGAAATTTCTTCCTTAAATTAAGGCCGGTATTTGATATTAGTAGACTTCTCTTTTCCAGAAATGCCTAATTTTCCATAGCGAGTCTGCTTTTGATGTCCTCCTTGCTCAGTCTGTCATTGGTTATTTTACCGCCTAGGTAGCAGAATTCCTTAACTTCATTGACTTCGTGACCATCAATCCTGATGTTAAATTTCTCGCTGTTTTCATTTCTACTACTTCTCATTACCTTCGTCTTTCTCCGATTTACTCTCAAACCATACTGTGCACTCATTAGACTGTTCATTCCGTTCAGCAGATCATTTAATTCTTCTTCACTTTCACTCAAGATAGCAATGTCATCAGCGAATCGTATCATTGATATCATTTCACCTTGTATTTTAATTCCACTCCTGAACCTTACTTTTATTTCCATCATTGCTTCCTCGATGTACGGATTGAAGAGTAGGGGCGAAAGGCTACAGCCTTGTCTTCTTAATACGAGCACTTCGTTCTTGATCGTAGACTCTTATTATTCCCTCTTGGTTGTTGTACATATTGTATATGACCCGTCTCTCCCTACAGTTTACCCCGACTTTTTTCAGAATCTCGAACAGCTTGCACCATTTTATATTGTCGAACGCTTTTTCCAGGTCGACAAATCCTATGAAAGTATCTTGATTTTTCTTTAGCCTTGCTTCCATTATTAGCCGTAACGTCAGAATTGCCTCTCTCGTCCCTTTACTTTTCCTAAAGCCAAACTGATCGTCACCTAGCGCATTCTAAATTTTCTTTTCAGTTCTTGTGTATATTATTCTTGTAAGCAGCTTCGATGCATGAGCTGTTAAGCTGATTGTGCGATAATTCTCGCACTTGTTAGCTCTTGCCGTCTTCGGAATTGTGTGGATGATGCTTTTCCGAAAGTCAGATGGTATATAGCCAGACTCATATATTCTACGAACCAACGTGAATAGTCGTTTTGTGGCCACTTCCCCCAATGATTTTAGAAATTCTGATGGAACGTTATCTATCCCTTCTGCCTTATTTGACCGTAAGTCCTCCAAAGCTCTTTTAAATTTCGATTCTAATACTGGATCCCCTATCTCTTCTAAATCGACTCCTGTTTCTTCTTCTATCACATCAGACAAATCTTCACCCTCATAGAGGCTTTCAATGTATTTTTTCCATTTATCAGCTCTCTCCTCTGCATTTAACAGTGGAATTCCCGTTGCACTCTTAATGTTACCGCCGTTGCTTTTAATTTCACCAAGGATTGTTTTGACTTTCCTGTATGCTGAGTCTGTCCTTCCGACAATCATATCTTTTTCGATGTCTTCACATTTTTCCTGCAGCCATTTCGTCTTAGCTTCCCTGCACTTCCTATTTATTTCATTCCTCAGCGACTTGTATTTCTGATTTTCCCGGAACATGTTTGTACTTCCTCCTTTCATCAATCAACTGAAGTATTTCTTCTGTTACCCACGGTTTCTTCGCAGCTACCTTCTTTGTACCTATGTTTCCCTTCCCAACTTTTGTGATGGCCCTTTTTAGAGATGTCCATTCCTCTTCAACTGTACTGCCCACTGCGCTATTCCTTATTGCTGTATCTATAGCGTTAGAGAACCTCAAACCTATCTCGTCATTCCTTAGTACTTCCGTATCCCACTTCTTTGCGTATTGATTCTTCCTGACTAAAGTCTTGAACTTCAGCCTACTCTTCATCACTACTATATTGTGGTCTGAGTCTATATCTGCTCCTGGGTACGCCTTACAATCCAGTATCTGATTTCGGAATCTCTGTCTGAACATGATGTAATCTAACTGAAATCTTCCCGTATCTCCCGGCCGTTTCCAAGTATACCTCCTCCACATGTGATTCTTGAACAGGGTATTCGCTATTACTAGCTGAAACTTGTTACAGAACTCAATTAGTCTTTCTCCTCTTTCATTCCTTGTCCCAAGCCCATATTCTCCTGTAACCTTTTCTTCTACTCCGTCCCCTACTACTGCATTCCAGTCGCCCATGACTATTAGATTGTCGTCCCTCTTTACATACTGCATTACCCTTTCAATATCCTCATACACTTTCTCTATCTGTTCATCCTCAGCTTGCGACGTCGGCTTGTATACCTGAACTATCGTTGTCGGTGTTGGTCTGCTGTCGATTCTGATTAGAACCACCCGGTCACTGAACTGTTCACAGTAACACACCCTCTGCCCTACCTTCCTATTTATAACGAATCCTACACCTGTTATACCATTTTCTGCTGCTGTTGATATTACCCGATACTCATCTGACCAGAAATCCTTGTCTTCCTTCTACTTCACTTCACTGACCCCTACTATATCTAGATTGAGCCTTTGCATTTCCCTTTTCAGATTTTCTAGTTTCCCTACCCCGTTCAAGCTTCTGACATTCCTCGCCCCGACTCGTAGAACGTAATCCTTTCGTAGATTATTCAGTCTTTTTCTCATGGGAACCTCCCCCTTGGATCCCTCCCGGAGATCCGAATGGGGGACTATTCCGGAATCTTTTGCCAATGGAGAGATCATCATGACATATCTTCAATTACAGGCCACATGTCCCGTGGATACACGTTACGTGTCTTTAATGCAGTGGTTTCCATTGCCTTCTGCATCCTCATGTCGTTGATCGTTGCTGATTCTTGCGCCTTCAGGTGCAATTTCCCACCCCTACGACAGGAGAGTGCCCTGAACCTCTATCCGCTCCTCCGCCCTCTTTGACAAGGCCGTTGGCAGAATGAGGCTGACTTCTTATGCCGGAATTCTTCGGCCGGCAATGCTGATTATTTATCAAAATTTAGGCAGTGGCCGGGATCGAGCCCGGGACCGAAGACGTTTTGATTATGAATCAAAGACACTAACCCTTTTTTTTTTATTAGACGCCACCCCTTTTTTTTCTTTTGTTTTCCGGTGCCACTTTTTTCCCTTAAAAAGCCCCTTAGGAAAATGGAACTAAAAAATAAATAAATAAAAAAATAAAAAAAACCTTAGTGCCACCGCCACTTTTCATCCTATAACAAAAAAAATCTGATCCACTTCAGGCGTTGACTCCTGAGGAAACCCACCCCAGAGAGCTGCCTATAGACCAGGGGAGGTATGGGAATCAAGGTTAGGGCTATCCGTCGCCACTTTTTCTTTTTTTTATATGATTACATTTAGGGAGCGTGTACAAATGAGAAGTCTAGTAACTAAGTGTTACAAGTAAGTGTTACAACAACAAAGGTGGCATAAAAGAGTAATCAGAAAAATAAAAATATAAACCACTGATGTAATTCTAACTAAAAGGTTCTTCAATAATGTAACTGGTTCCACTTGGAGCCTTGCCATCGTTATCTGAAATCTCCAATAGCGCCTTTGAAGGGCATCTGCAACGGAGGCATTCTGCTTCTCTAGTGCCTCAAGGAAAACAGTATCCTTGCAGCAGCTTGTCTCTTCCTTTGGTCATGGCTGACAAGGCAGAACGTTGAGCCGTTAGTGTGATGCGGCACAGCACATTAACCACAGCCTGGCACTCCCCAGCTGAGTGGGGGGTTAACGAAAACGCTGCGTAAATAATTTGCGAAGAGCGTACGGTATTTCGGTGTGCGTTCGAGGGCATTGTGAGCATTTTGTGGGAACCACCAGTAATCAAGCTGCTCTTTCTCTCCGTCGCTAAAGATGTAGGCGACGGTAAGTCCCTTGAACCATGTAAGCGCATGATATTTTGCAGCCGGAAAGTAAGTTTCATCGGGACAGAGTAGGGTCTGCGGGTCAATCATATCAGGTGTGACCCGGAGGTAACAAGCCAATATCTTCTGTGTTAGTCGCCAAACTCCGGACGATGATGCGCAAGTAAAACGATGTTCATCGGTATCAAAAAGGTGACAATCTGGGCAATAAGGGGAGTCTGCCAGTCCAGTAGTGTGAAGTCGCTGGCGTGTGGCATATTTTTTGTTGGCGATCTGATACCACTTCGAACGCACCGTGGATGACAGAAAGTGGTGGTGTATCGTTTTCAATACTCTTGGCCAGTGAACCGTAGGGTACTTGTTTTCCACCACGTTATGGTGAACAGCCCGCAGAAGGTTGGTATAAAAATCTTTCGCCTTTGGTGGACGTGTGGCGGAGAGGTTCAAGCTGACATAGCTGTAATCAAGAATGAAGGTCGACACATGGGAAAGCTGTGGTGCGACGTGCGCAACCGACACCGGCGGGACTTTAGAGGCTGGCATCAGAACCTGTAGTAAACGACCCGTGAGAGAGGTATATTGACTTTTCCATCGTTTCCTCATGTTGCTCATGTAAAGGGCAGCTGCTCTCGCCCTGACGTTGACCAATCCCAGCCCACCTTTGTGCACTGGGAGGGTAAGAGTGTCGTATCGTACTTTAAAGATATGACCTGCGGAAACGTAGTAACTGAAGGCCGCCTGAAGCCGGCGACCTATCTGCAGCGGTAGTGGGAGGACCTGTGCCACGTGGTTGAGTTTGGATGCTACGTAGAGGTTCAGGTATTCAACACGTTGTAGCTGATTCAAGTCCCGGAGCAGGTTCTGTCGCACCATTGCGCGTATGATCTGTAATAACCGTCGGTAGTTTGCTGCAGCTGTTTTACGTACATCTTTCTTGAACGTGATTCCCAAATATCGCAGATCAGAAACTGGTGGGAGGGGAGCGAGGGCTTCCGGTCCGAGACCACGTCCAATGTCCAACGCCGCCGACTTGTTGATGTTCAGAAGACTGCCTGCGGCCTGACCGTATCGCTCAATCCAGGTTAGTACGCTTTGAACTTCGTCATTGGAACGAACCAGCAGTAGCAGGTCGTCAGCGTATGTCCTATAGCGAAAGGTGACGTCCCGCAGCGTGATACCATATAGGCGGTGGTTAAGGCCCCCTAGGAGTGGCTCGAGTGCGATTGCATAAAGGTAGGTAGAAAGGGGACAACCCTGTCGTACAGACCTCTTAATGGGTACTGGTCCTACCGTCCTTCCATTGACCTGGACGTGTGAGCTGGCTGCGGTCCAAAGACGCCGTTGGGTGTCGATGAGGCCCGGGGGGAATCCCATACAGTCCATCACTCGTAGGAGGAAGTTGTGGTGCACTCTATCAAAGGCGCGGTTGAAATCGACGGAGACGATCGCCGCTCTCAGACGGCACGCAGAAGCGATCGCTATTAAGTCCCTGCAGTCCCCGGTGGCCATGTGTATGTTGGCTTCTCCCCCCTGCGACGTCTGTTCTGGAGCGAGGATCATCGGCAAAGTCGTCTTAATACGGCTCGCCATAATCCTGGTGAAAATCTTGTAATCGGCGTTCAACATTGTAAGCGGCCGATAGTCGTTAATCGATAGCCCTCCACCTGGCTTGTGTACTGGTATGAGGAGACCTTCTACAAACATGGCGGCACAACACAGTCTGGAGACATAAGCTCGCGGAACATTACAACCCAGCGAGGCATCATGATGTCACGGAAAGTCCGGTAGAATTCGATGGGCAATCCATCAGGTCCAGGAGATTTATTGGCCGCACCTTTGTCCACGGCGTCTTCGACTTCTTCGAGTGAGATTTCCTCTGTTAGTGCATTCACGGTAGCCTCGTCGATGGTACGTGTTATCTGCTGTAACACTTCAGTAGTGGCCTCGTCAATGACGGTTCTTTCCTTGTAAAGATGACGAAAATGATCCTCCACCGCCTTTACTATGGTTGCTTGGGTCGTACATAAGCGACCGTCGTGTGTCCTGAGTTGTGTGATTAAATGTTGACGTTGTCGGCGCTTATCCGCCACAACGTGGTGCATAGTGGGTTCCTCTGCAACCGTTCGGTCGTGCCGTCGCGAGCGGACTACTGCACCTTCTAGTCGACGCTTCGTCAATGATAGTATGTGAGCCTTGATTCTACTTTGGTCATGTTGTCTCTCCGGGGAAGGGGGTAAGGCGTCGAGGTCCCTGAGTGCTGCGTAGTAAAAATCGAGGGTCTGTCGATGCCACGCAGTCACGTCCTTGCCATATCGCATAAGTGTCCTACGGATTGCTGGTTTGGCACAGAGGAGCCACCACTCCAGGGTCGAGGTGTATCGTGGGTGACGGCGTTCACAGTCAGTCCACGTTGCTGCAACTTGCCGACGGCAATCCAGATCCTGGAGATGAGTTATGTTGAGCTTCCAAAAGCCATTGCTGCACCAGACTTGTTGGGGGCGTAGGTGTATAGTGCAGATATAGGCACTGTGATCGGAATAGGCTTGAGGCCATAATTTGGCGTCCACCACACCCTGTGTGAGATCTTGTGACACATATATGCGGTCAAGTCGGCTGGCCGAATGACTGGTAAGATGAGTGTGGCCAGAGCGGTTACCGTGGACTTTATCCCACGTGTCGCACAAGTGAAGTTCTTGGATCATCGCACCGAGTTCCGGACAAGGCATGTAATGTGGGATTTTGTCCTTGGGGTGAAGTACGCAATTAAAATCGCCGGCGAAGACGCTGTGGTCGTATCGTCCAAGGAAAAGGGGAGCGACATCTGTGGAGTAGTATCTGGCGCGGTCGTGACGTCTTGTGGTACCCGACGGCGCGTAAACATTAATGAATCTGGTGTTGAGTGCCGTAAATGCTATTCCCCGCGCGGAGGGAAGAAACGTGACGTCGGTAACTTCAATACCTTCACGCACTAATATTGCCACTCCGGTGTCTGCAGGGCTACCGGGCGTCACATGTGTGGCGTAACCGTAAAAGTGCGGGAGTGCAGTCGTTTTCACTTCTTGTAGGGAAGCAAAGTCAACTCCCAAGGCTCGTATGGTTTCTTTCAAAAGTTGGATCTTGACAGGAGAACTGATCATATTGATATTCATTGTCGCCAGGCGGTAAGCCTGGCAACGCGTTGTTTGGGCGAGGTTATCCATGTTGAAGTTGGAGAGAAGCGAACATCGGAAGTGATGTCACCCCCCGCCAAACGCGGTCCTCCTTGTGCTGCTTATGCTCCATGATCCGGCGGCGCCTCAGCTGGCCGCGGGTCGGGATCTTGTGTCTCGACGTCCTCGGCCCACGAAGCGGGCGCGGATGTCTGTTCATGTTCCATAGCCTCGGAATGGTTGGTAGTTAGGGACCGGGCGACTTCGCTGCCTGCACTGGTACCTTCCCGCTGCTCACTGTTTCTGTCAATGGGCTGATGTTCGAAAGCTGCATGTTTTTCTGTCTGTTCTGCAAGGTTGGAGTCAGTGGAAACAGCCTCAGCTTCGCAGCTGGCTTCTTGAGGGGTCAGTTGTTCTTCCCCGGCCGAATGCGAACCGCTGTGTTCCGACACGGTCCGACGACGGCGCTTTCGGCGTTTCGGTGATCGCTGTTTCCGTACATGGCCGTCATTGTCAGAAGACGGCACTGACTCACGCTCCGCCGGAACAAACGCTTCGGTCGGTACAATAAGGGAACCAATTGCCATCTTGCCGGCGTCAATGTCTGTCGCATTCGGTAGCTCCAGAGTGGTAGTACTATTTTCCACCACTGGCCAGGTCGGCGGATCATCTAGGTTTTTGTCCGTGGAAAGTGATTCTTGTACCGCTGAAGCGGTCGGCCGGGTCTGTTGTGTGGAGAACGTCGTGAGCGCCGCCGCGTAAGTCACGGGTAGAACAGTCTTCGCCGCTGGTGGTGCAACGTCCTTCGGTGGGAGTTGTGTGATCCGACGCTGGAGGCACTCGGAACGAAGGTGTCCTACTTTGCCGCATCCGGAACACGTCTTCGGCTGGCCGTCATAAATAACTATGGCCCGGCATCCTCCTATCTGTAGATAGGATGGCACGTGTCGTTGGAGATCTATGCGCACTTGGCGTACTCCATTGAGTACTGGATACGTCTTAAACTGGGTCCATTTTTCAGCCACGTGTTCGTGTACCGTGCCGTAGGGGCGGAGCGCCGCTACAACTTCTGCCGCTGGGAGTTCAAATGGAAGTTCGAATATGCGGATAGTCCGCAGTCCCATTACGGCATGGCCGTCCTCGACGTTGCCAACATTGCCATCTGCGTGGAAGAAGCGGAGTTCTTGTTTCATCTCACGAAGCACCTTGTCGCATGTAGTTTCGTTTATGAGCTTTACATAGACCGTGCTACTGACGATCGAAAAGTGAATGCCGACAATGTCGGCAGCCGGGATCTTGGCTTCCTCTTTTAAAAAGCGTTCGACTTCGAGCGCCTCTGGTCGGGTAAAGTCGATCCGAAATGTGAATTTCAAGGTTGATCTTCTGTATTGGTTTGCCATGGTCTTGTAGCGCTACGGCGTCACGTTAGTGTCGGCCGAAGAAAGTAAACAAGGCGCGCGGGCTCTCACTGACAGCGGAGAGCACACACCGCACGTCTGCTTCGCTCGGCTGCGAGAGCCGCACTGAACCCTAGACCACGGGTACCTGTCTTGCAAATTTCAAATAGTCACTGGGTTGCACGATAGTGGGATCATCGTTGACATGCTACTACTGTGGAGAATCGGAAGATCTTGCTAATTTAAACAAAGTCAGGCGGCACGAGTTACAATGCGACAATTTAGATCGTCTTGTTGTATTCAGATTGTGACTAGGTGGCAGGTAGAGATGGGCAAACTGAAACATGTAACTGTTTCGAAATAAATGAAACAGTACAAGGTAATGTTTCGTTACGCTGTTTCGAAACAGTGAAACAGTTTGTGTTTTGTAATCTAATAAACCTACACATTTTATCATCTTGAATGTCTACTGTATAAGTATGTCCATATAAACACAAATGAGGTGTGAGAGCGCTAATCATGTCGCAGAAAGTATGAAACTATCACTTAGACGTCTTGGCAATTTCGTGTCGTGTGACTTTCATACTTTTCAATTGGCTGAGGACAGCCATAGCTGATGACAGAAGAACCACCACGAACGGAACTGGAGGTGGGAGCAAAGTGCAGAAACAACGGATATGCTACTGGGATTCCCACATTCCGTTAGTATGGATGATACACCCATCCCGCTAATTTCCATGCACACAAAGGGAATCATTGTGGATGATAGGCACATTAACTATAGACTTACAAATAACGCCAAATAATTCGAATAAATAACAAAATATAAGAGAAAAAAAATTTCTCTTTAAAAGTGTTTCGAACCATTACTATAAATTCACCATGCTTTTTTTTTCTTTTGTCATCAGTCCCTTTTTTTTTTTTTTTTTTTGAGAAATGGCCGTCCGGTTCCAGACTGTAGCGCCTTTTTTATTTTTTATTTTTTATTTTTTTTTGAGGAGGTGGGGGAGGGCGGGGAAGGCAGAGCGATCAGGGGTCGTAACCCGAGGCCTGGTCGCAGTGTCCCCCTCGTCCGTCAAGGAATCAGGGATGGGAAGGGGAAATCTTTTGTGGGAATTATTATTTATTTATTTATTTTTATTTACTGTTTTTAATACATTCTTAATGTGGTTTTACTTTATACCACAACAAAAATAAATGTATCTAGCACCGCATCGTCCTCTGAGAAAAAGAAAACAATATCTCGGCACGTTCCTACACCGAGGTAACGTATATGGGGAAAACGAAAAAAAAAGTGCTTCATACAGGATGCAGAAAGGTGTGTCGCTACTCTCCTTACGCTTCATCATCCAGGTACGTCTTCTCGTATATCATGTTGTTCCACCGAGAATCGAACTTAGTCATGTCAGCTCACTCAATGGGTGTCTTCTCCTACCTGTTGATGATCCAGATGCGTGGAGGGTCGCGTAGGGCACTCCCTAAGTAATTAGAAAAATACTGTCTGTATTTTGGGTTCCGTACGATCTTGCAATGACGTTCTTGTAGGCAGTTCCAAAAGTCTAATACATCTTTAGGTCCATCGTGAAATAAGTAGTGTACCGCATGCGCACGGATCCACGTGACAGCGTTGGTCTTGGCGCGCGGGAAATACTGTTGATCCGGAAATAGTAGAAACCGAGGTGTAATGTGTTCCGGAGTCACTCGTAGAAAATACGACAAAATTTGTCACACCAAGCGCCATACGTCTTCTGCCGCGCCACATGTGAGACGGTGTTCGTCCGTGTCTGGTATCCCGCAGTCTACGCAGAGAGGCGATTCCGCCATGTTGATCTTGTGGAGGCGTGATCGGGTGATCTGCTTACCATTGACTGTGATGTACCATGTGGATCGGACGGCTGTGTCCAGTGGAATCGCGTGAATCGCCTTCCACACCACCTTCCAATTAAACTGAGGGCTTTTGGTCTCCACGATGTTTGGTGGGCGCCTCTGCTGTAGGATATGATATATATCCCGCGCCGACGCCTGTTTCGTCGGTGGTACTGCGATACGGACATAGCTGTGTTCAATGTAAAAGTTCCCGAAGTAGTAGAAGGGTGGGGGTATGTCTTGCGTCGTCAGTGGGGGCATAATGGAGGGCGGAGCTAAGGACTCCAACAGCAAACCTGTCAGACTTTCCGGGTGGTGGCGCCACAGCTTGATGTGTGAGCTGACATACAGGGCCACAGCTCTGTCGTGGACATGGACTAGACCAAGATCTCCCCTTTCTGGGGGAAGGGTCAGTGACTCATAACTGACTTTGAAGAGCATGCCTGTACTGACGTAGGCTCCGAATGCCGCTAATAGACGTCGAGCCATCAGTAACGGTATTGGGAGAACACGCGCTGTGTGTGGAAGGCGCGATGCGAGGTAAACATTGACGAAGTGTGTCCTTTGGAGAATGTCGAGGGTCCGCAGACGAAGGTTGAATATCTGGACCCGAATTTGTTGTAATAAGCGGCGGTAGTTAAGAGCCGCGGTGCGCCGTATGTCGTCGTGAAACTCTATTCCGAGACATTTGATAGTGCCACGAAGCTGTAGGGGTTCGACACACGCTGGGGTCAACCCGTCTCCTATGGCCATGGCGACCGATTTGGCGACGTTGAGACAGCTGCCGGAAGCCACACCGTACGTGGTAATCCATTCTAGTGCTCTGTTGACATCGTCGCGATTGCGGAACACGAGAACCAGGTCGTCTGCATATGCTGTACAGCGAAATGTGACGTCACGTAGGGTAAGACCGGTGAGGCGTTGACGGAGACCACAGAGGAGCGATTCCAGTTCCAGAGCATATAGTAACGTCGACAAGGGGCAGCCTTGACGGACGGAGCGGAAAATCGGGAGGGACTGCGAGAGACGCCCGTTAACGAGCACTTTGGAAGTCGCCCCTCGGAGTAGGCGCATCACGACGCCCTCTGTGAATTGCTGTGGGTACTGCATGTGCTGGAGAACGGACGTTAGGTACGCGTGATCCACTCGATCAAAAGCTTGGCTAAAATCTAGTGATGCCAGCGCTCCCGGGATGCGGCGTGCCCTGGCTAGGGCTATTAAATCACGGTATCGACACAGTGCTGTGTGGATGTTGTTGATACCCCCTAGGGAAGTCTGATCTGGCGAGATGACGTAAGGTAGGGTCGGTCGTAGACGGTTTGCTAATAGTCTGGTGAATATCTTCATGTCGCAGTTGACGAGTGTTAGTGGGCGGTAATCTTGTATTCGAGCCCCACCTTTAGGCTTGTGAACCGGTATAATTATTCCTTCTACAAAAGTCGCAGGGAGCGGCACCGCGGGGGACATAAGCTCCCGACAGATGTCTGTTAACTTGGGAGCCAGTAAATACTGGAAAGTTCTATAAAACTCCACAGGGAGCCCGTCGGGGCTAGGAGACTTATTCGCCGCTCCTTTACCGATGGCGTCGATAACTTCGTCTTCCGTAATGTCGTTCAATAATTCAGTTTGTAAATCCTGTGGGACAATGCCGTAAACCAGTTGTGAGACTGCTGTCACCGTCGTCGGGTCGGAACATTGAGCAGAATAAAGTCGTGCGTAATGGTCGAAGAAGGCTGCAGCAATATCGCGTTGTGTGGTGTGATGATGGCCGTCCTCAGTGGTGATGGCATGTATCAGCGCCCGTCTTCGCAGTGTACGTTCTCGGATGACGTGGTACATGGTGGGTCGTTCCGTTGCGAGTCTGTCTTGTGTCCGCGCTCGGACGATCGTCCCTTCGCGGTGTCGGCGCATATGGGCTACGATCTGTGCTTTCGCAAGCTGAACTGTCAGCTGTCGTTCCTGTGTGGGTGGCAAGGAGGCACATTCGCGAAGGACGGTGAAATAAAAATCAAGGGTCTGCCGCCTCCAAGCAGCAGTCTCACGACCATACGTAATAAAGGTTCGCCGTAGGGCCGGCTTGGCGCAGGTTAGCCACCAACTAATCGACGTAGGATACGTTGGGAGGCGGCGGACGCACAAACTCCACGTGTCTTCGATGGCGCGTCGACAATCCGGAGAAGCGAGATGAGCAAGGTTTAATTTCCAGGGATGTCGGCTGCGCCACACCCGTTGGCGACGAAGGGTGACGGCACATATATAGGCCTCGTGATCAGAAAAGACTACTGGCCACACCTCCGCGTCACTCACCGTTGCCGCGAGAGAACGGGAGACGTAGATCCTATCGATGCGACTAGACGAGTGACTCGTGAAATGGGTGTATCCCGGTCTATTTCCTCGGATATGTTCCCATGTATCTACTAGCTGGAGCTCGCCGATGAGTGTCCCAAGTTCGGGGCACGGTGAATGGCGTGGCAGCTGATCTTTAGGTGCTTGGGTGCAATTGAAATCGCCCCCTAATATCAAGTCATCGTGCCTGCCCTGAGAAAGCGGTGCTATTCCTTCTGCAAAGAAGAGCGATCGGTCACGACGGCGATTCGTTCCGGAAGGGGCGTACACATTGATAAACCGGACGCCTTGCACCGTTACGGTCGTTCCTCAAGCGTCGGGGAGATATCGGACTTCGTCCGCCTCGAGGCCCTCTGTGAGGAGAATGGCGACTCCACTGTTAGTTGGCGAGGCGTGGGACACATGAGCCGTATAACCATACATACCCGGGAAATCGGCGACGAAGACTTCTTGGAGAAAGACAATGTCAACGTCTGCTGCATTGAGCATGTCTTGGAGCAGCGACAACTTCGTACGTGTCCGAATGGTGTTAATGTTGATGGTCGTTAAGCGATAGGTTTGTAGATCGTCTCCTGAGGTGGGGGCTGCCGTCAGTATCGCCGTAAAAGGAGGGGCCTGTGATCTGCTGGCCGCGTCCGCGCCGTCATCTGTTGCTACTCGGGAGGGGCCGAGGTGTGGGAGGAGAGACCCCTCTCCTCATCCACCACAGGGGCCGTAGAATCGTCTTCAATGTCATCCGCCCAAGGTCCGTAAGTTAACGGTGGCTGCGGTAGAACACTTGTGGGCTGAGTGACTATGGGTGAATCCGCAGTTGTTTCCGGTTGTGTACCAACGGCGGGCGCTATGCTGGCCATCCGTTTGTCCGAGGGAGCGGAATCGGGTTTGTCAAAATCAGAGAAAGTGACAGGTGAGGGCGATCTCGTGTCATCCATTCTCCTCGTCGTTTCGTCAGCCGTCCGGTCGTCAACTGGAGAAGACGTCCGCTGGAGGCAATCGTCTGAGGGTGTGCGACGTCGCTTTTTATGTTTTCACGGTGACCTTTGTTTGCGGACGTGGGTTTCTGTGTCCGAAAGAGTTTGTGGTTCCCGTATAGCATCCCCCACAGGGAGAAAGGCAGAGGTCGGTACAACCCTAGCGTCGAGTTCCATTCTCTCGTCCGAATCTTCATGTGGAGTCGATGGGCGGCGTTCTTCATCCCCTGCAGACACCGTAATGGTGTTGGTCAATCCAGGACCGGTGACAGGTGCGCATTCTAACGCTTCCTGTCTTCCGGGGGGTTGCCGTCTGTCATGACGGTCGATCGTGTCACCTCTGCGTAATTGAGGGGGAGGGCCGTGAGCGTAGGAGGTGGTGTCGTGTCATGCAATGGAAGTTGTGTAACCCGACGTTGAATATACGCCGAGCGCACATGACCCTCCTGGCCGCAACCAGAACAAGTACGAGGTTGGCTGCCGTACATTATTATTGCTCGACAGCCAGCTATGACTAAGTAGGACGACACATGTTTCTTTAATTCAATTTTCACTTGTCGGACGCCGTTGAGGACTTGGTACGTCTCGAAAGTGTTCCATTTTTCGGCCACGTGGCTAATTACCGTCCCATAAGGGCGGAAAGCTGAGGTAACGACGTCCGGTGGTATTTCGAAAGGGAGTTCGAAGACTCTTAGTGTGCGTAATCCTAGTCCAGCATGGTCAACAGTAACTTCTCCGATGTGACCATCGGAGTGTTTGAACTTGAGAGTGTTCGCGCATCTGTTCGCAACTGCATGACATAACTCGTCATCGACCAACTTGACGTAAACGACGCTGCTTGTGATGGATAGGTGGATACCGATGATGTGCTGTGTTGGTATTTGAACTTCGTCACGGATGAATCGTTCGACTTCAAAGACTAGTGGTCGTGCGTAGTCGGGCTGGAAGCTGATCTTGATTGTAGCTTTTCTGTACGAATGAGCCATGGCGATTCAGTGTTAACGGGCGCGAGTATTACCTGCGGCGAGGAAGTAAACAAACTACGCGCGCTCGCGACCCTGCGGACTGGACCGCGACTGTGAGGACGGGACGTAAACAAGACGTCCTCGCCGCTCACCGGCCGAAAGCAGACTGAAACATTGCACTCGATAGAAGACTTGAACCAAGGACCTGTGGTTCGGCAGCTTCGCAAGCTAACCACGGGACCACGGCGGTCCTTAGCTTCCCAGCCCTTCCCGCACACCATTACACTATCAGTGATATGTCAAACAGATTGCTTGCAATTATACCTACATAAAATTTATGTATATGTCTAATAACTGTCACTCTACGCCTTTTTTTATTCAAAATGTTGTAGGCTTACTTGCGTTTCTTAATATGATTACTGTACATGAACAGAGAAGCGTATGTTATAAAAAATCAGTGTAATTTAACTGAATGATTTTCACATATTTATTGTTGTGAATGTGAATAGTATGCGTTGTTTTATTGTTTGGTTTGTGTTTATAAAGCAGATGTTACGCCATTTCGGAATAGGAGAGTCAGCTAGAAAAGAAGCTTTATTTTCGGATATCTTAAGACTCATGCTATTGCTTGTCAAAAAGATTCCGACACTCTTGAAAGTGTTTCATGAAGTGGTATGTTGTGTTTCAGTACCTGTGCCGAGCCCGAATCTCGTCCGACACAAAGCGGAATGAAAATATCACTGTTTCGATACAATTAGTCCGTTCCAAGCACAGGTAGACTGAAACAGCCTTATTTTGAAACAACGACACAATTTCTGTGTCTGGCTCGAGATCGAATGTGCTCCGGTTATCCGAGGCAGGGGCGGAATGAAACACCACTGTTTTGAAACAGTGAACCACAGCCGTTCCGAAACACTGAAACAGTTCCACGTATCGATACACTGTATCGAAACATAGAAACAGTGGCCAAGTCTAGTGGCAGGACGATGGGAACAAACTGATGTGCCACCACTGTGGAGAATTGGAAGATCTTGATAGTGTAAACTAAGTCAGGCGGCGCGAGCTACAATGATAATTTGGATCATGCATTTAGACAGAAAGGACCCCGAGCGTCCAGCAAAGGGTTAAATAAATATTAGGTTGGTGCACGAGTCTGTAGCATTTTGCCAAAAAAAAATCCAATATATTACTCCTTCACTACTTACAACAGTCTGTTAACGCTGGAGTAATT
Source organism: Schistocerca serialis cubense (assembly GCF_023864345.2). NCBI lineage: Eukaryota > Metazoa > Arthropoda > Insecta > Orthoptera > Acrididae > Schistocerca > Schistocerca serialis. Next base: position 279,454,658 of record NC_064641.1, read on the forward strand.
TTTCGATTCCACGACTGCAGAAGTCACACAGTCATGAGCCGAAAAACTCGTCAAGCTATGGCTCGAGCGCATTTTCATCTGGAAAGAAGATTCATGCAGGTTGTTCGACAGAGAGCAGAAAAGATGAAAATCTGATGGAGTAAGATCAAGTGAATAATGCGAGTGCGGAATTATTTCTCCAACATAACTTTTGTGCAAACTTTTTTTTTCCTAACAGAATGCGGGACAGCGTATTCTTGGAATAACACCACTTCACACCATCTTCCCTCGACGTTCTTCTTGGATTGCGTCTGCAAGACGTCTCAATTGTTGATTATAAATGTCAGCAGCGATGGTTACATCTCGGGTACGAAATTTGGGGTACAAATCATCTCTGTTTCACCAGAGGCATAACGAAGTATTTTGAGGAAGCGCGCAGGAGTTTTGTTTGGGCTCAACTTTTCCTTTCTTTTCTTAGGTTCGCATAGAAACACAATTCCTCGTCAGCAGTACGATACAGGGTGGAATGATTGGCGTTGTTCACTAGTCAATTGAGGACGAGCATGCAGAGAAGCATGGCCACCCGCCGAATTTAGTGATTTTGACTTACACCCGATTTTTCAACGATTTCCATGCAAATGTCGCACGGTGGTAGAATGATCACATTTCATCACATCTGCCAGTTATCGAGTACACTGACGTGGATCATTGTCGATTAATACGTTTAAATCTTCCTGTCAAAACGATCCCAAAACTAGAGAATTATTTTCCTACCGTGCTCTGGCCAGTGGCATTATACCTATTCATGGCAGAAATATTCGTGGTTACTTCCGTTGCTGTCCCTTTCTACAGAACTCAAACAGAAGAATACGTCGGACATGTCCCAAGCGTCCACTTGACGCTCCATTTTCAATCGTCCACAGCTCCACTCACTATGTCCAAATGACAAAAAGACTATATATAAACTCAAACAGCTGTGGTGAATTACAAATAAAAAATTTACAACCTATAAATAAGTTCATGGCATCAGAATGCCAAAGGAATTGGTATAGGCTTGCGAATTCAAATACTGACATACGTAAACAGGGAGTATACGGCACTGAAGTCGGTAACGCCTAAATAAGACAACAAATGTCTGGCGCACTTGTAAAAATGGTTCAAATGGCTCTGAGCACTATGGGACTTAACATCTGAGGTCATCAGTCCCCTAGAACTTAGAACTACTTAAACCTAACTAACCTAAGAATATCACACACATCCATGACCGAGGCAGGATTCGAACCTGCGACCGTACTAGCAGCGCTGTTCCGGACTGAAGCACCTAGAACCGCTCGGCCACTCCGACCGGCGGCGCAGTTGTAAGATCGGTTACTGCTGCTACAATGGCAGGTTATTAAGATATAAGTGTTTGGACGTGGTGTTATAGTCGGCGCAAGAACGATGGTACACAACATCTCCGAGGTAGCGATGAAGTGATTTTCCCGTACGATCATTTCAAGAGTGTACCGTGAGTATGACGAATCAGGTAGAACGTCAAATCCCCGTCGTCTCTGCGGCCGGAAAAAGATCCTGCCAGAACGGGGCAAACGACGAGTGAAGAAAACCTTTCAACATGACGGAAGTGCAACACTTCCGCAAAGTGCTGCACGTTTCAATGCTGGGCCATCAACAAGTGTCGGCGTGCGACCCATTCAACGAAACATCATCGATTGGGCTTTCGCAACCGAAAGTCCTCTCGTGCACTGTTGATGACTGCAGGACACAAAGATTTACGCCTTGCCTGAGCCCGTCAACACTGACATTGGACTATGGATGAACGGAAACATGTTACCCGGTCGGAGGAGTCTCGTTTCAAACTGTATCGGGCGGATGGACATATGGAGATACTTCCTCAATACATGTTCCATGCATGTCAGCACGGGACCTTTCAAGCTGGTGGGGGCTCTGTAGCGGTGTATGGCTTCTGAAGTTGGAGTAATATGGAATCCCTGATACGTCTAGATACGACTCTGACGGATGACACGTACGTAAGCATCCTGTCTGATATCCTGCATCCATTCATATCTATTGTGTATTGGTCAATTCCAGCAGAACAATGCGACACACCACTCGTTCAGAATTGCTACAGAGTGGCTCCAAGAACACTCTTCTGAGTTTTAACACTTCCGCTGGCCTGCAATCTCCCCAGACATGAACATTATTTAGCATATCTGGGATGCGTTGCAACGTGCTGTTCATAATCGATCTCCAACTCCTTGTACACTTACGGATTTATGGTCAGCACCGCAGGATTCATGGTGCCAATTCCCTCCAGCATTAGTTCAGACATTAGTCAAGTCCATGCCACGTCGTGTTGCGGTACTTCTACGTGCTCGCTGGGGCCCTACATGATATTAGGCAGGTGTACTAGATTCTATGAGTCTTCAGTGTATATAACACATTTTTTATGTATTATATATGTAAAAGATACGTAGCCTACATTCGTCCTAGTGTTCATTAGGGTATCATGTAAAAATTTGAAGTGAGTCGGTCAAGGACTGCTCGAGACTTTCGTTAACTTTTCCCTTTTTCAATTCACATATATACCGGGTGATCAAAAAGTCAGTATAAATTTGAAACCTGAATAAATCACGGAATAATGTTGATAAAGAGGTACAAATTGACACACATACTTGGAATGACATGTGGTTTTATTAGAACCAAAAAAATACAAAAGTTCAAAAATGTCCGACACATGGCGCTTCATCTGATCAGAATAGCAATAATTAGCAGAGCAAAGTAAGACAAAGCAAAGATGATGTTCTTTACAGGAAATGCTCAATATGTCCACCATCATACCTCAACAATAGCTGTAGTCGAGGAATAATGTTGTGAACAGCACTGTAAACCATGTCCATAGCTATGGTGAGGCATTGGCGTAGGATGTTGTCTTTCAGCATCCCTAGAGATGTCGGTCGATCACGATAAACTTGCGACTTCACGTAACCCCGAAGCCAATAATCGCACGGACTGAGGTTTGGGGACCTGGGAGGCCAAGCATGACGAAACTGGCGGCTGAGCACACGATCATCACCAAACGACGGGCGCAAGAGATCTTTCACGAGTGTAGCAATACTTTTTTTTTTTTTTGTTCTAATAAAACTACATGTCATTCCAAGCATGTGTGTCAAATTTTTACCTCTCTATCAACATTATTCCGTGGTTTATTAAGTTTTCAAAATATTTATACTGACTTTTTGATCACCCGGTATTTATGTGTTGTATATATTGGGAAATGACCTATGCCTGTTCGAATGTTTATTACAGTATCATGTATAAGTTTGACGTATTTTAGTGATTTTTGGTAACAACGTTAAACAAAACTTGTCTTTGTATAATGTTATAGATTAACCGAGCGTATTATGTCTACTACTTTTACAGTGAACAACAGCGTGTGACAGACAGGTGATGTGCGGAGGTACAGCTGGCCACTTTGGCAGCGACATTTCTACTCTGAACTACGAATCCGTTGTCGTCCAGCAGCGGACAGGTTTTGACGCGCGGCCTGCCCTCTACCTTCCGTGACCGCACGCCGCCACTGTGCCACCCTCATTGGCCGGCTGCTGGGGCGGTGTCGTCCCTGCTGCGGGCAGCCGCCGTCATCCTGGACAGCCCCGTAAGGAGCCTTCGCTTCGCGTCGCGCTGCTGCGACCGATAGCGGGCGGGGCCGGCAGCGCGGCGCGTGTATCGACCGCAGCGCTACGCCGCTCTACAATGGTCCGACTTGGCCCGCATTGTTCACTCGTAGCGGACTCGAGACGCGTAATGGCAGCGCCGATATCCACGGCCGGTCCGCCCTAAAGGCGACGGGCAGCCCCGTGCGCACGCGCTCTTGATCTCCGCCCAGGCCCGTGTGCGGCTACTCTATTGTACAGCGTCACCAGGGCTAGCGTCCAATGCTGCAGACCTCAGGCTAAGTACTTACGTGCCGTCCGGGTCTTTACTGGCAGCAATTCGACTACATACTCGCCAGCTGCCGTCTCCCAGGTAAAACTGAGGAGCTACGAGGGTGGTTTGTTAAGCCTCATAACGGAAAAAAAAACATTTGTTTCGTAAACAACTCGCCTCACTTCTTGCCATAGTCACCTTCGAAGGAAACTTGGTCCAGCTTTTTCATGCCACTGGAAAATTAGGTTCTATTTAACTCTACAGTCTAGTAGTTGACTACAACTATCACATCCCCATTTGATGAAAATTTCTTTCCAGCAAGACAAAGTTTCAATCTGCGAAACAGGAAGAAGTCACTTGGGTCTAAGACTAGTGAGTAGGGTGGATGAGGAACCAGTTTAAAGGTCAGTTAATGCAGTTTCGACATTGTTTTCGCTGATGTGTTGGATGGTACATAATCATGGTGACAGAGCACATTTTTGCGTGCCCACCTTGGTCTTCTTTCACACAATGCAAGTTTCAAACGCTGCAACAATGTAGCGTAATAGGGTCTAGTTATGGTTCTGTCTTTTTCTAAGTAATCTGTGAGCATTATGCCTTGGGAATCCCAAAAAACAGTGGTCATCACATTATCAGCTGACAAAATGCTCTTGGCATTCTTTTGTGCACTTTGTCCATTGCTTTTAACTGCCGTTTGACTGTGTTGTGTAACGAGGGATCCAGTTTTTATCAAAAGTGACAACAAATCTTGGGGATTGCGATTATACATCACCAGACGTTGTGTTGAAATGTGGTGGATGCGCTTTTCTCGACTGTGAGCAACTGCGGCATCCACTTCTTACACAGCTTCTTCATAGCCAATTCTCAGCGCAGGGTATTATGCAGTCGCTCAGTTGAGCCAATCAGGTCACTGCATGCACAAATTGAGGCACCCTGCTAGAGACAGTGTCGTCAGACGTGTGCTTCCGTTGGTTACCTCGAAACGAACGATATAGATTTTACTCTCCTAGCTTAAATTTACAGCTTCCGGAAAAAGTACATTTTAAACAGAAATGACCCTTTGAAGAAGTGGTAAATCACATAGCCAAAGATGTCTGTGGTTTACCGAATTGTACCGCGAGCAACTGATTGAATTTGCACGAACCAAGACGTAATTAGCTAACTTCAACGCTGAATAACACGGAAAAGCAACAGTGTTTCGATTTTTATTCTTAACAATTATTGTTTCTCTGCACGAGCTCCCCTTTAACACCCTCAGAATCTTTTCAGACTATTTTTCACCCCGCTGTACGTGCAGAGACAGTGTTCCAATCCTCTACTCACACAAGTACACTGAACATTTAGAAACTCTGCTCTGTGTAGACACTAACACAAACACCAGCACAAACTACGATTCGATATTTTTAGAGTGGGACTTTTAAACTAAAAACAGTTCCCATTCACCAGTTTCGATAAGGTTTCCAGGAAGTTTTCCTTCGTTGTAAGGCAAATGATAAAACTGGAAATTTCCACTCAAATAATCCCAAATGGGATTCCCTTTGTCCCCCTACCATTTCGTGTGCTATTTAGCTTGAAGACCCATAACATTCCAATGAGACATTTGCAATGGCTGTCAAGAATTATTAATATATGAGGTAAAATGATATTGATACAGGGTGCGGCAGCGTCCATAGTAGGATTTTAATAACACAACATCAGGCAGTAACTGTAATTTATTTATTACCTCTTATGTCAATTAATAGTTAAAGGTATGCCGTTTAATAATGTGTGAGTCATTGCCCATTGCGTGGATTACTTTCTGAATACGACTCCTGTCAAATGATGCCCCCTATGCACAACACATTCATATAAGCGGCGCTTTTCATAACTCGGCGTAACGTATTCCATGGGACATTGCCGACGGCAGTTCTGATGCGATCCTGTAACTCAGGAATGGTGGCACAATGTGTTCTGAACAATTCTTGCTTCAGGTAGCCCCAAAGGAAAATTTCTGCACGTGAAAAGTCAGGTGAGCGAGGCGGCCAGGAAATGTGACCAAAACGGGAAATTAATCTACCGGGAAATGACTGTTGCAAGAAATCCAAGCAAATTCTGGCTGCATGCAAGGTCGCTCCGTCTTGTTGAAATCATAATTGTTCCATATCCACATCGACCATACCTAATTCGGGAAGAACGAAGTCTTGCAGCGTCTTTAGGTAGCGTTCTCTCTTGACAGTTAACAGCCACACCGCTGTCATCATCAAAGTAGTAAGGGTCAGTAATCCCAAAGGAAGCAACTCCACACCACACTGTGACACAAGAACTGTGCAAGGGCTTCATGTGCAGTTCATGCGGATTTACATCACTCCAATAATGCATATTCTGTTTATTCACTGAACCACATAATTTGAAATGAGCTTCTTATGACATCAGGATGGTGTGCAACATTTGTAGATTTTGGCGAAGGAGATCACGCATGGTTCAGCAGAATGTTTCGTGTGAAACCGAATCACGAGGCCTAATTCCCTGAACAATCTGCAGCTGATATGGATGAAAATGGAGATATTCGTGCAATATTCTCATGAATGAGCGCGGACACATGCACAGTCTGTCCATGACGACGAGCAGATCTTTTTGGCTATGCAGTAGTGAAGCATGAACATTTTCCACGGCTTCTGGTGTCCACACAGTTCTTTCACTTCTTCCCGATTTGCCATTGCAAACAGAACTTGTTGCTCGAAATGCACGTACCCACCTCACAATGGTCCGTCCATCTTTAACTTTCCCATTACGTCCAAGGTAATAGACGCTGGGTAGCAATAACAGAGTTGTTATTCTTGAAATAACTTTGAACAGCAAAGGCACGAAGCTGTGCACTCCACCGCTCCATATCACTGTCACACTCGAAATGGCAGCTCATTAGTACACGAATGCGGCACGAGCTGGCGCGCATTCCTGCAATACGTCACTGTACTACGAAAGTCAAATTACGCTATGAACGCTGCCGAACCCTGTATGAGAAGTGTCATGGATGCTTTGAAAAGAATGGAAACTTCACTAAGTTCTAAGGCACAAGCATCCAGAAAAAAAGCCCTGCTTATGGTCAGGAGGAAGTACAGAAACAGAACACCACCAGGCGAAAGTGGTACGCCGTTGAGTCGTTGTCACTGCAGGGGCGACATCATTCTGTCAACAATGGAAATAGCCACAGCCAGCGTTTCAAGGCCAAAACAAGGAAGTGTTGACCCAGGTGGAGCGTTTCCAGGATGTCCGAGAAGTTTCTGGAAAGACTTCGGTCATTAAAAAGATCTACAATGGAAGCAAGGGAAAGCAACACTGCCAGGAAAAACTATTGCAAGAGCCTGGAAAACAAGATAGAAACAGCAGTCGGAGGCAGTCTCGCCTGTAGCAGATGAGTTAAGCAGTAAGTGACTTAGCGAGTGAGTCACGCAGTCAGAGCCACTGTCATCACCAGGGTGCAGCTGAGACATCTGGAACCAATAATTGTAAAGTAACATTTCAAGGATACTGCAACGTACTACGAGAAGACTGAACACATTCGAGGGAGGCACTGGTTTTCTGATATGTATCCAGCCTTACTTCTTAAATTGAGTAGAAGTAGCAAAGAGTAATAGTATTTCTGTGTATCAGAATACACAGAGGAGCAAGTGCCACCTTATACTTGACTGTCAGTGTCTATTCTCACGAGTCGCAACAAGGAACAATGATAGCTTTCAGTGTATAGGAAGGAACAAGCTCGGTCTCTCACACACCTTGATTTGAGTATCTAATGGAGTCTTCAGAACTAGTCACTAGCAAAGGAGTCGTCTCTGATAGTAAAAGATTCACTATATCAAAGAAACCCTTCCTTAAACAGTTACGGAGTTCTCACACCGCGTTACATGTACCCTGAGGTCTCTGGAACTAGAAAGAATGATCAATGAGCAATTTTCCTTACAAAAGGATCAATTCTTCGCCGTGTTGCAGAGTTAGACCGATGTTAAAAATAAAAAGATTGTAAATATCATACAAGAAAAAGTTCAGACTACTGCAGAGACACTCTCATCAAACGAAGATAGCATTAGCGATGACCTTCTGGATGGATTCTGCGAAAATAAAACCCATCTGGAGAATGATTTTGTTGGTATATCTAACAACCAAGTCGAATTTGTATACAAGGAGCTTGCTGATATGAAGGAAACACTTCAGGATAGGATATACGGGACATAAAGTCCCGTCTGAGGCCTGCGATCATTTTTTGTTAATAATTGGCAACCAGTGCTGTACAATTGCAATAAAGTCATGACATGTTCAATTGACACTTTTATTAGAACATGCTACGCGTTTCGGGATTACACCCATCTTCAGACATCACAAACTTCAACTCCTTCCTAACCAACCAGGCGTACAGCCTTGACAACTCAAAGAAAGTGTCGAATAGCATATGACTGCGACACTTTCTTTGAGTTGTCAAGGCTGTACGCCTGGTTGGTTAGGAAGGAGTTGAAGTTTGTGATGTCTGAAGATGGGTGTAATCCCAAAACGCGTAACATGTTCTAATAAAAGAGTCAATTGAACATCTCATGACTTTATTGCGATTGTACAGTACTGGTGGCCAATTACCAACACATCAGGATAACCAGACAATGTCAGGAGCTTTATCAAACCCGTCACCTCGTATACGAAGTATGCTGACGGCGATCATGGATTACGCTACAACAATGTAAGAAGAAAAACTGATTAAACGTAGCCAATTCCAGATCCAAACACCATATAAAAAGTATTAATCTGAATTTCATATCTCTCATGGACCGAAATAATGAAGATAAGCTACGCTAATCGATTTATTCATGGATACGCTGCTCTCTGGGCGTGTGAGGGTGGTAAGTACTCTGCCACATATTAAGAATTCGAAAACGCTTTATTGGCAAATGCTGGTCCACGAGAGATAACGAAATGTCGTCCTCAACCCTGTGCTCTTCAGTTTTAGACAAGGTGCTCTCTGCAAATATTTCAAAAAAATACATTAACAAGACTCACAGCGAGATATCGCGTGAATATTGAAGTCCAAGTTGCCAGCAAAAATCAAGGAGAAGTTGGTTCCGCATCTGTATCCAACCTTTCAGAATTCTTTGTGTACTAGACACCATCGATGTCTCCATGAAGACATAAAAGGAATTACGGTCGTCAGTCCTCGTGGTGGATGAAGTATATGAGATAATCGAGGGGTCCATGATAGCAACATGCCTTGCAAAATTTGTCACTGATGTCCTTTCACCCTGAATATTAATAGCACTCCCGAAATCTCCTTTTCTTTGCGTCATTGCCTCTTAGAGATGAAGATTTTCTCACTATTTTCTGGAATTAGTACTGTTATTTGTTGTCAGGTAACGTTAGCATCTACTGGTATGTTTAAAATTTTGACTTTATCGTTGTTTCGAGTAGTTCCTGCATTCTTATAGCACTGTTCTCACGTACTTCTAGCACATACTACTTCGTTGCTGCATTATCCAGTAGAACTTGTTTCGTAAGTTGCTACTCTAAGTTTATTTGTCTCTGCATCTTACTTACATCTGCTCCTGCCTGCTAACAATGTGTAATGACCACTTGCATGAACTCAGATTGTATCCCATTGAGTGGTTTGCTACAGTTCTGTGCAAAGTTATTGAACTGACCCTGCAACTTACTACAAGGACCTTTTGATCTAACATCTCGTTTAATTCTGATTTGAACGTTTGAACACGTCCACCGAGCTTTTTCGTTCGGATTTTGTTCACGATCATCGAATTTCTTTTTTATTGTCGTCAAGTCTTTCGTTCAAATCCACGCTAGGTTCTTCTTTCGTAGTAAAATTTTTTGAATAAATACGTGTTCATTTTCTGTAAAAACTGCATTAGTACATCCTCCATTCCACATGCATCAACACAGTTGTTAGCTATCGCTGCCTTATGTGATTCACCGTTTGCATACATTTTTCAGTTTTCGTTTTTCGCTGAATCACATTCTGAATTCAGGTAATTACTACTGTGTCATTAACAAGGTCCATAGCAACGCTTTCCTCATGAACACTGTCCTTTCCATTTATTACGCCACTTGTCTCAGTTCGACTAGCCACTGTTTTTCGAATGTATACTGCACACGCAATTTATGATCAAACTAGTTGACAAATCTGGCACTGAGCTGTATTCATTTTGCCAGTTTCCTATTACAAACGAAAACGAACAAATGAACTGTGTATTGTCGAAAAAAATTCCTTTCCATGTGATCGTGGAAACAGCTCTAAAATTATGAAACAAACGTACAGATAAATATAAGGAATGTATGGATAGGTAACTACAGTATCCTATTTAAAAGCAGTATTTTTGCACGTTGGGTGCAGGTATTTACAATGCAATCTTGTAACCTCTCTATGGCAACACTTCTTCATTGCCCCATAGACAGCTATTCTTTTGGCCTACAGCTGTTTGCGGTTTGCAATTGAAGCCCGTCTAATGCGCTGCCAGATGTCACGGATGTCCTTAAGCTGACTATAGAAGTATCTTAGCACTAAAGAATAAATGTATCATAATTTCATGACTGATACGGCGTTTTTTCCCGTATCTCACTGTTCATTACGTCATGTCTCTTGGGCAACGTATCGAGCAATGATATACACTGATGCGGTAAAGAAACTGGTATAGGCATGCGTATTCTAATACAGAGATATGTAAACAGGCAGAGTACGTCGCTGCGGTCGGCAAAGTCTATATAAGACAAGAGTGTCTGGCGCAGATCGGTTACTGCTGCTACAATGGCACGTTATCAAGATTTAATTGAGTTTGAACGCCGTGTTATAGTGACAGACGAGCGATGGGACACAGCATCTCCGAGGTAGCGCGGAACTCACGGACTTCGGACGTGGTCAGGTGATTGGGTGTCACTTCTGTCATACGTCTGTACGCGAAATTTTTACACTCCTAAACATCCCTCAGTCCACTGTTTCCGATGTGACAGTGAAGTGGCAACGTGAAGAAACACATACAGCACTAAAGCGTACAGGCCGACCACGTCTGTTGACTGACAGAGGCCGCCGACAGTTGAAGAGGGTCGTAATGTGACATCTATCCAGACCATCACACAGGAATTCCTAACTGTATCAGGATCCACTGCAAGTACTGTGACAATTAGGCGGAATGTGTGAAAATTTGGATATCAATGTCGAGCAGCTGCTCATAAGCCACACAGCACGCTGGTAAATTGCAGACGACGACTCGCTTGGTGTAAGGAGCGTATACATTTGACGACTGAACAGCGGAAAAATGTTAAAATGTTGTGTGGAGTGACGAATCACTGTGCACAATGTGGTGATTGGATGACAGGATGTGGGTATGGCGAATGCCCGGTGAACGTCATCTGCCAGCGTGTTTAGTGCCAACAGGAAAATTCGGAGGGGTGATGTTACGGTGTGGTCGTGTTTTTCATGGAGGAAGGTTGCACCCATTGTTGTTTTGCTTGGAACTATCACGGCACAGGCCTACATTGATGTTTTAAGCTTCTTCTTGATTCCCATTCTTGAAGAGCAATTCTGCGATGGTGATTTTATCTTTCAACACGTTCTAGCACCTGTTCATAATGCACGGCCTGCGGCGGAGTGGTTACACGACAATAACATCCTTTTAATGGACTGCCCTGCACAGAGTCCTGACCCGAATCCTACAGAACACCTTTGGGATGCTTTGGAACGCCGACTTCTTACCAGGCCTCGCCGACCGACATCGATACCTTTCCTCAGTGCAGCACTCCCTGAAGCTGCCTTTCAGCACCTGATTGAACGTATGCCTGCGAGAGTGGAAGCTGTCATCAAGGTTAAGAGAGGGCCAACACCATACTGAATTCCAGCATTACCGATGGAGGGCACCACGAACTTGTAAGTCATTTTCAGCCAGGTGTCCGGATACTTCTGATCACATAGTATACGTAACCATATTCGGCATCATATTTCGATACTGTCTGCGAAATGTGTTGCGATTAATGTTAGTAGCAAAGAATAAATTTAAACGTCGAGCAAAATGCGGCAGTTTTTTTCCAATTATCCCAGTGTTCACGACGTCGTATCTGTTGAACTATGTTTCGTGTAATGATATATTTGTGTAGGTACATTCGGCGTCATATTTTGAATACTGTCTACGAAAAATGTTTCAAACTGAGTCTGTAGTACAGAAGTAAAAAGTTAACCAACGACATGAAAGATGCGGTATTTGTTATTTATGACGTCGTACCTCCTGAAGTATGATAGGTAGGTTTCTCTTACTCTGACAATTGTTGCCTGGCGGTAGGGGATATGTGTTACCGAGTATAGTTGAAATCGATCCGGTGGTTTAGGAGGAGTCGTGAAACGTACACACACACACACACACACACACACACACACGCGCGCGCGCGCGCGCGCGCACGCGCGCGCGCAAACACATTTTTGTATTATGTATGGATTAATTGTTTACTCTTTATATTCATTTTCCTGTCCTTTACCGCTTGAAAATCAAGGAGTATGTGAAAATTCTGCTTTCTATTACCGTACACTGACGCTGGCAATTGGGCTCCGGACCCGAACACTGTTGCAGGATACGAGGTGCTCGTTACCCATCGGTCTCCATGCATAACACGACCGTTGAGTGTTGTGCTACACTATGACGAGACTGCTGCCCCTCGCAACTGCATTATTGGGAGCTAATTGATGATCATCAACTCATGTTCCAGCGACTGATAACGGAAGGAATTCGATAATGGTGAGTTCGAGCGAGAATAACTATTGTTAGCAGATCACGGACATTCATCTACATCTACATCTACATTGATACTCCGCAAGCCACCCAACGGTGTGTGGCGGAGGGCACTTTACGTGCCACTGTCATTACCTCCCTTTCCTGTTCCAGTCGCGTATGGTTCGCGGGAAGAACGACTGTCTGAAAGCCTCCGTGCGCGCTCTAATCTCTCTAATTTTACATTCGTGATCTCCTCGGGAGGTATAAGTAGGGGGAAGCAATATATTCGATACCTCATCCAGAAACGCACCCTCTCGAAACCTGGCGAGCAAGCTACACCGCGATGCAGAGCGCCTCTCTTGCAGAGTCTGCCACTTGAGTTTATTAAACATCTCCGTAACGCTATCACGGTTACCAAATAACCCAGTGACGAAACGCGCCGCTCTTCTTTGGATCTTCTCTATCTCCTCCGTCAACCCGACCTGGTACGGATCCCACACTGATGAGCAATACTCAAGTATAGGTCGAACGAGTGTTTTGTAAGCCACCTCCTTTGTTGATGGACTGCATTTTCTAAGCACTCTCCCAATGAATCTCAAACCTGGTACCCGCCTTACCAACAATTAGTTTTATATGATCATTCCACTTCAAATCGTTCCGTACGCATACTCCCAGATATTTTACAGAAGTAACTGCTACCAGTGTTTGTTCCGCTATCATATAATCATACAATAAAGGATCCTTCTTTCTATGTATTCGCAATACATTGCATTTGTCTATGTTAAGGGTCAGTTGCCACTCCCTGCACCAAGTGCCTATCCGCTGCAGATCTTCCTGTATTTCGCTACAATTTTCTAATGCAGCAACTTCTCTGTATACTACAGCATCATCCGCGAAAAGCCGCATGGAACTTCCGACACTATCTACTAAGTCATTTATATATATTGTGAAAAGCAATGGTCCCATAACACTCCCCTGTGGCACGCCAGAGGTTACTTTAACGTCTGTAGACGTCTCTCCATTGATAACAACATGCTGTGTTCTGTTTGCTAAAAACTCTTCAATCCATCCACACAGCTGGTCTGATATTCCGTAGGCTCTTACTTTGTTTATCAGGCGACAGTGCGGAACTGTATCGAACGCCTTCCGGAAGTCAAGAAAAATAGCATCTACCTGGGAGCCTGTATCTAATATTTTCTGGGTCTCATGAACAAATAAGGCGAGTTGGGTCTCACACGATCGCTGTTTCCGGAATCCATGTTGATTCCTACATAGTAGATTCTGGGTTTCCAGAAATGACATGATACGCGAGCAAAAAACATGTTCTAAAATTCTACAAGAGATCGACGTAAGAGATATAGGTCAATAGTTTTGCGCATCTGCTCGACGACCCTTCTTGAAGACTGGGACTATCTGTGCTCTTTTCCAATCATTTGGAACCCTCCGTTCCTCTAGAGACTTGCGGTACACGGCTGTTAGAAGGGGGGCAAGTTCTTTCGCGTACTCTGTGTAGAATCGAATTGGTATCCCGTCAGGTCCAGTGGACTTTCCTCTATTGAGTGATTCCAGTTGCTTTTCTATTCCTTGGACACTTATTTCGATGTCAGCCATTTTTTCGTTTGTGCGAGGATTTAGAGAAGGAACATTATCGTTTGTTACTGAAAACATACTCATAGCAGACACATTAAAATACGAACAGTTTAGCAATATTCCGTGTACGACGTATGTCTTTCTACCTGAAACTCTAAAATGATCAACGCGGCATGGATAATCACATTCAAAGTGTGTTAGCAGTTTCATCCGAATAGTGCCGATTCGCGCATTGTCTCATCCCAGCCTCTAGGCTCGGACCCTCAGATTGCATTCTGCTAGACTGCTACGATAAGTGCTCGCCCACAGCAACAACAGTCATTATTCAGACCACAGTCAGCGGGCAGCTATTACTTCGAAATTCCGCCTGAGCTAAACTAGAGGTACCTGAAGCATAGTCACTGTGGTGAAACATATCGACAGATTTACTGTCTGCACACCACTGAATAAATCACAATTTTTGTGTCATACGCATTTCGCCTTTATTGTTAGTAAGGCATTTTCAGTGATGTGTGATGTGTACATATGTTTATACTATAGGGTTTACATTTAGGACGTTGTATACATAGGTTAGAAACATTTCTGGCACTTTTTGGTTTCCTGCACTGTAGTAATAATTTGAAGTCCTACTGTCAGGTTTCACTTGATTTATTACTACATAAGAGGAAAACGAGAACCTACATTTTCAACTTCTAAATGTAAACTAAATAGTATAAACACACATATATACATATTCCAGGCTACTGAAGAATGCCTTGCAAAGAATGTAGGCGAAGCGCTTATGGCAACGAAATTGTTTATAATTAACTTGTGATTAGACGGTTCCAAAGTAACAATTATGAACAAACGGTTTTTCTGAGGGACAATAGAACTATAAAAGTAGGAGATGTTATTCACGAATGTTACACATGATGACAAATATCTAGGCAAGTGATGATATGGATTCTCACAATATTTGAGACGGGAAGAATTGTCGAAGCCTGTTTCATGCTCACGCAGGTTCACCATTCTAATGATATCATGGAAAGAAACTGCGTTAATTTCCGGATATGGGGAGCAGTCAGATATGTTCAGTCTCTCGTTGAAAAGCATCGCCTTCCCTCTGCTTTATGCGTACACGCATTCACGTTGTCGCATAGTGTATGGATTGAATTAGCAAAATTTGCAACGGCAGTATTCGTAATGTATTTCTGTGAGGAGGGACTTAAAGAAACATGCATTTTAAAAAGGTAAAGTTTAAAAGGATTAATTAATACAGAAAGATCTGAAAAAAAGGCGAAACAATGTGACACTTGTTATTACATGTTATTGAAAAGTATACGAATTGTGAGGTCGAATGAACGTGCAACCGCTATCAGTTTGCCATTATGAGTTTTTCTTGTTGTTGCTTTTGGGACTTGTAAACACAACCATCTTAGACGTGGAATGTGAATTACGACATACGCACATAAGGACAATACAACACCCAGTTCCCGAGTGCAGAAAATCTCTGATCCGCTCAGGAATCTAACCCGGGCGCTTTTGGTTAGCAGTCCATCCCACCTTCAGTTCTTAGTGCCGGACGTAATTACGTTGTGCCATGGACCGTATGGAATTTATATGGTACATCATCATTCTTCCAGCCTCCACTTCTAAGCCATTCTCTTGATCTCAAAGTAGCACTAACTCTCGATCTTCTTTATAGCAGCCGATACAACTTAATTAGATCGAATACATTCGCTCTTATTCTACTATTTTTGCCAACTACGTGTCCCTTTGATAGCATGGACGTCACATCATCTTGTCCACATATTCCTTTCTTCGCAGACTCCGTGAGGAATAACCTCATGCCCCGTTTCCTTCTATAATATCCAATTCATAAAAGCTTTAGTTCTCTTCTTTTCCGACTTATCCATTGTGCTGTCGAGGCACAAGTGTTCTATAAAGGCAGCTCCTTTGCATACGACTCAAAATTATCTGCAACGTCCTTGTGGTCGTGATGGCTCCGGTGGAAACGGTATAAGAAGCGACCATCCTTCTGCCAACGACCTCGTCAAGAGGGTGGTGGAGCGGACAGAGTTGAAGAGAACCTCTCGATCTTAGGTTTGGAAACTGCCCCAAAAAGGATGAGGAATCAGCAACGATCAACGGTACTGGGATGTAGAAGGTATCAGCAACCACTGCATTAAATTTATAATGTGTATCCACGGAACATGACTGAATTTGAAAAAGTGTCATTATGGACTCTTCATTAGCTAAATATTCCGTTGTAGTTGCCTCTCGCAGCTTCTGGAAGGAACTGCCAAGAGGGAAGCAATTACGAGGCAAACGCTGAACGACTACCTATGGGGTAATTAGGAGCATGGAATGTCCGAAGTCTGAACATGCTCGTGAAGCTAGAAAAACTGAAAACGGAAATGGAAATGCTCAGTATTGATGTAGTGGGAGCCACTGAAGTGAAATGAATAGAGAGGATGGATTTATCATCAGATTAGAGAAATATCACCAGCAGCAGAAAAAGGGGTAATGGGAATAGATTTCGTTATGAAGAGGAAGGTAGGACAGATAGTGAGTTGCTGTGATAGTTTAGTGGTAAGATTATTTTCATCAGAATCGCCATAAAATCAAAGTCAGCAACAACACTTTCGGTATGCATTCCGACATTATAGGCAGAGCGTGAAAAGATAAAATATATAAGGATATAGAAAGCATAGTTCAGTATGAAACCAAAGATGGTAATGTGATAATCATGGGTATGGAATGCCACAGTAGGGAATAAATAGAAGACAGAAACTGGGAAATTGTGCTAGCTAGCAGAAATAGATTTCGTTCTGAATATACAACAGGAGGAGGCTTACTTGGATGAGGTCTGAGGACACGAGATGACTCCAGCCGGATTACATCACAGTCATGTGGGGATTCCGAAATCAGATACTGAACTATAAAGTGTACCGATGAGCAGCTACAGACCGGATCGTAATTAGGTAGTAAAGATGAGTAGACAGAATTTTAAGTGCATCGCTGGAAGAATCGATGTAGAAACAAGTGGAATACTGCATTACCGAGGAACGAAGAGATGCGATTGAATTTCCCTGTGTTTATGGATAGCGGATAATGGATACCGCTGTAGGCAGTTCAGTTGAAGAGCGATGTTTATCTCTTGAATGAGCATCACACGAGTTGGACTGAAAAATATTGGCACAAATAAGGTAACGACGAAAAAGCCTTAGGTAGCAGAAGAAATATTTTAATTGGTCGATGAACAAAGGAAGTAGACAAGTATTCTGGAAGAGACTTGTAAACGGCAGCATAAACTGCTTAGGAATGAAAGTAACAGAAAGTGCAGGAAAGCTAAGGCGAAATTGAGTACTCGACAAAGAAATGATCTCTGAAGGACTGATTCAGCACACACATACCCTCCGGTGAAATGAAAAGCGAAGGTGTCAACATTAAGAGCGCTTGAGGAATTCCATTGTTAAAGACATAAGAGAGAGCTGACAGGAGGACAGAGTACACTGCGCGCCTCTACGACGAGGAGAAATTGTTTGAAGTGAAGAAGAAAATGGAGTCCTGAAAGACGTAGCGTACACGGTATCGGAATTTAACAGGGCTTTGGACGACTGGCGATCGAATAATCAGAAGTTATATTACAGGCAATATTTGCTCAGAATTTCTGAAATCATTCGAGAAAGTAACTACCAAACGATTATTCAGTTTGACTTGTCGAATGTATGAGTATGGAAACATACCATCAGACATTCGGAAAAAATTCATCCGCAGAATACCAAAGATGACAAAGGAGATAACTAGTAAAACTATCCTACAATCAGCTTAACAGTTGGTGAACCATAATCGTAGTTTCTGATAATAATAACAAGCAGAAGAATGGAAAGAAAACTGATGATCGATTAGATGTCAAACTAAAAGTAAAGGCCCATGACAGTGGTTGTGACATTGGGCTTGGTAATAGATGACTGAGAAAAGATGAAGACAGGCTCCAAGACTTCTCGACCTAGAGGAGACGTTCCATAATCAAAAATAGTGAAAGATGTTCGAAACTCTCAGAAAAAACTACTGTAAGCTGTAGGGAAAGACGGATAAAATGCAATAGGCAGAAAAACCAAGCGGTAACAATAAGAGTGAAAAATTCACAAAAACGTTTTCAGCTACGCGATACATAACGGAAAGATAGTTTTGGACGCCCGCGGCGGAATTAACAAAACGACAATCAACAACAGTTCAATGACACGCAAAGAGATGAACAAATGCGAATAGATGAACACACACGAAATTGCGTGTGCAGTGATACTCTGTTTCGAAACTATGAAAGGAGGAAAAATGATTCTGGTAGATGGAATCAAAACGTGGTACACAACACAGACACCAACTATGCTGCTGTAGTAAACTAAAATTAGTTTCGGATGAGAACCGCTATGGAAAATGCGAACTGTTTAATAGGTCCGGTGTGAGGATACAAATTATTAGTCGCGAAATCAAATACGTTAAAGCTGAATTACTGGGAGAAGTTGTGCAAGTTGTTGTGAGTCTTTTAATCCAGTAACTGACCTCATTGTAAATGGTTGGAATAACACAACAGTTTTAGATTCTGGAAGTGATACTTTTGTGATATCCAAGAGTTTATACGAACAGATTCGTGAAATAGAAGAGACGTCTGTTCTCCCTGTCAATACCGTGCAAATAGTTACTGCAACTGCAACAAATCTCCTTCATCATAAACAACATGGATTCCGCAAACAGAGATCATGTGAAACTCAGCTCGCCCTATTTGCTCAAGAAATTCACAGTGCCGTAGACACTGGCGAGCAGATTGATGCCGTATTCCTGGACTTCAGGAAGGCATTTGATACGGTTCCGCACTTACGTTTAGTGAAAAAAATACGAGCTTACGGAATATCGGACCAGGTTTGTGATTGGATTCAGGATTTCCTAGAAGAAAGAACACAACATGTCATTCTTAACGGTTCAAAATCTGCAGATGTAGAGGTAATTTCGGGAGTACCGCAGGGAAGCGTGATAGGACCTTTATTGTTTACAATACACATAAATGACTTAGTTGACAACATCGGTAGCTCCGTGAGGCTATTTGCAGATGACACGGTTGTCTACAAGAAAGTAGCAACATCAGAAGACTCGTACGTACTTCAGGAGGACCTGCAGAGGATTAATGCATGGTGCGACAGCTGGCAGCTTTCCCTAAACGTAGATAAATGTAATATAATGCGCATAAATAGGGGCAGAAATCCATTCCAGTACGATTATGCCATAGGTGGTAAATCATCGGAAGCGGTAACGACCGTAAAATACTTAGGAGTTACTATCCGGAGCGATCTGAAGTGGAATGATCACATAAAACAAATAGTGGGAAAAGCAGGCGCCAGGTTGAGATTCATAGGAAGAATTCTAAGAAAATGTGACTCATCGACGAAAGAAGTAGCTTACAAAACGCTTGTTCGTCCGATTCTTGAGTATTGCTCATCAGTGTGGGACCCTTACCAGGTTGGATTAATAGAAGAGATAGACATGATCCAGCGAAAAGCAGCGCGATTCGTCATGGGGACATTTAGTCAGCGCGAGAGCGTTACGGAGATGCTGAACAAGCTCCAGTGGCGGACACTTCAAGAAAGGCGTTACGCAATACGGAGAGGTTTATTATCGAAATTACGAGAGAGCACATTCCGGGAAGAGATGGGCAACATATTACTACCGCCCACATATATCTCGCGTAATGATCACAACGAAAAGATCCGAGAAATTAGAGCAAATACGGAGACTTACAAGCAGTCGTTCTTCCCACGCACAATTCGTGAATGGAACAGGGAAGGGGGGATCAGATAGTGGTACAATAAGTACCCTCCGCCACACACCGTAAGGTGGCTCGCGGAGTATAGATGTAGATGTAGATGTAGACACAGAAGTCGTGCTTTTACTGGGCTGCTTCTCATTAGGTGTAAGGTTTTAGATAGATACGTTGTAGTAGCTGTGTTGATTATTGATTTACTGACTGTGGACCGGATTTTTGGTATTCGTTGGATGGCGAAAAGGAATGTAAGATTTATTATGGAAGATTACGTCTAAGCATTTGTGGTAAGAGTGTAGAATTTGAGGTTAATTTCTTTGATTTCATCGTACAAAAGAAAGAACTTTCTGCAGGGTTAAGAACTAGAGTCATCAATAAAACTGCAGATGATGGCACTGAAGCGTCAGTATAGGTAAAGAATAATGTGTCCACATAAAACGGAGAGGAAATTTGCGAAGTCATATCAAAAGTGCAGAAAAAAAATGATTTGAGTAATTTGCCCACTTTCCGTAGGGAAGGGTATGCGTGCCGAGGTATTTTCAAAAATATCTGAACTAATGAAGGGATTTAAATGTCGAAGTAAGATGTAGCCGCACGAATCGTTTAAAATCAAATCATATTCAGCACCACTAACCAGAAAAGAAGCTGCAGGGAAGAAAATTAAACATATGATAGAAAACAATACATTTGCGAGATAAGATAGCAAATTTTGCAATAATTAGAAGGGATACATCAGTAAGACTTGTTTTGTATGGTCGAGCAGTCAATGACGTTATTTAGCCCCAGCGGGATCAGTCCGAAAACATCGAGCACATTTTGCAGAAATTTGATGGTATTTGTTATCTTAATAGTTTGCATATGACAAGTAGTTATTGGCAGTTGGAGATTGAGGAGGGAAGCTGAAAGTTCACTGCATTCTTGTACAACAGATATTGTTACCATTTCAAATAGATGCCTCTTGGTTTAAGCATTTCAACAGCAACATTTGTTGGAACTTTGGATGAAAATCTTGGAAAAGAATTTTCACGCAATGTAAGAGTGTACGTTTTTATTTCTTCTGCATCGTGGGAAAAGCACCTAGACACGCTGGATAATGCTTTGTATACATTTAGAATGGCCAAAAGGGTAACTTGCGGGGACGAGGATACTATTGTTAGGACATGTCACTTCATCCAAAGAGACTGAGCCAGGTTCTAAGAAATTAGAATCAGTTAAAAATTTTGCAATATCAGCTTGTTAAAAATAACTTCAATCTTTTCTTGCCTTTTGGAGACATAAACTCCAGTTATTAAAATGACATTGCTTATCATTATCTGCTTTAATGATTTTAATCAAGAAGAATTCAGTTTTTACCTTGGAGACCGATCAGTGAGTAGCGTTTAATGAAATGAGGAAACAACTCTTACAAGCTGAGCTATTCCACCTGCCAGAGCTTAATGAATCATTTTATCTAGAAACAGATGCCAGTGAATTGGGACTTGGGTCCATTCATATCAAATTGTCAATGAAGGTGATCAGGAAGAATATCATACAGTCACGTTTGCAAGTCACGTTTAGTCAGCACGGATAAGGAAGCATACCATGACTGAGCGTGAAGTACTTGCGATTATTTGGGGCTCCGAATGGTTTCACCATTTTCATCTCGGATGACACACTTTGATACAGAAAGATCATAAGGAATTTTCTGTCTTCTTCACTGTAAATTGTTACGTTACTAGCTGGGGTTGCCAGTATCCCTCAGGGAGTTCATATGGGACTGTGTGGTAATTGCAACAGAAGGATAAATTCAAAGAAGTAAAAAAAAATATTCTAACTAGTTACACTACCTGTTAAAGTACAAGAGGTGAAATTTTTTTGTTAAAAACGTATTCTGTTTACAATACTTGCTTATAAAGAACATTTCTCATTTTGTAATCCGGGGTACAGATGCAGAAATTTTTCGAATCTCCTACTCGAGAGCAAGCTACATATAGTTGACCGTGAGAGAAGCAAGACTGATGGCGAAATATTTTAAAGTTTGTGCTTGTGCTTTGTTAATTGTAAAAGTGTAGGTTAATTTGACTGGGAATTGCACTCTTGTAAATTGGAATCGCGGTTCAGTAGAGATCAGTGATATTCTGTGGATAAATAGTGTGTGTCCTACGTACCTTTCCGTCATATGTTCGTCTTCGATTATGTTATTCGATAGATGTTTGACGATCATCCTTGTTCCATTGATGAGATGAGATCTCTGAGTAGTATGATCGGAGGTCTAATTTTAAGTCCAAGGCAGAGTAATGGCATTCCTGGTACCTGCAAGGAGTTTTGGAATTCTGTAGTGAAGTTCATACTTCAGCGTTTAACATCGTGTCGATTGATTTGTATATTCTCTCTTCAACGGGAATTGTCTTTTGCATATTAAAGTTGATATCGTTGACAATATTATTTTTAGTTGCCAAAAATGCACTTTCAACTAGGCAGACAGGATTGGTATAGTTCTGAACAATGTTTGGATAAATCTTGTCGATGAGTTCGTTTTCAGCAGTAGCTATGTTGCAGAAATCGCTGTTGAGTTTAATGAGGTAGGTCGTCTGGACAGCAGCATATGTACCTTCTCCTGTTTGTAAAAGTTGTTGAGCAAAATGTGCTGTTGTTTCGACTTTCGATAGTTCAACTATAATATGTTTTGTAAGTCGCAGTATTTGTATATGAGTCCAGATGTGATTTTTTTAAAAGCATGCATTGATCTCGTCTGCTGGTGTTGACTTGGGGGTAACTGGAAGTGTTGATCGGAAATCTCCTTTGAGTGTGAGTAGATCTCCTCTCATCACTTCAGAATTTCCTCGTAAGTGGTGTAATGTTCTGTCCATGGCTTCGAGTAATTTTTTATGTGCCATGTGCATTCTTCCCAGACGCTAAATTTAGCCTGGTTTAGAAGTTCACCCCGTCCAGATGCTCGTGATATCTAACATACCTTGAACTGTTCTTCGGCTTTAATCAACGGTAGTCCTAGCGCAGAATGGGCAGCTCGCCGTCCTTCCAAATGTGTGTCTGCAGTGCCGGATGATGATAGTACAAATACAATATCTTGTTCACCACGTTTTTCCCAGGAACAGATTTATTAGAAACGTTTTCCCCGTGCCGCTAGTTGCGTCCAAACAAGTAATTTCGCCAGTATTGTTGTCGATCCAGTTCATGACAACGTTGTAAATTACCCTTCGATTGTCAATGAAAAGTGGTTTGTTGTCAGCAGTGCAGTGAAGTAGTTCGTTGATGGTGCAGCTTTTTTCCTTTGTAATTTCGAAGTTTAGCACACTGATAGCATCTTATCATGGTATTCGCAACCCAAGTTGTACTGAGGTCTGGTTGTTTATTGGTAACATTTATCTCCTAGGTGAATCATTGTTTCACTAAAGATGTCGTCGTTAAATTCAGGATGAGGTTGTCGGATTTGGTACAGTATCTCATCAATCAAACTCAAGTCAAAGGTCCATAGCTGTTTTGGATTCGACGGGTTACATGTTAGAATTATGGCCCATAGCTGTTTTGGATTCGACGGGTTACATGTTAGAATTACGGCGAATATGTCTCTCATTTCTTCAGCCGAGGCTGTGAGCGTGGCTTGCTGAAGCGTTAATTCCCAGAGGTTGTCGTTTTCCAGTAGTCCTAAGCGTTGGCATGTTTCTCTGTACATCTGGCATAGATGAAAGTCAACAATCTTGAGATGATGAAACTTGTTGGTACCAATATTTGGTGTAGCAACATCCGGAGATAGCAACATTCGGTGTTGTTCGGATGTGCGGTGTATACTCGGCCTAGGGTGCTAATTTCCATGATTCCTGAATGATCTTCAACCAGATTTCCTTGTCTTCCCGAACGATTTATCTTGTAGTGTTACGCTTATAATAGATAGGAACATCGACAAATGGTAATGTCTTTGCGAATTGATCCATTAGGCACAGTGGTAAAAAGCTGTTAATGTTGCGTTTTGAGGTGAATTGCTTGCAATTTTTCTGGCGGTGTCTTCTGTAACGTAAAGTCTCTGTCCATTCTACAGATGTACTGCTTGATGTAGCAGAGTTGGTTCGAGTTCGTGTGTGGGGAAACCGAACATCCGCCACGCTGCTTCGTTACTGTTGATGTATCTTTCCATTTGGTACATGAGGATCTCGTCGTTTCTGTTTTGTTGTTCGCTCTCTTTGGCTATTTGAAATACAGTCACATCACTGCCTTTGTTAGCATACTTACAAGCATATTTGATAGATTTCACTGAATTGCAGTAATCTGCGTTTGTGTACAGTATGCTTGGAACATTTTGGAAAGTAATGTGTTACATGGTACCACCCATTGATTACCTGTTTCCAGTTCTTCGCTGCCTCGTGCTCGTAGTTTTACTGTGTAGCCATCGTTCTTGGGTAATCGTCTTTGTACGTTTGATAGCCATCAACTCCGAGGGTTTCATAGCTCGCATGGTCCGTGATTAATGTTTTCCACTACTATGTCGTACAGTTTCGGATCTTCTTGCTGATTGGGAAATTAAGCTTGGATGCTTTTGTCGATATCCTCGGATGAATTTTTTCGTGTAGCCATATGACAATGCGTGATTGTGGCAGTCCTCATTTGTGCCATTCGATTGTGTACACTCAGCACCTAACGATTCCAAATAAGTGCTATTTTTTGATTACTTCAATAAATCTCATTTGTTTTGTCGGAAAACAGAGGTTATTGTTTCATGTAGATGCATTGGGGCTTATCAGTACCTCAGTTCTTTGATCTCTGGCCACGAAGAGTTGCATGTGAATGTTACGAAGAGGTCACGTCGTCTGTATTTACTTCTGCAGGTCATGGGGTCTCGGAATTTCTATGTATGATGAGGATCAGATTACCATTGTTCTAATGTCGTTAGCTTTTCCGTCTTTTATGGTTGCATCTAAGATTGATGTATTCGTCCGTGCTTAGTTTTTTCTGATTCAGTCTAACGTAAAGCATCCGTTCCGCCAAAGTTTTGCATACATATGTACCAGGAATTGTTGGAATAAACAGCGAGAGTTGAGAATATGACTGTATGTTTCATTGACTCTGATGAATAATCGGTAAGCGTACATCTCCTCGAAAGTGACTTTCTTGTTTGTCTCTACACCTGTTTCAGTTTGGATTTGTTTCACATTAAAATGATATCCCTCATCTCCGTCCAGAAATATTAATGGATACTGGGAAGGTGTGTCCCTGCAATGTGTTCTAGTCCTTCTCTTCTTCGTTGTACAGTTATGTCAAGGCTTGTGTTTTCGTAGTCCACAATTACGATGGTGACTTCGTCTGTCTGAAGTGCATTAAATCGAAGTTCGTGTTCTCCAGGTAGTCTTTTGTTAGCTCGAATTGCCTTATAGCCTTAGAAATCATTCATTCTAGTGCTGTTCTGAATAATGGAATCAGTTGATTGTAAAAGATCCTCAGTACATCTTGGACTATTTCTCGTCTGAGTTCACTGATATTTGCGCATCATTAATCAATTTCCGTTTCTTCATTTCCGATGAAATATAATTGCAGAAATTTATGTTCTTCGTTGGGTAGGGGTGGTAATGATCGCATGTAGTGAAAGATTTGTCCTTTGATAGAAAAAGAACGTAATCAATTTAATCTCTGTTAGAATTGATCGAAGTGACTCCCAAAGAAGTCATCTGGAAGCAGGCGTTGTACACTTTTACATTTGGAAAAAAATGTTTTGATTCTGGAATTTCCACGGTCGTGTAATATAAAAATTCCTGCTGAGGCACTTCCAGTGGTGCTAGTAAAATTTTTCGTCATGCAGCACTATCCTGGTGTTCCGCTACAGAATTTTTTGGCGTTGCAAAATTGGCAGATGTTATCTATTTTCCGGGTCGCTGCGAAATGCTTCATTTGTTAGGTTGCAATGTTTACTTGTCTACGTTGGCGCTTCTCATAGGGTGATATTTTTTTGGATGACTTGAGTTCGCAGTCTTTTACTATAAGATTGTGTCTCACTTCTTGAGTCTTGAATCCGATCATTTCGTTGTTCATCGGTTTCTCTGCTTCTCAGGGTGCTCAATCTCGGTTATTGGGAAATTAAACGTGCTTCAGGCTCTTCGTCGGTTTCGTTTTTTCGCTGTTCTTCGTGTTTTCGCCGTTTCGCTTCAAAACTGGCAAGCTCTCTCCTCATTTACTTTCGGGCATTGTCTAAAATAAAAATGAAATCAACTTTTGACTATCAAATATACTAAGTACACTTTACATAATTTTCACACTTTATTTTCGATTCATATTCTGGCACTGTATATCTTTTTGTTTTTATTCACTGTTTGCTCTACTCCTTCGGTTCTTCCCTTCATCGCTGATAAGAAACTGACATTCGAATCCGCGACGGATCTTGCTTTACATACCCCTAACAACGGGTATCCCCACCAGTGGCGAATTCCAGAACATATGTGGAACAGGCTTCGAATGGTCCACAATGTTCCAGAACATTTCACAGCCTTCGAAAGTGTTCTGGAAAGTTCCATAATGATCTGAAATGTTTCCGACCATTCTGCAAGCTTTCCGAATGTTCCATACTATCACCGAAAATTTCAGAATATCCCGGATCACTTTGGAACATTCCGAAACATTCTGGAATGTTTTAGAATGCTCTCGAATGTTCTGGAATGTTCTGCAATGCCCTAGAAACTTGTAGAGGGCGAAACTTCGCAGCCCTTATAGCTTCAGAAGAACGCCCTTCAGTTAGAAACGGAGATCTTTTTCATGGACGGGGGATAGAGGGCTTCCACATCCATGATCGTACCGGAACTCGTTTCTGAGTTTTAGCGGCACGCATATTGTACACTTACTTTTATAATAGAATGTATTGATTAAATGTAACATTCTACAGTAAATTTATCGATATGCTTTATCGCAGTGACTATATCGCGGCTACGTCTCGTTCAGTCGATACGGAATTCCAAAATAATCTTTGGACGCAGAGATTGTTTTGAACTATATCTGATTGTTGTTGGCGCATGCCAGCGCTGTTCTATAGCAGCAGTCTAGTAGAGTACGCTACGAGATCCTGCGCATAGCAGTTGGGTTGAGACGATGCTAACTCACTTTGAAGAAGATTATTCCCGCAGCGGTTGTTCGGTTTAGAGTGTCAGTCTGAAAAAATCGATGTCGTATGATGGCATTCGGAATAATGGTAAGCTGTTCAAATGTAAAAGTGCTTGCTATATGTGGTGTCATCAGTAATCAACCGTAACGTTCTTGATCTGCTGAAGATAACTTTTCTTAATCGATCCTTTCAACATCCGCTTCTTTCAATTGTCATTCGTTGGAATATATGTCTTTAAATTAACGGAGTTGAGAGAGGCAGCAACATCGTCGTAATGTAGCACGCACTTGGCGCTCGTGTTACAAGGTGATGTTATGCCATGTTCGAACACTGTTTAATTTCTACGCATATCTCCACCTCTATTTATTTTTGTTAACTTCCTAACATGCTTGATACGAAGATGTATCTGCAGATCCGATTACACTCGCTCCGTTATTTGCTGTTTGGGTACCTGAAACCTGTTTCTCTCAGAGTGTCTATTTACAGTGTGGTTCGAAAATAACGAGA
This sequence comes from Schistocerca serialis cubense, assembly GCF_023864345.2. Taxonomy (NCBI): domain Eukaryota; kingdom Metazoa; phylum Arthropoda; class Insecta; order Orthoptera; family Acrididae; genus Schistocerca; species Schistocerca serialis. The sequence goes on from NC_064641.1 coordinate 279,482,256, forward strand.
ACCAAGGAGCATGGCTATTTTTAATATGAGGGGACAGCTAAAAATTCATTATAAAATATGTATGGGTACTGGTGCTGTGACACATTTCGGAAGTTCCAGTTGTGCTTCCGCTTGCTATTTCAGTTAAAAGACACATGCGTGCCCTTCCATGTAGGTACAGGCAGTGGACGGCAGTTAAAACATTGTAGGGGTTTTGTCCTGTCACTCCAGGTTTTTGAACGGATCTCTTTGTTTAAAGAACGGTTTGTGGGTGGGTGGAAGTTTGGCAATTGCCCGAATACGCTATTGTCCTGCGAGGAGCTGTGTAGATTCATAACAGAAGCGCCCTTTAAAGCGATTAAGGCAATGTTGTGCCTGACTGTCGACAGTTATTCAACCGTAGTCACAGAACAAAAGGAACGAACTTCGGCGTTTCCACGAAAGTAAAACGTTTGTTGTCTTTGCTGGATACTGTGCGTCGGCGGTTTCTAATGAATTTACACTGTCCACATTTACTTAAACAGCTTTGGTTACAAGCCACAGTCAACTTTCAATAGAAGTGCTGCCGTATATGCAGCACGGCAGTAAATACGGGGGTTTGGAAAGTTGCTGTGAGTTTCCAGCGTTCTGTATGTTGGAAACAGCACCCACGCACGGCTATGCAAGTCTAAATACACTTAATTTTATTGGAAAACACTATTTGCTGGTCTGAATGTCATATGTTTTTCACGTACGCAATTATTTCAGTTTTTAAATTGCAAAGTATGCGTTGGCGATTGCAATGCTGTAGAGATTTTGAAGTTCCCTAAAGAAAAATTGTGGTTGAGTAAGGTCCAGCGAGCGAGGGAACCTGAATTTATTTTTGATATGACACGGTCCACAATAAAACTCTTCCAGTACACGCATATTATTGTTAGCTGTATGCGAAATAGCGTGATCTTGTCCAAAATATGAATAGTTGATTTTGTCTCTCCTTGGCCGGCCAACTGTGGGACATTAAGCCTTTGAGACATAATTTTTTTCTGAAGGATAGAAAATTTTTCTTTGTCTTCTAATACTCTAAGGGTGATTGTTTAATGACTTTATATGCTAGATTTATACATACATACTTACATACATACATACATATGTATCGTTTCCAAAATACACTTTGTACACTTGGCTTCTTGTTACGGACTGAAATAATTTACTATGAAATATTCATTATTGCAATAAATAATGGAATATAGCAATAATAATGTTCAACTATGACTAACCAATGACTTCTTGCATTCTGGGGGCTACAAGCTGCTGCGTACTGCTGCATCCAGTTGTTGACCTTTTTATGGTTATTCCCAACAGCACTTGTGCATGGTGAAAAGATTTAATATTCTCAAATGTGTCCATCAGGTTTCCATATATCTGTTGCAGCTAATACGCAACAAACTTTAATGTACACAATTGTAGCTAGAAGGTATGAAAGAGTTAAAGAACAACGTTCATTGATTACCGTTTCTTCCAAAAATAAAGATCCAATTATGCGCCGTCCAGTTATCTGATTATACAATGGAATTTCTAGCACAGGACGAGGGTTCTCCGTGACCGTAACCGTGTGTTTAGTGGGTTAATATGAATAGAGGGGTGGAACCCAGCCTTGTCTGTACAGAAGATGACATCAAGATTAAATAGTGTTCCTAACAATAAAAGACATAAGCCATTTAAACTAACTGATTCGCTTTTCATGATCCGCATATTTGAATTCTTGCGCTGCTAGCACTTTATCCGGAAACAATATCAATGTTTGCCTAACAACTGAAGGCGCGGTACCAAATCTGATAGCTTTCTCTTGTGTCAATTTGCTCAAGGACTTTGCTGTGCTCTGCTGTATGGAGTCATAAGTATCCGCTAACTTCGTTTGGTGTAGGTGGTCCTCCTGTTCGTTCTGTATCTAACATAGCCAGTCTTTAGGAAACTCTGAATATATCTGACAAACTGCGACTGCTTCCGGGAATTTTTGAGCAATTGCCTCCTGTACTCAGTGTATTTATCGCCTTGTCGAAACATGTTCAACGAGAAACATTCGTTAAATGTTACGTAACAGGAGAACTAATTACAAATAATTCCGTATCTATGAAAATACAAGTCTGCCAACTAGTATTCTGCCAAGTTTGTTTTGAACTTCCAACATAATCTACATCTGTAGGCCGTAGTTCAGTGAACAGCGACACACTGAAAGCACTGTATATCCGTGAAGTATCGCAGTTATTCATACACGTTACCAGTTTGCAAGGCAGGAACGTATGAGCGACAAGTGGCAAAAACAGGTTACTACCATAAATAATTTAGAACTTGAGCAACTGGAGATTAATTTTTTGCCTGTTTGCTGTTTTCAAGTAACTGAACACTAACATTGACAAGCAATTTGTACTCATTTGAATCATACCGCTCTACGGATTAGTGGGTAGGTATATTTAAACTCTCCTGCTACGCATTATTCATACGTGACTTGTGGCTTACTACGTGACAGAATACCAATAAAATGCTTCATGATTCGATTCATGAATGTAATGAGTATTAACATATTCCGTCTTTGCATTGGATGTTAAGGGAGATATTGCGTGTGAGAAACACACGTTTCCCTGTGATTTAGATTCCGCTTACAAGTGACACCAAACTCAGCTGCATGAAATGTTTTACTAGCCTTGGGAACGTAGCTGGGTAACATCTACAGAAGGACCATAAATTTATATTATAATAGCAAGCATACAATGTGCGTGCCGCTAAAACTCAGGAATAAGTCTCGGTACGGTCAAGGGAGTTATATGGTATGTTAGCCCCCTATTCCACATCCAGACGAAAGGTCCCTTTTTTACCAGAAGGACGTGCTTTTGAAGATATAAGGTCTGGGAAGTTTCACTCTCTAGAAATTTCTAAAACACTTCACAATGTTTTAGAGTATTCGACAACATTCTAGAATATTCGAGAGATTCAAGAGCATTCCACAACATTACGGAATGTTACGGAATATTCCAGAATGAACCGGATTGTTCGGGAATATTCGGGAACGTCCCAGCTCATTGTAGAAGGTTGCAAAACACTCTCGAATGTTGCGGAATGTCCTGGCACATTCGAAGCTTTTTGAGTATGTTCTGGAATTCGCCACCGGTGGGGCTACACATTGGTAGGGGCATTAGCGTGTACGTTTGTCCCTTTGTTTGTTTATAATTCACACAACTCTACAGTTTTATTCCGATTTTGAGGAAATTTGGCATACGTTACCTTCAGGGCAAGAGGAGGGTCATTGCCTGCATGAGATTTCGTTTATCTCACTTAAAACTTATATGTACCGGAGAAACTGTTACCAAAAACCGCTAAAATTTCTTGGCGGACTTGCTTCAGATTTCTACACAATCCTCTGATGAGCCGGCCGGAGTGGCCGAGCGGTTCTAGGCGCTACAGTCTGGAACCGCGTGATCGCTACGGTCGCAGGTACAAACCCTGCCTCGAGCATGGATGTGTGTGATGTCCTTAGTTTAGTTGGGTTTAAGTAGTTGTAAGTTCTAGGGGACTGATGACCTCAGATGTTAAGTCTAATAGTGCTCAGAGCCGTTTGAACCATTTGAACCTCTGATGAACATTTGGGCAGATATAGGCTAAATACATTATTAAGTATACATAACACATAAATATATGTAAAATATATAAAGAAGAAATATTGTTACCTTACATCTAGTAAAGTACTTGACCGATTTACTTCGAAGTTACTAGAATGAAATTTTCACTCTACAGCGGAATGTGCGCTGATATGAAACTTCCTGACAGGTTAAAACTGTTTGCCGGACCGAGACTTGAACTCGGGACCTTTGCCTTTCGCGGGCAAGTGCTCTACCGAATGAACTACCCAAGCACGACTCACGCCCCGTCCTCACAGCTCTAATTCCGCCAGTACCTCGTCTCCTACCTTCCAAATTTCACAGAGTCTCTCCTGCGAACCTTGCAGAACTGACACCCCTGGAAGAAAGGATATTGCGGAGACATGACTTAGCCACAGTCTGGGGGATGTTTCTAGAATGAAATTTTCACTCTACAGAGGAGTGTGCGCTGATACGAAACTTCCTGGAGATTAAAACTGTGTGCCGGACCGAGACTCGAATTCGGGACCTTTTCCTTTCGCGGGCAAGTGCTCTACCACTTGCCCACGAAATGCAAAGGTCCCGAGTGGCAGATTTAATCTGCCAGGGAGTTACTTCGAAGTTCTTCGCCAATTTACTTCAAATTGCTACATTCAGGTGAGACAATGAAGAAAATCAATGAAAAATTAAATGCCTAATAAACGAAATATATCATGATAGACTGACTTAATTCCTATCTCGAGAATAAATTACAGCATCAATATCCATCTTGGAAATAGTGCCATGAGACGTCATTAGATCGCGGAACGAGAGAAAGCACGAGAGCAAACTCTTACTTATAGATAGTTGCCGTTGTTACAGATGTCTTATAACCTAGAAGAGATTTTAGTCTGTGTTCACTGTTACTTTTATTATTAAAATGCACAGTGCCGTATAAACACTGAGGCAGGTCGTGGACATAATACCAATAAAGGTCAATAGATCACGCGCCGATCAGAAGCCCGAACACAACACGAGAGTTCTCGAAATGTGACGTAAACTCTTCGAACAGTTCGAGTCGTGCTCTTACACAGCCCACCTCAAAAAGTGAAAACTGAGCTAAAACAGTAGAAGACGGCTTCTGCAAAAACACAACGTGATACTTATTGCCAAACGTAACAACAGATGGCGCACCTAATTATCTTTCCATACAGGTAAAGACGTTTTCATTCGTCGCATTCAGTTGAGATCCAGTGATTCAAATATTTATTTCGGTTTAAAGCATTCGCTATGAATATCAACAAGGCAAGGACCAGTCACATTGTGTGGTAGATACCAAACATCCCGGGCAGCTCCGGGCAATGCATCTACTTCAGCAGAGCTATCTCAGTACTTCATCTTCATTAAAAAATATTGGCCACAAAATCGAAGCCTTAAACGTGCCACAAGATAAAATCAATCCAAAAAAGAAGACTCCTATATCGCAGGTATCTTAATTATTTCTTACATTGTTACTGAAGAAATAAAATCTTACCGTGCCGCGCGACAAATTTGGATCCATTATTTTATTCTCAAATTTGCTTTAACTCAATGTAAAGGACTGTCATCCCATAGATTACCTTTGATTTCTACAGTAGGCAAACTTAGATCCCGTCTCACAGGGTGAGGCCTCAGAGTATGAAAATATTAAATTCGCTTCTTAAACATCCAGTAATTTTATTTTCAACTGTGTCTTTAGTCAGTTTTACTTTGGCTCTCCTAATTCAGTCGTTAATTGGCAGAGTATTGTATAACATCAGAGAGAAGTCTAAGTAAACTTCAAAGAAATAATATTCACATATACATCAATATTATTTTTGACTTATGTGACACTTGTGTATTGTAGTTATTACCTACCAACTGACTAACAAACAGAAATTTCATGTTCGTGAGTTCGACATTCAGAAACTACTGCCGAAGTATAGCGAGGAGTAGTATGTAGATTAATATGGCGACGGTTCATTTTTAGCTTTGTTGTTGGAACGAACTTGTACTGTGCCTCTGTATTGTTTAGAATACGATTAACTGCGCTAAATATACAAATTTCCGAAGAGGCTATTATTTTAAAATTAAATCTGTGTCTCGCGGTACTGATTAGCATTGGAATAGAGTACAGTTGTGGCCAAGACAAACTTAGTAGTATCGAACATCGGCTTTAATATGAGAGAGAAATTTCTGAGAATGTACGTCTTGAGTACAACATTGTATGATAATGAAAAGGGTTCGATTGGATCCGAAGCGAGTAAAACACTGCCATTTACAAGTCAAGGTGATACGGCTAAGATCAATCTACGCACATTCCTTCTCCATCCGATTCTAATGATCTGAAAATCAGTTTCAAGACGCAGAAAATAAAATTAGTGACATTAAGTCACCTTCCTTAAAATGTTTCTCATTGATGAATCTTTCGCTCTCTTGGTGCAATCGAATGTGAGTTACAGCCTTTTTTATATATTCTTCAGCGAACTGATGTAGGTAGTTCTATTGTGTCACCATCTAGTGACGTGAGCACCGATTCATTGTGATGCTTTTTCATACGCTATAAAATGCGTTCAATGTTGTTACTTCTTCCGATAACTTCATTGACAACCTGCAGATCATCAGTTATGCCATATCTGCCTTTAAAGGCAGCTTTTACATTTATCTGACGAAAGTATAACGACGTTTCTATCCGTTTATCGAGGAGTTTTGTAGAAATTATGCATACCATTAGTCCCTTGTATGTGCTTTCCACCCTCGAAATCTACTTTTAATAGTTAGGAGGGCGACAACGCGCTGGTTTAAGGACTGAAATTCCACGTTTACTGAGTATGAAATCCTCGAGGTTTCAAATCGTCTTCTGACAGTGATGGCCATAAATTCTTCTTTATTCGTGACATAGATAATGAAAATAAAAAAATTGTTATCGGTTTTCAGTAGTGTCTTAGACGAATATCCAATCATAATTCCACCATTAATGAACACTTGTAATACTTCTCCATATTATGCTAAGAAAAAGAAACTAGGCATTAACGGAACGTATAATGAATACATATGATCACTTATAATACTCTGAAATCACTAGTGGTACGGAGAATAGAGACTTCTAGGAAGATGTCCTCAGAGATTGCACTATAACATATGGTAAAATACGCAGAGCTGGCTCTGATCAAAATGGGACTTAACATCTTAGTTCATCAGTCCCCTAGAACTTAGAACTACTTAAACCTAACTAACCTAAGGACATCACACACATCCATGCCCGAGGCGGGATTCGAACCTGCGACCGTAGCAGTCGCGCGGTTCCGGACTGCAGCACCTAGAACCGCACGGCCACCGCGGCCGGCAAAATACGCAGAGCGTTCAGTAAGTAATGGAACACCCTTTTTTGTGAAAGCACTTTCGTTTTACTCAGGATTTCAGCAACCATATTATTTCCCACTCTTTTTGGTATAAAACCGTATTTTTCAACATAATCTCCGTTCAATACGACGGCCTTACGCCGCCTTACTAGCACTAACTGTAAGCCGACTCTAATGGTCTTCGTCGGAGACAACGTATTGCTACATCAGTAACCTCCGCATCATCCACGTACTGCTTCAGGCGAAGTGAATCGATCATCGAGCCGATCAGATAGAAGTCGGAAGATCCGTGCTGTAGGGTGGGTGAGGAGTAGCCCAATGAAGCTTTCCGAGTTCCTCTCGGATGTGCAGATTTGTGTGAGGCCACTTCAGCAACGAAGCGTTTGATTGTGATCCGTCAATCACCTCGAATGAGAGTGTGCGCACGTTCCAACATTGCAGGAGTCAGCTGTGTGCGGCTGAAGGTACGCGGGGGATCGGACAGGTGTGGGCGACGTTGTTAGGATGATGACTGTCACCTCGTCCATTGACTCGCCGTGCTTTTGTTCATTGCCAGGTCTCTGCAAACATTCTTCAAGCGCCTATGTATATCTGAGATGCTCGGGTTTTCCGTCGAAATAAATTCCGACAATTCCCCACTTAGAATGCCCCTCCGTTACAGACGCCATTTTGAAGTCTACGTATAGCGGCATCACAACACTATCATAGTATAGAAGCTGAACCGGGGAATATTACACAATGACACGCAACTAACTCCACGACTTTTCAACACTAACTGGCCGAGAAAAAAAAAAGTTGCATTACTTATTGAACGCCCTTCCTGTAACTTCTATAATGGGCGATTACAAAGTTTCCGTTTGAGGGTGTGACCTTGGGGCAAACGTGTATTTCAGAAGTGCGTGCAGTAATGTGGAAACATGAACTACGACGACGTTATTATCAAACAGGGTCAACGTGCTGTTACTCTTTTCTTGGCTGCGTGGGACAAACACCGGTGGCCATACATCGGAGATTGGGGAATATGTATTGGGCAGCATATCTGTGGGAAACCACGGTTGTGGAATGGTGCGTGAAGAGGAGCTGCTGATTCATGATGACGCACGTCCCCATATTGAAGCAGTCATAACACAGATATTACGTCAATCAACTGAAGTGGGAGACTCTCGAGCACAAGCCCCGTAGTCCCGAACACTCCCCACGCAATTATCGCGGCTTTTTCGTCTCTTAAAACGGCCTTGAAATGACGACGATTTCTGTCTGACTGGTATATGCAGCATGCAGTTACGGACTTCTTAACGCAGCAGGGCACGGTGCTTTTCGAAACGGGTATCTTCAAAGTGCGTCGTTGGGATGATTTCCTCATTGCTCACAGCGATTTTGGCTTACTCGCATACCGAATGCAAACTGTACGCCTTTCGAACGGGAACTTTATTATCGACCCTTATATATTTTAGAATAAAGGAAATTTATGACAGAAATCTAGGTGAATACAAACAGCCGTATCTCTTATTGAAGGAAATCACTAAACACAATCTAAATTTATCGCAGAAATTTAGATCCGTAACTCGCAGCGTTATGCTCTGCATTTGACTTTGATACAGAGACTCTCACTGGCTCTGAAAGGAACAGTCTAGGTATGCTGCAGTCGACACGCAAGGATACTCCATGATAAGAAATTTAACGGCAGTGTACAGGGCCCCAGAGCTCAGAGGCTCCCATCGATCTTACCCACGGATTCAATTTCAGATCGCGTCCGCCACACCTTAGCGGTTTGCGCTCAGCTAACGGGGGAGGTGGCAAATGGGGAATGACTCTACATATCGGTCAACCTCTATGTTTTGCTTCACACAGTGATACCGTATAGAATAGAATGAAAAGTATCTACGTATAATGGCACTCACATGTAACTTACGACAAGCAGATACAACAGTTACAGGAAAGCAGTTCGTAGAATACAGAACGAGAGGAACAAGCAAACTTGGCTACTACATGGAGGCAGTTCCTATAATACAGAAATAATACTGAAATGGAAATATGAAAAATTTACTTAACGTTTCTCCTCGTTTCATTACATATCAGACTATACGCGGCTGACACTCGGCGTATATTTTTAAAATTCTTCACTTCTGACTGCAGCTGCAACCTGTAACTACTTCTTAGTAGAGGCTGGTTTCAATGAAAGGTTTTTCGGGGGAACTGTAGTTATTGCTGGTAATTGTAGAATTTTGCGCTCTTGTCATAAACATTGAGAATCTCGTATAGTTCTCTGACAGCTTCCTCCAAGCGTTCAAATGTTGTTGTTACATAAGTTTTTATTGGATGTTAGTGCATAACGCATTTACCATCTCACTACACATCACTTCGAAAGTCTTCAACAATTTCGTGAATAATTGCCTTCAAAATAATCCATACATATTATAAAATGGGCGTATGTGTGCGTGTTATGTTCACGTCTACTCTTAAACAACTGCACAGATTTCTTCCAAACTTGGTACATTGGTACATATATTCGGTACTCTTAGGAACAATCACTTTAGGGGCGGGGGGGGGGGGGCGTAAGAAACACCTATCTATCACTTCAGGAGATATGACGTTATAAATAATATGATGTGTTAAAACTGACGTTTAAATTTACTTTCCTTGCTACTATATTCCCAACATATTTCGCAGATAGTATCCACGTATCACGTATGCTGCTGAATGTACCTACACAAATATATCATTCTGCGACACATGGTTTAAGAGAAATGACATCATAAATACTGAGATCCGTAAAAAAACGCCATCTCACCCATGAATTTTTAATACATATATTCTTTATTACTAAAACACTCCTACGGTCGAGTCAGCTGAAGGAAATCCTCGACACCAGGCGGCGTTTTTGACAGCTTTCACACGCAATGAGCAAACGTCTGTACGCTTAAACAATATCCGTCTATATACACTATGTGATCAAAAGCATCCAGACAACTGGCTCAAAATGACTTACAAGTTCGTGACGCCCTCCATCGGTAATGCAGGAATTCAGTATGGTGTTGGCCCACCCTCAGCCTTGATGACACTTTCCAATCTCGCAAGCATACGTTCAATTAGGTGCTGGAGTGTGCTGGAGTGTTTCTTGGGGAATGGCAGCCCATTCTTGACGGAGTGCTGCACTGAGGATGTTGGCCGATGAGGCCTGGCACGAAGTCGGCGTTCCAAAACATCCCAAAGGTGTTCTGTAGGATTCAGGTCAGGACTCTGTGCAGGCTAGTAAATTACAGGAAAGTTATTGTCGTCCAACCACTCCGTCACAGGCCGTGCATAATGAACAGGTGCTAGATCTTGTTGAAAGATGGAAACGCCATCCCCGAATTGCTCCTCAACAGTGGGAAGCAAGAAGGCCCTTAAAACATCAATGTAGGCCTGTACTGTGATTGTGCCACGCAAAACAACAAGGGGTGTTAGCCTCCTCCATCAAGAAAAAGACCACACCATAACGCCACCGCCTCCGAATTTTCCTGTTGGCACTAAACACGCCGGCAGATGACGTTCACCGGGCATTCACCATAGCCACATCCTGTCATCGGATCGCCACATTGTGCACAGTGATTCTTCACTCCACACAACATTTTTCCACTGTTCAGTCGTCAAATTTTTACACTCCTTACACAAAGTGAGGCGTCGTTTGGCATTTACCGGTGTGATGTGTGGCTTATGAGCAGCCGCTCAATGATATAATCCAAGCTGTCTCACGTCCCGCTTAACTGTCAAGTACTTGCAGTGGATCTTGATGCAGTTTGGAATTCCTGTGTGAGAGTCTGGATAGATGTCTGCCTATTACACATTACGACCCTCTTCAACCGTCGGCGGTCTCAGTCAACAGACGAGGTCGACCTGTTGTGTAGTACGTGTCCCTTCAGGTTTCCACTTCGCTATCACATCGGAGACAGTAGGCCTAGGGATGTTTAGGAGTGTGAAAATCTCGCGCACTGACGTATGACGCAAGCGACACCCAAGCGCCAGATCACGTTTGGAGTCCGTGAGCTCCGCGGAGCGCACCATTCTGCTCCCTCACGACGTCTATGGAGTACTGAGATCACTGATATGGAGTACCTGGCAGTAGGTGGCAGCACAATGCAGTGGCAGCAAAATGCACCTAACATGAAAAACGTATGTTTGTGGCGGTGTCCGGATACTTTTTCTCACATAGTATAGCTGTTAAGAGGTGTTGCCTGACGTAAACTAAATCGCATTACACACTCACGAAGTAGCTGTGCCCAGCGTAGAGAAACTGGGATCATCTCACACCAAATCTACTGCACAATATCAAAGGTGTTTTCACGAATACATAGAACTGAATTTTTTCGATGTTACACTACAAACGCAGTAGTTTTTTGTTTCCATTTCTGTTAACAAATTGGCAGAATGAACACACGGGCTATTCCGGTTTGTCAACTAGTAACAATAATAAAATAAGTTACCGAAAAGTTGTACCACACAAGTGTTGACGACTTCCCAGTTAAATTTACTGATGTTCGCAATAACTAAGGGAAACAAAAATGAAACAAAGTTGAAAAAGTTAAAACATTATTCTGGCGTCCCAGTGTAACTTGTAAATGTCGACTTCCTTCCACGTTTCTAAATTGAAATCCGAGCATATCGGGAGATGATCTACATCATTAACATCAGCTCCGCCAGTAGTTCATTTGTAGTAACTACTCCTATCCTGTTAGACGCCGGGCAGGCAACTGCATCCCGGTGTTTGTTGAAAATTGGCTACTACTTCCTTTTGTCGATTTGTTACTGAACAGATCCAAATATCCCAGGACTTTTACATAATTCCACCTTTCAGTTTGGTTGTTAAATCTGTTTAATCGGATGTCGTAAATGTTTTGTGTTTTTTAAGTATGTCAGATTGAATGTATTTTGATTAGCTTGTATACATGTATGCCTTTTTTAGCCAGCACATCAGTTGAGTGCCGTCCTTTGGTCATATAAAATTAAGAAAAAGAAAAAAAGGGTTGTATGAATCAGTTATTGAAAGAATTTGTTTATATGGAGTGGAAACTTGGGAAATGATAAAACAGGATACAAGACTTGAGGTTGTACAAATGGAGTTATTCAGAAGAAGTAGAGCTTCGAGGTGAGAGAATATCTCAAATAAAGAAATCAGCAATCGAATGAAAAATCTTCTTTATTTTCTGTGAGGTTTTCGTTTTGATAAATGTCCTTACAACTTGCTTCTTGATTTCTGTTGCGATGGAAGTATTTTTATATGGCAGCAGTGGGTGTTGTTTAGACCTTTCAGGATATGAGGAGAAGTTCTTGACTCTGAATTATATCTAAAGTGCCTATCTGTATTTGTGCTTTGGAGATCATAATTTTACTTTCATATTTAACAACAGGTTTCTTATCTGTGTATAACAATGTTTTGCTTAATGTGGTCTGAGTGATTTCCCATATTGAAGACTGGTATTCCCTTTTTGTTTCTTTCTTTTTTTCTATAAAGTAGTCCACATGGTCAGCAAAGCTTAGCTCATTATCGAATACTACTTTTAGGTATTTGGTGCAGGTGCTCCTTTGAAGCATAATGTTGCCAGTCTTTGATGTTTGACGTTTTATGTTGGAGGGGAAAGAGCTTGTGTACGGTTTTTTATCAACTGATGATCATGTGTAAGAAATTGAATGTTGAGGCGTGGATGAGTTCAGTATTTGAGGTGAGCTATACTCGTTTGTGCAACCTATAACGTACGCAAACATCTTGGGATCTGTTCTTGTGTTTCTTTAAAATATGTAAGCAAACGGTCGAAATAATTTGGAGATATAATATTTGAGTGGTAGTTGTGATTTCAGAGAAGTTTTACTGGAAAGCGAAGGCGGAAGATTCTGGGATTGAACGACCTGTTAGCTCAGAGTTACTTGGAACGTAAAATATAGAGTGAAGTCTGTCGTGTTCTCCTAATGCAAACTTCATATCATTTATGTTAAATAAGGCCAACCACGGGAAATGTTCGGACAGTGTTGTGAACACGCTGCTGCCTAAGACAAGTCCTCTATTTTTACCCAATCGTCCACCTCGTTGGGACAACAATGTTACTGGCGTGAAATGGTACATGCGTGGTTCGTGGAAGAGTGTAGCCGAGATGCGCAAGTAACTCAAACTGGTGCCGTTAAATGTATGACCACTCTGTTCTGAGGAGAATTATAGAAAGAGAACCAGTATGCAAAGTAGCGTGAAATAAACGTACAACTTCCGTATTCTGTGCGAGAGATGTGGCAGAAGGAGCAGGAAACGGAGCAGTTAAATACTTCCCGTCACGCACTGTATATGAGGTTTCAGAGTACGAGAGTCTTCAGAAACTAGGACGTAATCATACCAAATCCACGACAGTAGCTTCTACGTGTATCGGTGTTCAGTGCAAAGGAACAGTGTGCTTAGTTTCATGACCTGCACAGAAGCCTCCATCGTACTTATAGGAGCAAGGAATTTATTTACAATTGGCCACTAATTTAGTCTAGTGCTTTGACGATAGATGACTGGACAAAATTATTAAACTGAGTAGTAAAATCGTCATTGGGATCCACTGAACACTGAACGCAGTTGGACAGACTGACTTATCAGTCGAAACAGGCTGCTGGTGGGGTGCTACAGACAACATGCTGTCTCAAGACTGCTGCCGGCAGTTCTAGAGCAAGAAAGAGATTGGAGTATATCCATTTAATAATTGGTGAGGTACGTTGCAAGTGTTACTCTGATACGTAAAGGTTGGCACAGAAAAGAAATTCTTGGCGAATCACATAAAACCAGTTAGAAGACTGACGAAAAAAGAAAGACAAAAAAGTGGAGTTGAACCACTAGGGATGGTTGAAAACCAGTTGACAAAATTTGAACGCAATAAAAAAGCAGCAAAAGGTGCTTATGCTATTTTCAGTACTCCTGTGGAGAGATGGGAAAGGAGGACAAGATTGACATATGCGTGAATAAAACGCCAAAGACCACCCTCGGCTTCCACACCCACCTTTGTTCAACACCTTAGAAATATCCCTGACGACGTGACGAGAGCCCCAGGCGCCTGCAGGCTGGCTAAGGTTGTGCCATTGCGCCTGCTAGTAGGGCATCCGCAAATGGTGGGATGGCAGAGAGTTGTCTCCCTGTAAGCATCTAGAAGTTCTTCACAGGTTGTCCCTGTCCAGGTTCATTTTTAAGTTGCTTTACAAATGCTAGGGGGCGGCACCGAGGGTGTTGGGGAACTGGGGTTCGTAATAGGATCTTGTTTTTATTCAAGCACGTGTCACTATCACATCCCTCTATGATCACACTACCCGAGGACGTTAATCAACAGGACTGCAAACGTATAAGCACCATTTGCTTCTTCAGGTCACATTTATATTCAATCGAATGCTTTGAACGGTCTCTAGTGGTCCCCCCCTGTACATTAGAGAAAAAGGAACGGTGGAATCGTTCGAGGGGAGTCAGCAGGGACAAAGGCTGTCAAGAACGTTGTCGTGTTGTTCATCACACTGCGGATCGTCGTTTTGGTCCATGAAATGTGTGAGAATCGAAGCCCCAAGGGAAGGGGTGCTTTCATTGACGCCCTTCATGCCGACACCTAAGGCTATTTCATGTGTATTCTGAGTGGCGGTATATCTGAAATGTTATCCTCGGCGACCCATTAGAAACCCACTTGATTTCAAGATGAGCATCGAGGGTCTCTCCTCCGCTGCTGAGGTGTCAAAGGAAGGGGTGAAATGTAAGTAAGGGGGGCTGTGACGACCTCCCTATGGCGTAACACGTCCACGGTGGCGTTGGGTATAATTATGGTGAAATTTGATGCCCATGTGATATCATTAATCAACCATACACCTGACGAGAATTTCCAGGTTCTTGCATTTTTTCCGCAAGTGCCGACAACTTGATGTTAGGAGAGTCACGGAGTCAGAGGATGATGTTGCAGCGCGCCACACTTTTACTTCGTTACAGAGGGATTTCGTGGGCAGGCTTGAGTCAAATTTTAAACTTATGTGTCGCAATGGGAGATGACTATGGGATTTCGGAAAAGTAATCCCATAATTGTGTTCGACACTGTGAAACAAGCCTCTGATGTAGCCATACAATGTGCGTGTCTAAAGAGTTGAACCGTCACATTTACTTTAACAGTGAAAAGTTTCAGTACATTCAAACTAGTATCATCATTGCTTAGCGCGTGGGATATCTCAAAATAACGACGCAAAAATTAGCAAAGCAAGAGGCCCTGTATGGTGTACTGTTTTACAGGAAAACTTGCAGCATTCAGGAGATGCAACAGTGGCTCTTTGTGGACGAGAACCTAGGACTGATGGATATGGAACAGACACAAGCTAAAATTTGTATTGTTTTAAAATCTCTTTTAAGTGTCCTCAGATGGAGTGTATGAATTCAAAGACATAAGCAATTTGTGAGTTATTTTATTTATCTTGTAACATTAAATTCGTTAGTGAAACCCCTGGGCTAGCAGAACAGAGCGGATGCTGTTACATTTGTGGAAAGGGTCCAAAATAGGTTACTGTCCATTGCAGTCACCATAAAATTTTATTTGTTAAAACACAGAGTGACACAAGCAAGAATAAAGAAGTCTCAAGGTTTTAACGAAAGACCTCCTTTGATTTAATTTAGATCGGCTGAAGGCCACATCGAAAATCCAAGGCACAAGGCTTAAGCAAGGAATTGAGGTGCAGGAGTTCCTCTGGAGGTTTCACTTCATTAGAAAGAAAACTTTTTATCTTCAGTATAAATAGGGCGAAAGCCTTAGCTTGAATTTTTTTCATAGCACTCGGCTGAAGGCCACACATTAATCAAGAACAGTGTTACGGCTTTAGGCTGAGACAAAGATTTTCAATGTTTAATCTAAATAGGCTAAAAACTCGGCTGAAGACCGCATATTAACAAAACAATTTAACGGCTTAAGGCCTAGGAAGAACAACTCTCAATTTGAAAACATTTCGTGTAAAACTCGGCTGAAGGCCTCATACTAAAGAATAACAATCTTATGACTTAAAGGCAAGACAAGGATTTTTAATTTTTAATTTAAGAGAGATTAAAACTCCGCTGAAGGCCACACACCATGCAGAAAACAATTTTACGGCTTATGGCCTAAAGGGAAGAGTTTCTAAATTTCAACTAAAATAGGCTAAAGGCTTTATCCTAAAATGCTTCACATAAAACTTGTCTGAAGGCCACATACGAAACCCAAACAAACTCACAGCTAAAAGCCCAGGCAAAGAGATTTCCAATTTTTAATTTAAGCTGGAAAACTCGGCTGAAGGCCACATACAAAGTAGAAGGAATTTCTGACGGCTTAAGACCTAGACAAAATTTTTCAACTTTTGATTTGAAAAGGCTAAAAACTCGGCTGAAAACCACATACCAACTTCAAACCAATTTAGGGATTAAGGCCTAGGCACAAGGAATTTTCAATTTTAATTTATATTAAGCTAAGGCTCGGCTGAAGGCCGCACAGAGTACTTAAGACTAAAAAGGAAATAACTATGTAAAACACAAGGAGCGGCGCTCAAAAGGTTCCAAGGATCGGCCTGGGAAGGTTCCTTAAGGGTGTAGTGACGTGGAATAGGCAGCCAAGGCTTAAGGTCAGATAAGAGAAGGCATCACAACCTGGGGACGGTTCACGAACGTCCGACAATCTGACCGATTTCCAAACGTTAGATCCAACTTCACAAATAACAGAGAATATCGGCCGATGTCGAGTAAACGTAGATACCTATAACTTCAAACTCGGCCTCACCAAGATCAAGGCATCAAAGACCATTCAAGACGAGTGTAAAAGAATACAGACAACACATGTCACAACTGTTAATTCACTACGGAAGAAGGCTGCAGGTTCTAGGCCACAAGACACACCACTTGTTATCAAACGCGTGAACGGCTGAGGAAACAACAATCCACAAATAACGAACAAATCGTAACAGTCGAGATTTAATAAGAAGTAACTTGAGGATCCTGCTTCGGAGGAAAGCGAAAAGCCGCTCTCGGAGCTAGCGCCCCCAAATGCAACAGCGCGTGCCCGCCGCCAAAAGCCCCGGTCTTGCTTTTGGCTGTGGAGACTACGTCGCTTCTCAGTTCCAAAGAACCAACAAGGTCCAACCACATCGCGACTCGGAAAATGGTGTACATTCTGAGGATCCAAGACATCGTCGACTAAGACGACCGGCCGGGCAAACGACCAATGGCAGCCCACTTTCGCCGACAGGGGTCCCGGCGAATACTAACACCATACGGACCCGACCGTTGCTGGCTGCCAACTCTTCCCGACTGATCCTGGTGTCAGTGCTGAGCATACCACATGTCGCCATCCGACGACCGGCCGACCGACCGACCGACTTTCTTCCGTCTGCGTCGACCACTGTCCCGGCGCGTACTTGCACCGTGCGGACCTGCCTGCTGCTGACTGCCAAATCGTCCAACAGCGGAGTAACGACGAGCCTAACTCAGTCCACAACCCAACAGCGACTGAGACTCAGAGCCGACTGACTAACATGCGAGTGTCTGCCTTCCGACTGACTCTGCCGACTCACTGCACCGACTCCCAACACCCGGAAACGGTCGAAAGATCGATACACGTCGGCCGATGAGATGACCGACCGAACGACCAACCAACGGTCGTTGCCGCTCCAGTCTACTTCTGTCGGACAGTACATGTGTATCGCCAGCGGTCGTCACGTACTGGCTATCCGCACCTCACTGGCTCTCGATGCCCGACGCTGCTTCCTCCCCGACTGCACTGCTGGTCCGTCTCCAACTGACTTCCACACACACGACGATCCGGAAATACTAACGGTCGTTCCAGAGATGGTACGACAGTGCACTTATCGATAAGTGCTGTTGCCAACACTCACGGGCAGGTAAGGCAGGAAGTTAGTGACACCAGTAAATGGAATAAGAAAACGAGGAGGCAGTACCTTAATAGAAGAAGGCAAACAATGAATGGCATGAACAAGAGCCGTGCACGGCTCAGTTAATTTGAATGTTTTATCCCACCAGAATTGGCATTCACCAGTTGCGGCAAGGTTGCAAAACTGAAAGACAAAGGAATTAAATGATTAAAAGGGTCCACTCGGCGCTCATTACTTAGAAATGTTTTGGCTCGTAAGTACAGGTTTCCATTATCTTTGATTTACAGACT
The DNA here is from genome assembly GCF_023864345.2 of Schistocerca serialis cubense. NCBI lineage: Eukaryota > Metazoa > Arthropoda > Insecta > Orthoptera > Acrididae > Schistocerca > Schistocerca serialis. The sequence continues at coordinate 279,500,364 of NC_064641.1, forward strand.
TATTCGAAATACGGAGTAATCTTCCTTACACAAGTAGAGCAGTTCCGGTTTCTATGGTAATACTGAAGGTGGCTAATAGTGACAATTCACCGATCCATTTCCTTTCCCGATGATGCTTAGCATTTCAGTCATTGTATGACCCCGTAATTGTTATTTTGTGCGCATGTAACACTTTCATGATTTTTAATCCATATACGGTTTGGTACTTGAAGTATAAACCTTCTGCCAGTAAATTCATTAATTATAAAATGCCCACAAATACAATCATTAACTGGTATTTATGTTCATTTGCCAACGCTCTCCGTTAAAATTTATTCTATCTGACGCGGTTAAAGTTCGTAAGTATGGTTCTTAGCAGTTATTAGAACATTGGGCACGACTCATAAGGGACGTGATGAAATTAGATTGCTATGCGCCTCGCAAATGCCTGCAGCGCTAAACGCTGGCTCGAATTACTCGCAATGCAGGCTGCCAGCATAAGACACTCAGAGCACGTACAGGCTTCTCCAGACCGCATTTAGTGCCGCACTTCGTTGAAAGCATTTCCCTGTGCATAGAACTTTTATGGTCCGTAAAAAAAGAAATAAAAAATACACTCCCGGTTGGAGTAATTATTATTTTCCTGCAAGCAGTGTGACTCATATCACGTCTTTATAGTAAATATTAGTTGCTACTACAACTAACAGTTCAAAAAATGACAGGAACTGAGGGCATTTCACTGTGAGACAAATCTTGCGATATTTATCCAGACGTGCCAACTCTCCCGATTTAAGTGGGAGACTCCCGCTTTTTCCTTCTTCCTCCCGATCTGCCGACCCTGAAGACCGATCTCATGATTTTCAGAGCATCTTCAACTTTTGTGGTCCTGTCCTCCTCAGTTGCGCGTAATACTACGGTATATTGATAATTTTCACTTATGGACCGTCTGACAGCAACTGAATAAAACACAATTTTAGTGCCATACGCGTTTCGCCTTTATTTTCTGCAAGGCATCATCAGTGGCAGGTTGCGTAGACAGTTTCTTACATATTACGCTCCTGTTGCATTTTTTGTGTTATTCTTCTTCCTATGAGCGCCAATTTGCTGTTTTTTCCGCATTCCACAGCACTATGCACTGAACGCTTGTTTTAATGCAGCGTAATATGCAAGAAACTGTCTACGCAACCTGCCACTGATGATGCCTTGCAGAAAATAAAGGCGAAACGCGTATGGCACTAAAATTGTGTTTTATTCAGTTGCTGTCAGACGGTCCATAAGTGAAAATTATCAATATACCGTAGTATTTTCAGAGCAGTTTCAATACTTTCCTTACTATTTGAAAATCCTGCGCCTTCGATATATTGGTGGATGACAAGGTATGGCTGCTACTTGACTTACGTTAACTAATATTCTGACTGGCGAAAGTGAACACTTTGATACAGAAGTTGATATTCTCCACTCTCAGTTCTGTTAACTTTCAGCTGGAAGAAACTAACTTGGCAGCAGAGAGAATTGATATTCAGTGGGCGTTGGTAGGTCATATGAAATCGGCTGTGGGGTTCTTCAATACGATAAACTTGCAAAGGTGATGCTGCCTATTTTGTCAATTCCACATAGTAATGCGGAATGTGAGAGAATTTTTAACACAGTTACAAAGAGCAAAACTCAGTTCAGGTCCATGCTTTCAGACACGTCTTTGGAGAAATATTTAATTTTAAAATCAGTTAAAAAAGGCAAGTGCTTTGAGCAGAAACTTAGTTCAGGGTTTTTGAAGAAGGCTAAGTCAGCTACGGTTGTGCTGAATAAGTAACTACCGTAATCAGACAAATTCAGACTGATAAACTATTCAGATTATTTGCTAAGCCTAACAGGTACATCCGTATTTAAATTTGGGAAAGATGTCTTACGGATAAAAGATGTGATGCAAATATGGGTTGCATTATGAAATGAAAACGTGTCATCGTTTAATAGTGATTTATTCATGCAAAAATTGTGTTAATGTCAAAACAGAAATCTACTCGACGTTAATTTGTTTTCTCGGATCGTAATTTCGAACTGTAGTTCTCTCGTTAGTGCTTCACTTGAATGTGTGTGTATACAAGGAAGTCTGCAGAGCTCATCATTTACGTTGTTCAGCATCTTGAATGATAAATTATACAGTCCGAAAGCTCAGTTATGTCCATTATTTAGTATTTACTTATAAATAATAAAGCAGATGTAACTGAGTTATTACAGATATTGAATTATTGCAACTTTCATCGTCAGGGATGTGTTGTAATTCAAAATAGTACACCGCTAAAATTCTCCTGATTTTTTACTTATGAAAGTTGGCATATCTGTTTATCACAGTTTGTGAATATCACATGCTTAAACGTTGTTTCAAATCAGAAATGATGTCTATGGAACATCAGCATGAAGTGTAGCACGAATATTCATTTTGACCTCTATGAATACATCATTCTCTTGCCATCCTGAGGAATTTTTTGCCACGTATGTTACGTGGCGTGTCAATTTACGACTACTTCGGCCAGAATCCTGGTACGAAAATATATGTCCTCCAATCGCGTCTCAGACATGCTCTGAGTGACATTAATGAGGGGATCAGTAGGATAGTGAGAGACGCTACATTCCAGGCGTCTTTTGTGGTGTGAACTGAGGTGTGGGGCCTTATACTAGCCTGCTAGAATAGTCAGTTGGGTACCCTGGTCACGAAGCGTATATCGATAATTGTTATCATCCTTACCATATAGTGGCGAACCTTCAGCGTTCCTCGAACAATTGGTAAATCAGCCCTGTTGTCATATCCAACACTTCCCTTCACCCTAATCTCAGGAGTTGCTGAAGTACTGTCTCGAGAACTGGCGCTTCCTCAGATCGTCTACGGACATGTTGGAGTCTATCTGATTATCACGAGCGGAAGTGATACCCATCACTGACTACCACAGGATATCACTCAGTATTCCAGTTGACTCTGGTGTCGGTAGTCCGCTGTCAGTGGTTAAAGACGCGTGGCAGCTAGATAACTCAAGCTAGCTTCCAGTAATCTGTTCTCGACGGCTCGCGATGACACACTGCCTCTACGCTCAGCCCTGATTTCAGCTGTTTGTCGTTCCTCTAATTGTCAAAATAAGTCGAACAACCCAACGACCTTTTTGTGGTGTAAGTAGTCATTCCTAGAATGACTCATGGCACTTCCTGCCGAACTGTTTTCCACGGATCACCTAATCACCACTCGTTCTGCAGTCGTTCCAATACAGCCAACTGTCGACGCGATTTCTCGGTTGATGGCCCAGTGTCCTTCATGCCAATAAATCAACCTTTATAATGGTCCGAAAGATGGCGATGAACCGCACGTGCACGTCCTCTGTGAATACCGTGTTTCTATCTGCGCCTGAGAAGTTCCACTACTGCTATAAACAACCAGTAGCCAATAGCTATTAACAACATTTATCATCTGTAGGGAAATACCATACTGAAATTACTGAAAAATCATGAAATCTTACTCAACGTGTCGCTGAAATGTCGAAATATTAATCGGTTGGTAGCTTGGAGATATTAGTCGTTTGGCAGCGTTTGTTAAAAGTTCGCGTGGTTTATGAATTTCCATTTACGTCATAGGTAAATTTTTGAAAGTCATTCGAAATATTTAATATGAAGCCACTGATAGTAAGATTCCGGATCTTAAGGCTGAGGTTATTATTTCCAACCAGCTGTGTGGTTGTCACTGAGACGGCAGTTTGGTATCTACATTTCGGTAATTTACTTCGTAAATGACGTAGATCACTGTTCAAAGAGCGGAAGTACCAGGAAAAGGTTGTTCGTTTCATGATCAAGTACTTCAGGTGTTTGGATTCCGTCATTATCAAGTACGTTACCGTAGTTTGACATTCGACACTGGCCCCTGAAGACGCTGTTTCACAGGACGGAAAATTTTTAAAGTAAATGAGATCCAGAATGAATGGGACACATCATGGGATTTAGTCTGGGTCCGGCTCACAGCTTTAATTTGCCAAAAACTTTCAATAAATAAGACGTTCATACCTCCAGAGAGACATTTCCTTCGTCCGACAAGCACTTATGATTAACGCCTTTACCGGAAACTATATAAAAGTGGGAAGCGCCCGTTATTGTACTTCCTGTAGAAAGATCAACCGCATCTTGTATATACTGGTGGTGAAGAAAATGTTGAAATTTCTAGTAGATATATGAATAGCGTTTCACAGTTGACGAGGACAAGTTTATTAATGTGTCGTTGCCGACAAATATGAGAATAAGAGGTGAATATTTGATGGTTACACTACCTAACGGCGTCCAAAATCGCCGCGATTCCCCAAGAAGAGATGGTAGCTGTTTTCCCACAGCGCCGTGCTTCAGTGAGGAGTAATTCAAGGACAGACTGTTGACTCACGATGTCTAGATCTACGTTCGTTCTCTATAAACTACTGTGAAGTGTGTGTTAGAGTGTATTTGTATGTCAGAGTTTCGTCAAGTTCCTATCGCATATGTAGGCCAGAAGGAACGATTGCTTCGATGCATCTATGAGCTTTTTAATCAGGCTAAAGTTGTCCTCGCGATCCCTTCGGGAAAGCTGCATTGGAACGTACATTTGTACGTAGATTCTTCATATTATTTACTGAGTCAATGTAACTAGTCTTTCGCGATCAGCGTCTATCTTCAAGCACCTGGCACTGCAGGTTTTCTCAGTATTTATGTGGAGTTCTGCGAGTCAAACAAGCCTGTGACCATACGCGCGGCCCTTCTTCGAATACGTAGAGTATACCCTGTTGGTCCAATGCACTTGACCAACATTCTAAGATGGAACGCATATGAGTTCTGTAAGTAAAGTTCTTTTTTACCATCATCCAACAAGTCAATCGAAGTCTGTTATGTTTTACCAGCGACTGAGCTGACATAATTATTTCATTTCTTATCAATGCAGCTTTATACACCCACGATTTTCTGATATTTTAGTCATAGGACGCTACTTTTCTGCCTTTTGTGAGTGTGAAGTTTTAATTTTCTGTATATTTAACACACGTGCCTAATCTTTGCACCTTTTTCCGTAAATTTCTGCGTTTGAGACAACTGTATTACATGCAAGAAACCCGACATTACAATCATCCGCCAGATTAATAATAAGGAGAACAACAAGGGTCCCAATAGACGAAGCTGCTTAAAGTACTCAAATAAGAGATAATTCCGACGCTGTCGTAGTACTGTTTCGATGTTACAATGTTAAAGAAAGCCAAGCCAAAGCACATCCAGCATGTCATATATCTGAAGCAGAAAGGAGTCGCTTTTCAGATGTTACAACCGGCAACGATCTGTGAACAGAGCAAGAAAGCACGCAACCTTCCAGCCAAACGCACGTAACACGTCGGACCGACCTGTGCGATTCATTATAGCACCTCGGAGATTCGCCGGTGACTTTTACAGCGAGTTCCTTCCGGGGCACAAAGAATGGTCACCGTAACTCTTCTCAAACTAGGCGTCACACAAATGTGACTCTGTGCGGGAGACTTACGTTCGTGCTGCGACAGTAAAAAGGTGGGTAACTTGCATTATTTATGAGCTCGCCGGTTTCCTCATGTCTCAATGTCGGCTCGCTGCGCCTAGGATTTCCTCGAATCGCCGCGATCTCTTCTGTTCATTTCTCAGCACCATCACTTGTTCGTCCAAGCATCCAAAGGAAATTCGTTGAGAAACGGTGTTGCTATAGAGCAAAAACGATGAACGTAAACGTCTCCACAAAATGAAGACAACGGCGGACAGCACGTAGATAACTCTCGCTTTCACGAATATGAACAGCAACTTACGGTGAGAGACAGTACAATACAGTCTCCTGTACTTTTGTGCCACATAATGTAGTTTCCAAATAGGCGTATTTCGTTGGCCGAATCTATAACATTACTGGAACTCGTCATGACGAAAAACTTAGAACCGGAGAGATTTCATCCCTAGCAAAACCCGGATATGCGAGCAGGACTCGCGCACCAAGGGTTCCGTGCAGAGTTGATTACGTACATAGCTCGGTCATCCATCCAGGGAATTGAGAATTTCCACGATTTTTGCCTGTTATCGATATCGGCACTGGCAAGACATCAAAGTACGGGAAATAAATAGTCGTATCATGTGATTGCATTTTCGTAGAATCTTCAAGTTTTTATACTTCTACCGGAACGTGGACTGTTGTATGTGACACAAATCACAACTTGATACTTCCTCCCATTCGTGAGAAAAACGAGTCTTTGCTGACGGGCAGAAAATCGAATAACAAGACGGACAAGTATATTTTTTGTGTGACATAATCAAAAATTAACAATTTTCGGATTTTTTCCCTTTACTTGTATTGTCAAACCTTGCTTCATGCCAAATTTTACGGCTCTATATCAACGGGAAGTACCCTATAGAAGTTGAATGAGTTTGCGAGTGTAAAAATATACGACATAAATTGTCGTATCAACTGTGTTGACTTAGGAACTTAAGTGTTCATAGGCCGTAGTATGCAACGTAAATTTCAACTTGATACGTTTACTCGTTCTTGAGAAAACGAATTCTTAGCATTAGGACAGACAGACGGACGGACAGACCGACAACAAAGTGATCCTATACGTGTTCCGTGTTTAACGATTAAGGAACGGAAACATAAAAACGAACATTACTTGTTTTTTCCTTTTTCTGGACCCCTGTGTGGTATTTCCACGTGGCCCAAATCTGAAGTTTAGAAGATGACATCTCAGCCTATACAAATTTTTCCAGCATAAAGGTCTACTATATCCGAAGGTACAAAATAGTATTCCTAACAGGTGTTGTCCTCAGTCTCAAGACTAGTATGCTACAGCTTTGCACGCTAATGTAACCCGTGCAAGAATCTTCATCACTCTATAATTACTGCAATCTTCAAACAGTTAATCGTGCTTACTACGTTCATTCCTATGTGTGCCCAACTCTTCCTCCATTACTAAACTGATGATTTCTTGATGGCTGAGGATGTGTCCTGTGAATCGATCTTTTCTTTAGTTATGTTTTGCCACAAATTCTCTCCCTCTCCAGTTCGAGTCAGCACCTCCTGTTAGTACTCGATCTACCCATCACCTTCAGCACTCATCAGTAGAACATTTCAGAAACTTCTATTCTCTAATTGTGTGAACTGGTTATTGTTCATGTTGCATTTCCGTACAAGGGTACGCTTCAGACAAACACCTTAAGCAAAGACTGTCTAACATTTAACTTTGTGTTAGATATTAACAACTCTTTTTGAGAAATTCTTCTCTTGTCACACCCAGTCTGCAGTTTTCGTTCTCTCTAGTTAGACCAAAGTCAGTTATCAGCCTCTGGAGTTACAGGCCACATCAGCAGAATACTACGGAAGAAAGGAATTTTGTAGTCGGAACAAAATAAAACTTATTCCATCCCAAAACGGACTCACTTGCTTACCTCTGACCTGCAGGAGTCCATGTAGTGACGTGCAGCTGCGGCTGAGTCTATATCGACGAAACGGAAAGGATAGTACAAGAATCATTGAGAAACACGAAAGCCACAAGCTTTCAACACAAAGTGTGCAATCTTCGGTAGGGGAAAATGTATGTAAGTTTAATAGAGAAAGTGGATATAGGCTAGCAGTTTCGTGGCCACCCGCCATCAAGAATGTAAATACCCACCTACAGTGCGCTAGGAACGCAAACAATGACCAAGAAGTCACCTCTATGCCATGAAAACAATACCCATCGTGTAGAAGAAACAGAGGAAGAACACGATGCGGCCTAAACTCCCATAAGAATTAACCTTCAATCAGTCGTTTCATCACTCAAATAACAAAACTTTCCGACTTCTTTCAGTGTCTCATTTGCTATTTCACTTCCTCAGCGTCACCTGATAAAGTATGATTGCACTGTATTACCATTGTTTTACTTTTGTTGATATTCATCTAATAACCGCTTTTAAAGAAACTATCCATTCCTTACAAATTGTCTTCCAAATTTTTTACTGTCTGACAGAATTACAATGTCGTCAGGAAACCAGAAAGTTTTTGTTTCCTCTTCCTGAAGTTTAAGTACCTTCCTAAATTTCTCCTTCGTTATCTTAACTGTTTGCTCAAAGCACTAACTGAACAACAGCGAAAATAGACTACGATCCTGTCTCACTCCCTTCTCAATCAAACCATCCCTTTCATGTACGGCCACTCTTACAGCTGCAGTCTGATTTCTACAGAAGTTGTAGCTTCAGGATTTCAAGAAATGTATCCCTGTTAACATTCTAAAATTATTTTATTAACCTGTAAATGACAAGCCTGTATGACAAATAAAAAGCGCTACTTTGCTTTTGTTCTACAGTATTAATTTATTTTGTTAATCGGTTTTCGGCTTGCAAGGCCATAATCAGACATTTGCATCCGAGAACTGGTTAACACACTAGATTAATACTATAGAATAAAAGCAAACTAGCGCTTTTCGTTTACTGCAATGTCGGTCTACGAACAACAGACGGAAGATTCTGTTAACATGATAAACTATGCCACCGCAGCATAGTTATCCGTATTTTACAGGAAACTACTGAGACAAAAAGCAAAGTGAACACAACACATCATGTTTAACAAACAGTGTTGGGAACGCAGAATAACGCGCAAGTACGTCTGCATAAAGTCAAGACGAAATGAATGTGTGTTTGCGTATCTTTCACTTACCTTTTGAGCTAAGTCGTAGGGTCACTATTGCCTCGTGTGTTCTAACATTTCTCAGGTCTCCAAAATGATTTTTCCTGAGATCAGCTGCTGCCAAGTTTTCCAGTCGACTATAAATAATTCGTGTCGTTACTTTCCAACCATGAATTATGAAAACTGATATTTCAGTAATATTCACATCAGTCAGCCCCTCCTGTCATTGGAACTGGGATTATTACTTTCTTCTTGAAGTCTGAGCGTGTTTCCAGTGTCTCATACATCGTGCACACCAACTGGAATACTTAAGTCACGGCTGGCTCTCCGATGGCTGTCAGCTGCTGTAGGAATCGCCTGCTGTAGGAATCCTGCTGTAGGAATCGCCTACCGCCAAGCAAGAGACCCCTACTGTCTTATCAGGATGCAGATCGAGGACCTATGTGGCATCGTTGGATACAACAAAACAGTATTCAAGATTGTTTCATTTATTACTCAGAATACAAATCGTTGCCTTGTCTTCTGCGACGGTTGTTGTCCACGTAGTCCGGAGAGGAATTCGCTAAATGCAACGACTCAAGGCTGCGGAAGACGCTGTATCAGCTCGGAGCGGAAGTCTATGACGGCGGTTTGCCACACACTGGCAAGGTAGGCACGCCCTGTCGGTAGCCCTGCTTCGATATGGTGGTGACAGCTGCGTGTGATTCACATGTGGTTTTGGGGAGTACTCAATCTCTCCCAGATCACTGTCCCACAGGTGAATCGCGATGTCGGATGCCGTGATGTCGTGCTGAATGCTGAACCCGGCCCGCTGGTACGATAGGCCGTCAGAGTCGTGCGACGCTGGAGTTTTAGGGCAGCTTTGCCCTGGATCAAAACCACGTTGGTAGCCCCTGGACTACCCTCCAGTGCTGGCTGCTGCGTTGACTTCAGTACTGGAAGTAGGACCTCATTAACCGTAGCTACGAATCGCTGGTTTTCTTGTGGGACAGAGAATCGAATGCGAACGACATGAACGCCGTCTATCCTACAGATGGAGTACTATAAGCTACTGGAAGTGAAGTATTTATGACGTCGAGGACAGAATCTACTCAGCGACGTTATTCGGAATGAACGAATCGATTCTGCTCTTCTCGAGTTGTCAGCGATCTTCACTTGTCCTACATTTGCTTAACGAACTTGTTACTGTGTCTCTACAAGTCAAACTCTTGTTAGGTGATGCTGGGTCCTACCTAGCATCTCGTACATAACGTTACGAGAATAACGAAAGCATTTCATTCTGTGCTCTTCTAGCCGTTTTCTGTTGAGCTCGCTAGCATTCGCATACAGGAGTTTCCAGTTTGCTTTCTTCCTGAGCTAGTAACCGTGGTGACGCTGTTACACTTCCCTGTTTGCAACTGCTGATATTTTTGCGTGACGAAATAATGACAGCTGTTCGAAATTGTAAAATTTTACTCTCCTGTTTTCCTACTAATTTTTTCCGTAGCACTGCTCAGCCGTTTTGCCCTTTCTGCATTACCAGTTTTTAGACGTTTGTATATCCCTTCGCCTGCTTCGTTTGGTGCATTTTTATATTTCTCTTTACATCCGTTAAATTCATTATCTCCTGTGATAACCGAAAATGTATACGAGGTCTTTTCTGGAATCGTAATCGTTACGTTCTTGAAGATATAGCTCCCGTCTCAGGTGGAAATATATTATGAAAATGTAGAAACGCATCATCACACTACATTTGCAGGGATGAAACTGATGATGCTTTCTATATACACTGAAGTGACAAAAGTCACCTCCTAACTTGTGTCGGATCCCCTTTTTCACGGCGTAGTGCAGAAATCAACGTGACAAGGATTCAACAAGTCGTTCGAAATCCCTATGGAAATAATGAACCATGCTGCTTCTATAGCGGTCCTCAAATGGGAAAGAGTTGCCGGTAGAAGATTTCGTGCCTGACTGGCCTCGAGATTATGTTCCATAAATGTGCCATGGGATTTATATTGGGCGTTTTGGGTGGCTAAAGAATTCTCTCGAAATGTCGAGAATGTTCTCCTAAACAAACGCGACCAGTTGAGGACGGATGACTTGGCACATTGTCGTCCATAAAATTTCCATCCCTGTTTGAAACATGAAATACATGAATGTCTGCAAATGGTCTCCAAGCAGCCGAACATCCAGAGGACCCAGTCCATTCCACGTAAACACAGCGCACACATGATGGAAACACCACCGGCTTGCACAGTGCTTTGTAGACAGCTTGGGTCCGTGGCATCGTAGGTTCTGTGCCACACTCAGACCCTACCATCAGCTCTTAACAACTGAATGCCAATGCCCTGCCGTTTTATAGTTTGTATACGCGGTAATACCGCCATTCGTATGTGAGATTATCGCTATCCCATGTCTTTTGTCACCTCACTGCAAAGGAGAAACGCGTCTGATGTAAGATTCGCTTCAATTGGACTATGCTTAAGACAAAAAATAATAATATATAAAAGCTACAGCGGATGATGACCATTGAAACAAACACACAATCTGAAGCAAATTGAATAGCTGAGAAATGAAAAAACGCAGCGACCGGCATAACTATGAACAGCCACAAGGTGTGTGTGGAAGAGGGCTAGGCGCCGCTGGTGCCTGCTCTGCGGTGGCGGAACCGCGCTGCGGCGCAGCTTTATGAAAGCCGGAATGGACGCCACGAACGCGCGCAGCGTCAAATTACGTCGGGACGGGACACGGCGCCAGCCGGTGGAGAACACCACTGGCTGCTCTCGTTACGCCGGTCGACTGCAGACCCCACAGTCTGACGTTCTACAATGTTGCGACTCTTCCGCGACACTGCTGCTCAGATGAGTTTAGTGTAAATAGGTTCAGATGTAGTGTGGAGCAGCGGTGATATCAGATTAGACGTATTTGAGAAAATTCCAACTTAAACTATCTCATGCTGAGGACAATACATACACCCATGTCCGAGGTGTAACGCCGCTACCCTTTGGACGCAAAAATGAAAAGTATAAATCTAGTCCTCACACCCCAATACAAGCCCCAAGCACAAGATCCAAATTTCATAAAAAGAAAAACAAAGTCCATCTGCACTAACATTGCATGGCTAGCAGCAACTAGACTAAAAAGAAATATCAAAAGAAGTAGAAAAGAATCTTGGTAGCAAAGTAACTTAATGTTTTGAAAAAGAATAAAAAAGAAATAGAATCCATTAGTTTGACGAGAAAATAATAGTAGATCGCAAAGTAGTAAACTTGTAGATCACGGAGTATAACAAGTGATCTCAAAGAATAGTCCTTGCGAGTACTCTTTGAGGATACTGCGGAATACAGAAACTAAAGTTGTATATTGTTAATGTGCTTCTGGCCCTTGCCTTGTCCTGTCGTAACTGAGTTTGTGCACTCGTACATAATATTGGTAGACGATACGAGATGGTTTGTTACATTTTCAAGATTTTCGACCTGGTAGAAATGATTAAAAACTGAAAGAGGTAAATGAGCAACTTTGAAAATACCCTTGAAGTAATTCAAGCTAGGAAAATAGCCGAATATTGTCTTTATTGATTATTATCAACAAAAGACTGAACGTAGACCCAATGCGATAGACAATTAATAGTCAACTGACAGGAAGTGATGAATCGTGTGAACTGTGAGGAATGTACCTAAACTGTTTGAAAGTAAATAGCGTGATCTAGATCTTGCTGTAAACTCCTTGGCTGAATTTACGTAAGACAGTGATAGTATGTCCATAGACTAGAATAAACCTACAGAAAGTGAATATACATTGTTTGAAATTCCTTTCAACCCATTTAATATTACGTACTCATGAAACTTTTATCCGTGCGGCAACATAGATTATGAACAGAGCGCAGCATTTATAAATATTCTTTGGGGCTCTAGAAAGTTATCGTATTGTTTCAGACATTTTAGCTCACGCGAACTGTGAAGTTTCATAGATAAACTCTAGATGTATATAGACTGCAATCGTGATTAGGGCAATGATCTCAGTTTGTATGCATTTACTTGTAGGTAGGCTAGTACACGTCGGGGAGCAAATATTCATCTGCGTAAGCCGGTACAACTAACACGCAGTCGGCGTAAATACAGTGCAGCAAAATAGCTCTTTTTTTGTGACTTTCCTCGCAAACATTCTACCGCGAGCTAGCCGGAGCCTGAGCTTCATTCTTTAACAAACAATCAATATAAAGAGAGGAAGTTACAGAAGGAGGACTCGAACCACCGACAGGGGGAGCCGCGCGAACCATGAGTAGGTGACCTAGACCGCACGGCTACCCCTCGCGACACGTATTTGGGTATCTGAGAATGTACAAACGCTGTCCCAGGAGGAATGGTCGGTATTCAGATATATGATGGGAATGATCACTCGAAACAAAAGGATTTTAGTTAGCATGGACTCAAAAATGTGCACCTCAAGAGCTATTACGAACTCCTGCTTGTTCTTTGAATTCTCCAGATTTTAAGAGGTCACATTATAGACCACAACAAATACATACTGCAATGTCTGTGCTGTTTCGAAGTACGATACTCGCGATAAGCGAGATATCTGGCTTCGAGTCCTGTTCCAGCCGATGGTTATCCATATTCGCCATTATGAATAAATTGAATATATTCTGTTCGCAGGGCACAGTCCAGCAGGTGCTCTGCATGCCGGCGACTTCGTTTGTCGGCGTGGGATCACGGCGCGAGTCGGCAAGGGTGCTTCGCCGCGCCCCAGGGTAACCGGGGCGTGTTCTGCCAAACCCAGGAGGTGGTGACATCGCCTGGGCCAGGTTGGATGGGCCCAGACCGCCGAACGACTGGGGGACCGATCCACCACCTGAGTAGGAGTGGGTCCTTGGCCTTCAGGTGGAAGCTCGGGCTAGTAGGCGGCGAAGGGCAAGGGGTGCATCCGCCTCTCCGGAGTGCGGGGTGCACTTGCCGAGGAGCGTCGTGTGAAATCGTCGACGACGAGGCCTTCGACGGGGACCAGGGCGCTGGCAACGGCGCGCTGAACCCAGCAGCTCTGGAGTGCCCTTGACCTGGGGGCGAGGTTGGTGGGCGAGCTGCAGAAGTCCCCCCCCCCCCCCCCCATGCCAGAGGAGCCGGTCCGGGGCAAGAGACGGGCTCCCACCCTATTTTTCACTCGTCAATCAATATGGCTACAACTGAGACGAGTGAATCGAGTGCGCTCAAGCGAGCATCTGCGATGCTTGATCCCTCTCCTCAAGACGAGACGGGACTGGCAGAAGATGAAACCGTTACGCAAAGACATGCACGTGTCACGCTGCTCTTGGAGCAGAATATTAAAAACGGGAAAATAAGCCAGGCGGCATTGTCCATTATTAAGAACGAGCTGGCTGCATGGGCCATCGCCCACGCCAAGCTCGAAGGCCGCGTAGAGGAGCTAGAAAAAGAAAATGATCGATTGAGAAGGCAACCAACAAAAACCTGGGCTGGGGTGGTCGCGCAAGCACCGCCAAAGCCACAAACCACGAAAGAAACGATCGCCAAGGTGACCAAGCGGTCAGACACGGCGGTCTTTCTAAGAACTCTACCAGGCCAAGACACAAGCGTTTAAAAAATACAAGAACTGCTGACCAAAAGTATTGACCCGGCAAAAGACAAAATTAGAATAAATAAAGTAAAACCTAGTAGAAACTCGGTGATTGTGGAGGTGGCTACAGAAGAAGACAAAGAGAAATTGTTAAAGAATCCCAAACTGAACTCGGTGGTCAAGTGTGAACTGCCGAGAAAAAGAAACCCACTGGTCATCCTATACGATGTACCAGCAACAATGACGAACGAAGAATTGTACCAAAGCATAAAAGACCAAAATTTTGATCAAATGACTGAAAATGAACTTAAGGATTCCTTCAAGCTAAGATTTAAAACGGGACCTCGCGATCGTGATGTTGTACATCACGTCGCCGAGGTAACAGCACCAATGTGGAAGCAAATCATAACAATGGGCAGACTGTATGTTGGCTTCCATGCCATCAATATTAGGGATTACCTTGTGGTACCTCGTTGCCACAATTGTGGAGACCTGGACCACATTCTAAGGCACTGCACCAGGGGGTCGGCTTGCTCCAGTTGCGGCGAAGATGGTCACACACGTAAAGAATGTAAAGCCGCAAGTGTATGCATTCCCTGCAAAAGACGTGGGAAGAAAAGCTGCGGAGCCTCAGGACGAAATTGCCCTACATACCGCATGTTAGAGCAAGGACTCATATCTAGAACGGACTATGGCTGAGTACGTAAAACAGAACAGGATGCCAAAGCGAAAATCCCCTAGCGAAAGGAGGAGGGATGCCATTAGGGCAAGTAGGTTCAAAGAATTCATTAAGTCTCTTTCGAGGGATCAGATACCTGAAACAGTTTACAAAAGCATCCAAACAGATCCACCAAAAATAGATAAATGTATCCAGACAGAAACTATCCCTATGGCTACTCCCTCCTCTCTCAGCAGGGAAGTGAAGCCGACCAAACATCAGCAACGGCAAAGGCATCCTGGGCCTGAGGTCTCAGCAAATGAAAGTAACCAGAAGGTAGAAATGCCCGTGCAAGAGAGCACAATAACAAGCTCTCTAGACACCCCAGTGGTAAGACTACCGCCAATAGATCCAGTTCGGATATATCCAAACTTAGAGTTCACCATGCAACTGGCGAGATTGGAGCAGCCGGCTACCTTGACCACTGCCTTACGACATGTGGTCCGCGTAGGGCACGAATATGGAAGAAGAGTCACCTTCTCGGTAATGGAGGCTGTAGACAGAACACAGCTTAAGTCAGTGAATCTCCCCACTGACTTCGGAGCCCTGCGAGACTTACTAAAGAAAGTGTTCGAGAGACGAGGAGAAAAGTTTGACCTAAACGACATATACGAACAGTCAGTTCTGACTAATGGACGTATTACGTATGACTGGAACAAGACTTGGCCAGAAGACCACATACATACATACTTTCCGTAGATGACAAAAATTACCATTGGCCAACTTAACACAGACAACAGTCGACTTGTAATGCAGGAGCTACGAAGAGAAGTGGAGGAGAGGAGACTGGATGTGCTCTGTCTACAAGAGCCGTACTCCCTGGACGGAAAAATTACATTTACAGCCGCTACGTGGCAGGTAACCAGCCAAGGAGATAATCCGAAAGCGGCAATAATTATCACGAACAAAGCCGTGAAAGTGACTACACTATCACAGTTCATTAATAGTCACTGCAATGTTGTGGAGTTGCTATCTTCCCGTGAAACAATCATACTAATTAACATGTACTTTCAGTACGGAGATAACATTGAAACGCACTTTGACCATCAGACAACAGTAACCACGGCGTTGCAGGGACGAAGGATGATAATCACGGCTGATATCAATGCAAAATCCCCCCTATGGCACAGCAACACAAGGGACACCAATGGAGAGAAAGTAGAGGATTTTATCATGGCATCACAACTAGTGATAGCTAACAAACCTGGTAATCCTCCAACCTATGCGGCGGAAGGAGGACCAGGTACGAATATTGATATAACTTTAGCCACCCCCAATGCAATTAACACAATACAAGAGTGGAAAGTGGAAGAAAACGCCACTACAAGTGACCACAACCTAATTACATTCATTGTAGGTGGAAGAGGGTCCTGCTGGGCCATGGGGTGGGAGATGCAGTTTAATTACAGAAGGGCTGATTGGGAACGACTAGCCAGGGAGTGCGTCATTCCTGCCTTGCCAGAGGGAGGAGCAGACTTTGACATTGACGTAAACGACTGAGCAGAAGAACTGACCAATGCAATAACCAGCGCGGTGAAAGCTGCCGTACCAACCAGGAGGAAGGCCATTGCAGCCTCTCCATCGCCATGGTCGCCCGAACTAGAGAATATGCGCCGGTCTGTTAGAAGGTTGAGAAGGTATTACCAGCGCAGTGTCGTCTGGCCAGAACGGCAAAGATGGCTGATGCAGTATCGGGAGGCTAAACTTCGTTTTCAGAAAGAACTCCAGGCTGTTAGGATACAATGCTGGGAAAATTTCGTCCAGAGCCAATTGGCATTGGACCCCTGGGGTACACCGTATAAACTAGTACGAGAGAAGATCCGCTCTCCACTGGAATTATCAACAGTCAGGCACGCGGACAGGATGACGGAATCCTGGCAGGAAACTGCTGAGGTCCTCCTCCGGTCCTTGCTGCCTGACGATAGCGCGGATGGGGAATCTGTTCAACAACAACTAAGACGAGACAACCTTAATGAATACACCAACAATACGGCAGTCTACCCTTTCTCGGAGGAAGAGGTGGCTGCCCACATAAAATCACTTAAAAGAGGCAAAGCTCCCGGGCCAGACGGCATTGTAGCTGAGGTGGTGCAGTTCCTAGCTCCCCAGCTAACTGCACCACTCACTCACTTATATAATGAGTGTCTGATACAGCAAAAAATTCCAAGGGTGTGGAAGTCCGCAAACGTAGTCATCATTCGAAAAGGGTTAGATAAAGATCCTACAAACGTAAAATCCTATAGACCAATCTGTTTAATCAACATACTAGGGAAAATATTAGAAAAGCTACTAGCTGACAGACTGGCTGCACATAGAGTGCTGCGTGGGGTGAGCGACAGGCAATTCGGCTTCAGGCCTGGGCGATCGACATCTGATGCAATCGCCCTGGCTGCTGAGGTCTGTGGCTCTACCCCACATAAGTATGTGGTGGGCATTCTGGTTGACATCAGTGGCGCCTTCGACAACCTGTGGTGGCCTTCGCTCTTCTCCTGCTTGCGGGAGAAGGAGTGTCCAGGGCCGCTATATGGTTGTCTGAGGAGCTATTGTGAGGAACGGGAGGTCTGGCTATCATCTTCTAGCAAGAAAATTGGAAAAGTTATAACAAAGGGTTGTCCTCAGGGTTCCGTGCTAGGGCCCCTTTTTTAGGACATCCATATGGAGCCTTTATTAGACACCCTACAACAAAGTGAAGAAGTGCTAGAGGTGATAGCCTATGCAGATGACCTCCTCCTGCTGGTCGGCGGCCGTAGCCGCGAAGACATTGAACCTAAAATAGAGAGTGCCTTAAACAAGCTACAACTATGGTGCCAAAACACCAAAATGACGGTGTCACCAAGTAAGTCCACCTACATACTATTGAAGGGACAATTAATCCGTAACCCGACTGTACGAATCAACCGCTCGCCGGTTCTCCGGAGACGTGACGCACGATACTTGGGCATCATCATTGATGAGAAGTGGAATTTTGGGAAACACATTGAAACCGTAACCCAGAAAGCCCTCCAAACACCGAATAACCTCATATCCATAGGACACAGAAGATTTCATCTTCCACCACATCTTATAAAACTTTATCATAACAGTATATTAACATCGATAGTGGGTTACGGCTCGGGAGTCTGGGCACACAGGCTCACGAGGGTGGTGTCCGCCATGACAGTGAGAAGGGTTCAAAGGAACATGATTCTTAGATCGCTAGGTGCTTATAGAACAACACCAGGGGGAGCACTACTAGTCATAATGGGGCTTTGCCCCCTGGACATCAAAATTAGGGAGCAAGCTGCATGGTTTTGGATTAAAAAGGGGAAATATAACAAAAATAGAGGAGATCTTAGGTATTGGGGCAAGGGACAAGGGTGAGATTCGACAAAGAGGAGTACAATTATGGCAAGAACTGTGGGATGCGGATGGAACAGGGCGCGGGACACATGAGTTGATACCAAGTATTAGGGAACGGCTAAAAATGAAATACTTTGAACCCTCCAGAGGGCTAATCCATTTTCTCACTGGACATGGACCTTACCCGGCATACCTATGCCGGTTTGGGAAAAGGGCCACACCCGCGTGTGAATGTGGTGAACCGGAGGGCACTCCCGATCATGTGATTTACGAGTGCCCCCTCTTCAATGATATTGCCTCTACACTACGGGACCAACTACCTGACCATGACACTTACAACCTAATAAGACAAGAAGACACCTTCCAAATAATAAATAGACTTGCCAACGAGATATCACAGAAGGTGTTGAGGGAATACATGAGGGAACAAGACTAAATAGCACTGATTATGACTAATGTGCCCTACTCCCATTCCGCCTGCGCGTGGATAGGCCGACCATTTAGTCTGGAATCCGCCACGCGCGGGATTAGGGGGGGGGGGGGGGAATATGAATAACCCGGAATTGACAATACACTGGAGATGACGTAGGTTAGAACTAGTTAGTAGGAATTAGATTAGAAATCTAGATTTAGGAACCTGCAGCCATCAACATCCTGGCCAGCCCAGTGTCGGGGGCACGCCCATCGGGATTAGCTCGATGGGCAAGGCAATAAAGTAGGTTTGTACATTGCTGACACACCTGTGACGCTGCAGGAAGTAGAATGTAGGTTTAGCTAAAAACTTAGAAGTTAAAACAAATTGTAAAGCTGCCCATTCAAACTAAATTATAGCTGCAGCTCACAACTTAATATATATTATAATTAGCTGCTAATTGTAACTAACAGTAGCAAGTGAGACCCACTAATCAAATAAGGAGGTGGGTTGGATGTTTAATTATTATTGGTGATGGTAAATAAAGATTTAAAAAAATAAATAAATAAATAAAAAAGGGTATAGTCGCCGCAACGCTAGTTCCTTCAGACATGCATGCATATCCAAAGGAACCTTACACCACACTTCAATGCAAACTTTGCTTCGTACTTCGGAAGAGCATAGGCCTTGCAATATTATATTTAAGCATCGACACCAGGCAAGCGACTTTCAATCTCTCCCTGTACGGGAATACACAGAATGGATGTACGAGTACAGGTTATAGACACACGGTTGACGATATGTGGAAATTTTGATCTTGACGTGAGTCGTGCTCAGACAACCTAATGTTAATCCGACTGCTAGCGATAAGCGGGAAATCCGGGTCCGGGTTTTAGTCAGTCACAACTTTTGATTATCTTGATTCCAGTATAAATCTGATGCCTGTCTATACTGACTACTGCAAATATATTTCACACGTAAGTAAATAAAAGTCCAGTAACCATGAGAGCTGAAGTCCATCTCTTCAGAGCTATGAGTTGGCACATAACTGATGTATTTATCAAGAGCACAGTATCACCTCAGTATGAGTCGAATAATACTACTAATTTGGGATTCTGTAGCCATAAAGTGTAGATAACTGGGACTGCTCCAAATGAATTTTCATCAGAAAGTCTTTGTAGGCGAACATCAAGGTGTGGCATGCAATGCATCAAACGAACTATCAACTACTTGAGAGAACGGCTAATGACGTGGCCATCTCAATGTTCCTAATATTCAAGAGCTATCTGTGGTATCATGTCTCGATACTACCGCACTAGCGTCAGAGCAATGGAATTGCAAGTTTCCGTGAGACACTGATTGCGGTTGTGAAGGATCCAGTGGACCCATTTGAGCATGCCCACGCAGCCACGCCTTTACTGGCTCCGTACCACGAACGCCCTCTGCTGTCGCGAGATATAACGGCTAACGGCAGTGAATCAGTCCGCTCGTATTTGGAACCACTTTGCAACGTAATGCTACACAGACGCCGGTTGGTCGCAGGTCTGTCTTCATTGTTCTTGCTGTAGCACATGCAGACTCTTCCTTGTGGGCGTTGCAATAACCGGACACTACTTCTTCTAGCATCTGTTGTAATGAGTCGGTACAATTGGAGAAATACAAGTTAGGTAAATCTTCTCTTAGCTGTGTTGCTTGTTCACTGATCATTTCTGCTCCTGTCCAGCTTTCCTACGACGACAGTTGCCACACCACCCCGCAGCCTTCCTCTCCTTACCGCAGGATACAAAGTCGTACACAACACTCTCCGTTGGGTATCGTGTAGTAAATGATGTCTCGGCACCTTTTAAACCAAGTTACGCGTCTCTACTATATTATCTTCTTTTGCTTCAACACTGTCAAGTGCATTTCTCCATTTGGGCATGCAGTTATTTCCTATGTATACTTGAAGAATATGATGTGTGACGACCATAGTTTGCTAATGAAAACTTTGAAGAGCTTTACTGTGCATAATAAGCAACCCATTTTCATGTGAACATCCGTTGCTGTAATTTGTGATCTCATTTTCGAAACCAGTGAAATAATTTCTCAAGTTACAAAGACACACCTTCCAGACACAAGTGACTGAAGGACATGATACGCAAAAGAAAACGTACGCCTCATCACTATACCAGCTCGAAATGACGTCCAACAATATAGCCTCCAAAATCGGTACTGATATATTGAATATTGTGTGAAACAATAGATTATGGTTTTATCACGTGATCTTTGCTGTGGCATCTAAAGTTTTCCCAGTGTCCAAATATTGATAAGGTTCTTGGTTAATTCCATCTGAAGTGGCGCACAAATTTTGCTTAGAAAAGGCACCACGGTCAAACAGAATTTCGGAATTTCCCAACATATCAGGAGCTGACTGTAATAATTATTTATCTTCCACTAGTGGCCAATTTCGGCTTTAGAAAAGCATAATAGCCGAGTGCGGCCGACAGCGAAAATAATAATTATTTTTTATGCTGTAAATGTTATTTCAGAAGTGGTGCTGAAAGAGCAATATTGCGATGAGTACCCCGCCGTTATCATCAGACGATTTTGTCGGCTTTCGGTGAGTGACCTTGGCCAAGTGAGGTCTGAATTAACCCTTTTCTGAGAATTGAGGAAACCGGCTATCGGTTGAGCTTTAGAAGATGACACATCACGACACATATGAAGTCACTACTTCTACTACTTTGGGCAGGTGTTCCTTCGGACTATTGCATTGATTAGAGAGATCATTCGACACATTCGACAAAATACCCGGCGAGCTCAGCGACATTAGTTTGCTCTTACACTGCCTGCTGCTTTACGCCACGCCTCGCCGGCATGCTGTGTAGTAATAGCAAGACTCGACAGGACAGAGCGTCCTGTACGATGCTGTGTCACCCACGCAACCCTGATGCCTGTAGTCGAGTCGCTACACGTCGCCTCATATTGCGGCCCCTGCAATTTGACCGTGCCAGAGGCGCCGGACAGGCGTCGTCTTGCGACACCGCACAAACTGACCGCCGCAAAAGCGTCGTCCTCGATCCTCCATAGATGCCCATCCTTACTAAAGCCAGTCGGCCTTGTACGCGGATTAGAATTTCAAGCACTCGGTATGAAGGACTTAAGATCATAATCAAGGAAATCACTGAATCAATTCTCCTATTCAATTTGGAGCTAAATCAACCAGGGAAAGGTAATGAAATTTTCTACACTCCTGGAAATTGAAATAAGAACACCGTGAATTCATTGTCCCAGGAACGGGAAACTTTATTGACACATTCCTGGGGTCAGATACATCACATGATCACACTGACAGAACCACAGGCACATAGACACAGGCAACAGAGCATGCACAATGTCGGCACTAGTACAGTGTATATCCACCTTTCGCAGCAATGCAGGCTGCTATTCTCCCATGGAGACGATCGTAGAGATGCTGGATGTAGTCCTGTGGAACGGCTTGCCATGCCATTTCCACCTATCGCCTCAGTTGGACCAGCGTTCGTGCTGGACGTGCAGACCGCATGAGACGACGCTTCATCCAGTCCCAAACATGCTCAATGGGGGACAGATCCGGAGATCTTGCTGGCCAGGGTAGTTGACTTACACCTTCTAGAGCACGTTGGGTGGCACGGGATACATGCGGACGTGCATTGTCCTGTTGGAACAGCAAGTTCGTTGCCGGTCTAGGAATAGTAGAACGATGGGTTCGATGACGGTTTGGATGTACGGTGCACTATTCAGTGTCCCCTCGACGATCACCAGTGGTGTACGGCCAGTGTAGGAGATCGCTCCCCACACCATGATGCCGGGTGTTGGCCCTGTGTGCCTCGGTCGTATGCAGTCCTGATTGTGGCGCTCACCTGCACGGCGCCAAACACGCATACGACCATCATTGGCACCAAGGCAGAAGCGATTCTCATCGCTGAAGACGACACGTCTCCATTCGTCCCTCCATTCACGCCTGTCGCGACACCACTGGAGGCGGGCTGCACGATGTTGGGGCGTGAGTGGAAGACGGCCTAACGGTGTGCGGGACCGTAGCCTAGCTTCATGGAGACGGTTGCGAATGGTCCTCGTCGATACCCCAGGAGCAACAGTGTCCCTAATTTGCTGGGAAGTGGCGGTGCGGTCCCCTACGGCACTGCGTAGGATCCTACGGTCTTGGCGTGCATCCGTGCGTCGCTGCGGTCCGGTCCCAGGTCGACGGGCACGTGCACCTTCCGCCGACCACTGGCGACAACATCGATGTACTGTGGAGACCTCACGCCCCACGTGTTAAGCAATTCGGCGGTACGTCCACCCGGCCTCCCGCATGCCCACTATACGCCCTCGCTCAAAGTCCGTCAACTGTACATACGGTTCACGTCCACGCTGTCGCGGCATGCTACCAGTGTTAAAGACTGCGATGGAGCTCCGTATGCCACGGCAAACTGGCTGACACTGACGGCGGCGGTGCACAAATGCTGCGCAGCTAGCGCCATTCGACGGCCAACACCGCGGTTCCTGGTGTGTCCGCTGTGCCGTGCGTGTGATCATTGCTTGTACAGCCCTCTCGCAGTGTCCGGAGCAAGTATGGTAGGTCTGACACACCGGTGTCAATGTGTTCTTTTTTCCATTTCCAGGAGTGTATAATAGGATTAACTATGTTTCTCCTCTGAACTGCTAGTCTAGATATGACCTGCATACTTATATAAACTGCGCAGCAGAATTAAAGGACCACTTATTCGAAATTCCGTAATTGTCTCCCGTTGCGCCTACAACCTTCTTCTGCAATGGTAAGACAGCGTGGTGCCATGCGATGTGACGCACTCGGGCTCAGGGTCTCTTCGAACAGCAGGATGTTGACGCACGCAACAAAAAGCAAAAGCTCAGAATTCCATGTGAGCTGTAAGGTGCGTTAATGATGTCACATTTGGAGAAACGTATACGGCAACAATTCCCAACGCCACCCTGGACGTATCACACCATGGAAAGGTCGTCACACCATGTTATACCCACATTTTACCCATTCTCTGGACAGATCTCCGATGGAGGTCAGAACCGTGACACCAGACTAAAAATGCCGCCGGACGATTCAATCCTACTTTGAAGACATCTTAGAGCTCCAAACCCCATCAGCGTGATGTGAACCCTTTGGAGTGCAGCGCGATAGCATTTCTTGCTCTGGCGTGCAGGTTGGAGCCATTAGGGACCGTTCCAAACAACTCGACGAAATCTGAACGTGATTCGAGACACAAAAGGTGTTTTTTTTGGGCAATCCTACGGCGTGAACACAGGGGAAGGGTGGTGCATAATTAACAAATGCGTGATTAAAAATGTAAGGGTCCGAAGGCACCCAGATCTGTCTGCATCATCCTCTGTCTCAAACGGGCATCTATGTTGAGTACTTTAAAGACATATCTGTAGAGACACTATGACACCCATTCATATGATTGGCGACCCAATTCCACTCAACCGGCTGACGGCAGACAAACCTTTCGCTCCCCCACTCCTCCCCCTCCCTCCCGAACCTCTAATGGGTGGGGGTGGGCCTCAGAGGGACCCTTTGGAGTTTTATTCGCGAATTTTTCAATTTGGCGGCCCCCTGCGATCTCGCCCTAGGAGGTCCCAAAAAAGGAGGACGGATAACACTTTTGGATTGTTCGGATCACGTTCACATTTCGTCGAATTGTTTTGAACGGTCCGTAGTGGTTGTTGGTTGGTTTGAAAGATGGGGCGGGGGGAGAGGGACCAAACTGCTAGGTGATTGGCCCCACGTTCCTATTAAAATAGTTCCACAAGGGTGGGAGTAAAATAATCAAGACATAGAAAACACAGGCTGAAGAAAGGAGAAAACCACGAGAATGACGGAAGGGCAACAAACCCTAAAATGGACAAGATTTGACAAGAAAACCACAGAGAGACGCAAGAAACATGTAGAAGAGATCAGAACAAGAGAACAGACTACCATGGCTGGCTACCCATGAGAATAAAAAGGAGAAGAAAGCCAGTCTCAACACATTAAAACATCCACCCTAAAAGCACTAAGGTGGAGGACACAGAGGGACAAAGAACATGCGCTAAGACTTAGATCAAATGATAAAACCCACCTTCACGAATAAAACGCAAAACTAAAGCTGCTATTGGGACAATGTCACCTAACACAGAAGCTAGGGATACTGGGAAAGTTAAAAGTCAGGTGGAGAGAGGCTAAAAGTGGGCAGTCCAGCAAGAGGAGGGCGACCGTCATTTGTGAGCCACAGCGACACCGAGGTGGGTCCTCGCGATGGAGGAGGTAAGCATGTGTTCGCCACATATGGCCAATGCGGAGCCGGCAGAAGACAACAGATTCCCTGCGAGAGGACCGCATGGAGGACTGCCACACATTCGCCGTCTCCTTAATGACGTGCAGTTTATTGTGCATACTGTTATGGCATTCCCTCTCCCAAAGCCGAAAAACCCTGTGGCGGAAGACAGAACACAGGTCAGTTTCGGAGATGCCAATCTCCAGAAGTGGTTTCAGAGTAACCTGTTTTGCCAGCTTGTCGGCAAGTTCGTGACCTGGGATTCCGACGTCTCCTGGGGCCCACACAAACACCACTGAACTATGGAACCGTTCCAGGGCATAGATGGACTCCTGAATGGACGCTACCAAAGGATGGCGAGGATAGCACTGATCGATAGCTTGTAGGCTGATCAAGGAGTCAGAATACAGGAGAAATGACTCGCCGGGGCATGAGCGAGTGTGCTCAAAAGCACGAGATGTGGCCGCCAGCTCAGCAGTGAAAACACTGCAGCCATCTGGCAAGGAGTACTGTTCTATATGTCCTCCATGAACATACGCAAAGCGTACGTGACAATTAGCCATCGAGCCGTCGGTGTAAACCACTTCATGGCCCTGGTACAAGCCAAGAATCGAGAGGAAGTGATAGCGGAAAGCCACAAGGTTAACGGAGTCCTTAGGGCCATGTGAAAGGACCAGAAGAATCTGTGGGCTATGTGTACACCATGGAGATGTACGTGATTGGACCTCGAGGAGGGGTGGTAGCAGGAAGGACTCCAGTTCAGACGGGAGGGACCGGACACGAAACGCAATCGTAAGTCCTGACCGGGGCCGCCTTTGCGGGAGATGAACCGCCGTGGTTGGGAAAAGGATACGGTAATTCGGATGCGCAGGAGAACTACGATAGTGTGCTACGTAACTGGCGAGCAGTTGTGCACGCCTAATTTTCAATATGGGGACTCCGTCCTCCACCAGGACACTGGTTAACGGACTCGTTCTAAAAGTTCCTGTCGCTAGGCGAACGCCACAGTTGTGCACTGGGTCAAGTAAACGCAACGCTGAGGGTGCCTGCGAACCGTAAACAAAGGCTCTGTAAAGCTGCAGCAGCGTAGAGCGATCTGCATCCCAGTTGCTGTTGCTCAGGCTGTGGTGTCACCGCCAGACACCACACTTGCTAGGTGGTAGCCTTTAAATCGACCGCGGTCCGTTAGTATACGTCGCACCCGCGTATCGCCACTATCAGTGATCGCAGACCGAGCGCCGCCACACGGCAGGTCAAGTCTAGACAGACACCCTAGCACTCGCCCCAGTTGGACAGCCGACTTTGCTAGCGATGGTTCACTGTCTACATACGCTCTCATTCGCCGATACGACAGTTTAGCATAGCCTTCAGCTACGTCATTTGCTACGACCTAGCAAGGCGCCATGTTCAGTTACTATTCTGAACAGATAATATTGTGAATCATGTAACGTCAAGAGCGACGTTCATCATTAATGGATTAAAGTTAAGTATCAAACTAATTACGTCCGCTTTCTGAATTCTAATTCCTTGTCATGTTCCAGACCTCAAGTCAGTATAGTCCTTCCCTCCTCACGCCAGCCTGCGTGAGCTAAAATGCGTGCGTTTCGGCCTCCAGTTGTAACATGGTGTTGGCTCTTCTGCCAACACAACACAGGCAGCAGAGGGTATTCTGCCAACACTTCCACTTAAGCCGACAAAAGTGAGGTAGCCAAGTCAATCGAATGTCGAAAACTAGTGCTAAGAATCGATATGACTTCACTACAGAGAGAGGATCGTCATTAAGTAAAGTTCTGGTTTTAGATGAACGGTGCGACGCTGACAGAAATGCATGACTCACGGTTTCGTGGCTGAAAACTGGAGGCTGCACCTTGTGAATGGGTCCCTGTAGGCACCGCTCAGCAACACCAGTACTGGAGGAGCAGCAGGAAATGCAAAAGTCATCCGCAAACAGAGAAGGTGAGACCGATGGGCCTACAGCTGTTGTTAGACCGTTAGTAGCCACTAAAAATAGACAGACACACAATACGGAGCCCTGTGGAACGCCATTCTCCTGAATACGGGGGAACTACGGAGGCACCGACTTGGTCTTGGATTGTACGGGGTGACAGGAAGTTTTGGATAAAAATCGGGAGCGGGCCCCAGAGAACCCACTCATACAATGTGGGAGGTATATGATGTCACCATGTTGTGTCGTATGCTTTACATAAGTCAATGAGGATGGCAACCAGATGTTGGCGTCTGGAAAAAGCTCGAGGAACAGAAGATTATCAGTGGAAGAGCGACCCTGGCGGAAGCTGCCCTGACATGGAGCCAGAAGGCCACGTGACTCCAGGACCTGACAAAACCGCCAACACACCACACGTCCCAGCAGGTTACAAAGGAAGCTGGTGAGGTTGATGGGCCAGTAGCTATCCACATCGAGCGATTTTGACCTGGTTAGAGCACCGGAATGATGGTGCTCCCCCACCCCTGCGATGGAAAGACGCCATCGCACCAGATCAGTCAGACGAGAGATGTTTAATCATATGACTTTGGATCCAATCTGGCCTAGGAGCTGTGTCAGGGGAATGTGCAAGGGGGCTGAGGAGCTTCCACTCTGCAAATGGGGCGTTATAGGGTTCACTGTGTCATGTAGTGAACGAGAGGATTTTCCTTTTCATTCGCCGTTTGATTGTGAAAAAGGCTGGAGGGGGGGGGGGGGGGAGGGGTGGTTCTCTGACGCAGAGGCTCGAGCATAGTGCTTAGCAAAGTGCTTGGAAATTGCGTTTGCGTCAGAAGATAACACGCCACTGATGTTAAAGCCAAGGACACCTATTGGGATCTGGTACCCAAAATGACGTCTGATCTTTGTCCAGACTTGGGAAGGTGACGTATGGCACCGAACGGTCGACTCATACCTTTCCCAACACCCCTGTTTCCGTTATTGTATAAGCTGGCGAACGCGGGCAGGGATCCACTTAAGGGCTATCAGGTGCTCTAGGGAAGGTTGCCCTTTATGCTGTAAAGCTCGCTTACGCTCTTTAATTGCCTCACCGACTTCCGGCGACCACCAAGGGACTGTCTTTCGCCGGGGCCACCCTAAAGAGGGGGATCGCGTTTTCTGCCGCATAAATGATCGTTGTAATGACCTGTTTAACGACAACATCGATGGCACCATTTGGGGGAGATCCAGCGGTGACAGCTTGGGTTAAGACTTCCGGTCTGCCTTGCTTAAAGCCCATTTAGGTAGGCGACCGTGGGCATGTCGCTGAGGGAGTGACTGGGAGATGGGGAAGTGGTCACTACCACACAAGTCATCATGTGCTCTCCAGTGGATAGATGGAAGAAGGCCAGGACTGCAAACCGAGAGATCAGGGGCGGAATATTTGCCATGTGCCACACTGAAATGTGTGGAGGCCCCAGTATTTAAGATGCAGAGGTCGAGTTGTGACAGTAAATTTTCGACTTCCCTACCTCGGGCAAATGGGTACCCGTGGTCCAGGGGTAGCGTCTTTGATTCATAATCAAAACGTCTTCGGTCCCGGGTTCGATCCCCGCCACTGCCTAAATTTTGATAAATAATCAGCATTGGCGGCCGAAGACTTCCGGCATAAGAAGTCAGCCTCATACTGCCAACGGCCTTGTCAAAGAGGGCGGAGGAGTGGATAGAGGTTCAGGGCACTCTCTTGTGGATGCAGAAGGCAATGGAAACCACTGCATTAAAGACACGTAACGTGTATCCACAGGACATGTGGCCTGTAATTGAAGAAGTGTCATGATGACCTCTCCATTGGCAAAAGATTCCAGAATAGTCCCCCATTCGGATCAAATGATTCAAATGGCTCTGAGCACTATGGGACTTAACAGCTATGGTCATCAGTCCCCTAGAACTTAGAACTACTTAAACCTAACTAACCTACGGACATCACACAACACCCAGTCATCACGAGACAGAGAAAATCCCTGACCCCCATTCGGATCTTCGGGAGGGGACTGGGAAGGGGGAGGTTACCATGAGAAAAAGGCTGAATAATCTACGAAAGGATAACGTTCTACGAGTCGGGGCGCGGAATTTCAGAAGCTTGAACGTGGTAGGGCAACTAGAAAATCTGAAAACGGAAATTCAAAGGCTCAATCTAGATATAGTAGGGGTCAGTGAAGTGAAGAGGAAGGAAGACAAGGATTTCTGGTCAGATGAGTATCGGGTAATATCAACAGCAGCAGAAAATGGTATAACAGGTGTAGGATTCGTTATGAATAGGAAGGTAGGGCAGAGGGTGTGTTACTGTGAACAGTTCAGTGACCGGGTTCTTCTAATCAGAATCGACAGCAGACCAACACCGACAACGATAGTTCAGGTATACATGCCGACGTCCCAAGCTGAAGATGAACAGATAGAGAAAGTGTATGAGTATACTGAAAGGGTAATGCAGTATGTAAAGGGGGACGAAAATCTAATAGTCTTGGGCGACTGGAATGCAGTTGTAGGAGAAGGAGTGGAAGAAAAGGTTACAGGAGAATATGGGCTTGGGACAAGGAATGAAAGAGGAGAAAGACTAATTGAGTTCTGTAACAAGTTTCAGCTAGTAATAGCGAATACCCTGTTCAAGAATCACAAGAGGAGGAGGTATACTTGGAAAAGGCTGGCAGATACGGGAAGATTTCAATCAGACTACATCATGATCAGACAGAGATTCCGAAATCAGATACTGCATTGTAAGGCGTACCCAGAAGCAGATATAGACTCAAATCACAATATAGTAGTGATGAAGAGTAGGCTGAAGTTCAAGACATTAGTCAGGCAGAATCAATACGCAAAGAAGTGGGATACGGAAGTACTAAGAAATGACGAGATACGTTCGAAGTTCTCTAACGCTACAGATACAGCAATAAGGAATAGCGCAGTAGGCAGTACAGTTGAAGAGGAATGGACATCTCTAAAAAGGGCCATCACACAAGTTGGGAAGGACAACATAGGTACAAAGAAGGTAGCTGCGAAGAAACCATGAGTAACAGAAGAAATACTTCAGTTGATTGATGAAAGGAGGAAGTACAAACAGTTTCCGGGATAGTCAGGAATACAGAAATACAAGTGGCTGAGGAATGAAATAAATAGGAAGTGCAGGGAAGCTAAGACAACATTGCTGCAGGAAAAATGTGAAGACATCGAAAAAGATATGATTGTCGGAAGGACAGACTCAGCATACAGGAAAGTCAAAACAACCTTTGGTGACATTAAAAGCAACGGTGGTAACATTAAGGGTGCAACGGGAATTCCACTGTTAAATGCAGAGGAGAGAGCGGATAGGTGGAAAGAATACATTGAAAACCTCTATGAGGGTGAACATTTGTCTGATGTGATAGAAGAAGAAACAGGAGTCGATTTAGAAGAGATGGGGTATCCAGTATTAGAATCGGAATTTAAAAGAGCTTTGGAGGACTCACGGTCAAATAAGGCAGAAGGGATAGATAACATTCCATCAGAATCTCTAAAATCATTGGGGGAAGTGGCAACAAAACGACTGTTCACGTTGGTGTGTAGAATATATGAGTCTGGCGATATACCATCTGACTTTCGGAAAAGCATCATCCGCACAATTCCGAAGACGGCAAGAGCTGACAAGTGCGAGAATTATCGCACAATCAGCTTAACAGCTCATGCATCGAAGATGCTTACAAGAATAATATACAGAAGAATGGAAAAGAAAATTGAGAATACACTAGGTGACGATCAGTTTGGATTTAGGAAAAGTAAAGGGACGAGAGAGGCAATTCTGACTTTACGGCTAATAATGGAAGCAAAGCTAAAGAAAGATCAAGACACTTGCATAGGATTTGTCGATCTGGAAAAAGCGTTCGACAATAATAAATGGTGCAAGCTGTTAGAGATTCTGAAAAAAGTAGGGGTAAGCCATAGGGAGAGACACGTCATATACAATATGTACAACAACCAAGAGGGAATTATAAGAGTGCACGATCAAGATCGAAGAGCTCGTATTAAGAAGGGTGTAAGACAAGTCTGTAGCCTTTCGCCCCTACTCTTCAATCTGTAAATCGAGGAAGCAATGATGGAATTAAAAGAAAGATTCAGGAGTGGAATTAAAATACAAGGTGAAAGTATATCAATGATGTATAAGAATTAAATGATCTGCTGAACGGAATGAACAGTCTAATGAGTACACAGTATGGTTTGAGAGTAAATCGGAGAAAGACGAAGGTAATGAGAAGTAGTAGAAATGAGAACAGCGAGAAACTTAACATCAGGATTGATGGACACGAAGTCAATGAAGTTAAGGAATTCTGCTACCTAGGCAATAAAATAACCAATGACGGACGGAGCAAGGAGGACATCAAAAGGAGACTCGCTATGGCAAAAATACCATTTCTGGCAAAGAGAAGTCTACTAATATGAAATACCGGCCTTAATTTGAGGAAGAAATTTCTGAGGATGTACGTCTGGAGTACAGCATTGTATGGTAGTGAAACATGGACTGTGGGAAAACCGGAACAGAAGATAATCGAAGCATTTGAGACGTGGTGCTATAGACGAACGTTGAAAATTAGGTGGACTGATAAGGTAAGGAATGAGGAGGTTCCACGCAGAATCGGAGAGGAAAGGAATATGTGGAAAACACTGATAAGGAGAAGGGACAGGATGATAGGACATCTGCTAAGACATGAGGGAATGACTTCCATGGTAGTAGAGGGAGCTGTAGAGGGCAAAAACTGTAGAGGAATACAGAGATTGGAATACGTCAAGCAAATAATTGAGTACGTAGGTTGCAAGTGCTACTCTGAGATGAAGAGGTTAGCACAGGAAACGAATTCGTGGCGGGCCGCATCAAACCAGTAAGTAGACTGATGACCAAAAAAAAAAAAAAAAAAAAAAAAAAAAAAAAAAAAAAAAAAAAAAAAAAAAAAAAAAACCTCGGGCAGCGAGCATGGTGCCACCCCACAAGGGGTTATGTGCATTAAAATCTTCCAAAAGTAGAAAAGGTTTACGGAGTTGATCAGCCAGTGCATCCAACACATTCATGGGTACTGCACCATCTGGAGGAAGATATAGATTGCCAACATTTCCTGTGTCGTACTTATTCAGACAGCCACAGCTTCAAGATGGGTTTGAAGGGGCACAGGTCATAGACGCAAACTCCACCTGACACTCTATTATAGTCTCTACAGTTCCTGTAATATCCGTTATAGCTGCGGAGGGCAGGGATCCGCATTGCCAGGAAACAAGTTTCCCTGAGGGCTGTGCAGAAAGCAGGTGTAAAGCTTAACAGTTGCTATAGCTCTGCCAGGCAGTGGAAAAAAACGCCGGAATTCTACTGGAGGATTACGTGATCGTGAGTCTGGGAAGGCATGAAACACTCAATGTGGCAGTCTACCCCTCAAGGTCACCTACTGCCACCAGATGAGTACCTGTGCGATCGACATTCATTGTTTCTGTTGGCCCAGCGTGATCTACGTCCTCAGCGAATCCCAGAATCTCCACCTCATCCTCAGACACAGAGCTTGTAGGTAGTTGTGGTGTGGGTGCCACCGCAGTGCCTTGGTTCTTGGAGGTATTTTTATTTTTACGTTTCTCTCGCTGCTCCTTTGATTTGTCAGGCTGGGAGGGCTTCACTGGTTCTGTCTCAGGGACTGAAGAGGACCGTGAAGCCCACAACCAGCTACCTGTGCTTGCTTCAGCAACTGGCGGGTGTCGGCTTTGCCGCTGGTAGGAACCTGGGAAGGGAGTGACCCAAGGGATACCTTCCTGGCGAGAGGAGCCGAAGAAGAATTACGATTCTCCAGCTGAGAAGTGGCCACTGACGTCCCTGATAGTTGGGGGAGGGATGTGTTGTTCCTGAAGTAGGTTGTGCAGGAGCAACAGGGAGGGAAGTGCCTCCACCATCAAGGGGGCAGGTGTAGGCTTCTGGCTCTGAGAGCCAACTGTACGTGGTGGAACAGAAGATGGTAGAACCGTTGTCGTAACGGCGGCGTAGGTTGACGTCATATGCACAGGATGTAGCCCCTCATATTTTCTCTTAGCCTCAATGTAGGTCAGTCGGTCCAGGGTCTTGTGTTCATTATTTTTCTTTCTTTCTGGAGAATCCTGCAGTCTGGCGAGCAGGGCGAATGGTTTTTTCTGCAGTTGACACAGATGGGAGGCGGAGCACAGGGAGTATTGGGATGTGAAGGACGTCCACAATCCCGACATGTGAAGCTGGGAGTACAATGGGAAGACATATGGCCCAACTTCCAGCACTTAAAGCACCGCATTGGGAGAGGGATATATGGCTTTACGTTACAGCGGTAGAGCATCACCTTGACCTTCTCGGGTAATGTGCCACCCTCTAAAGCCAAGATGAAGGCACTAGTGATTACGTGATTATCCCTCAGACACTGGTGGACCTGCAGTATGAAATAGACACCTCGCCGCTCTAAACTGGCGCGCAGCTAAACGTCAGACTGCAAGAGCAGGTCCCTGTGAAATATGTTACTCTGGATATCCCTCAGCTTGTCACAGGCGAGTAGTGATCGTGACTGATGCTGTTTTGATCAAGACCGACTGTGACCGCATTTTGGACAAGCCTTCTATCTCCCCAAACGTGTCCTCTAAATGCTCCACAAAAAAGTTAGGTTTCAATGGCAAGAAAAATTCCTCATCAAGTCTTGTACACTGGAGGTATTGTGGTGAATAACCCTCGCTGCCATCCTTAGTCTGGGCGCCACCCAGCCACAGCAAAGGCCACCTGGCAGGATGGCCGTTGCCGGGAGTTCCGATGCCCCAGGGTAGTGGGCATCTACTCCTTAGCGTACAGGGTAGCTAACGGCGCAGGCGTCAGCAGAGAGATCAAAGTGTGGTCAGGGTTGTAGAATCAACAGCGTACAGGGCGGACACACCCCAACGGACTGGCTACTGTGCTGGATATCAGGCGCAAACGAACTAAGAAGTCCATTATAGACGACAGCGCAGAAAGCGATACTGAACCGAGGATGGAGGAAAACGTACAAAGGAGGATGACCTCGCCCAACATCTGGAGAATGAGCGGAAGTGCAGATCCACGTCGACGAAGGATGCGAAATGTCTCAGCACATCATGGACACTATTCACCATGTAAGGCGCTATTCCCCAATTGTTTCGCTCTTCAGGTCAGATCCTTCTGGGGACCATCACATAAAGGCCGAAACGTGTGAGACTCCCTTTAGACCTCTCTTACTAGAGGCAGGAATACCTCGGGTCTATTCTAGCCCCCAAGGACCCGCAGTGGCGGGAGGTGGGGGAGGGGGGGGGAGGTCCATAGTGGTTCCACTGTGTATAACAGAGGAAAAATTTCCTGTCGTGCTGCTCTCCAAAGCGGTGAGACTACGTTCATTGCGGTTGCAGTTCCCTGGTCCACGATGCCGTTACACAAGGTTTGAATCAACCGAGGGTTGTCAGAGCAGTGTTTAATGTTGTCACGAACGTCGTTCTTTTGCTCAATACCCTGCAAACACTCGTTTCCGAACGAGAACGCGAGATGTCTGCTAATCAGCGCCCCAAGGAAAGGGAGGTTTCATTGGCACACTTTATATGCGGGTTGGAACTTAAACAGTGGCAGCTTTTTATTCACAACCGATACAAAAGAGATCCTTAAAAGTGGTCAGCAGTGTTGTGTAGAACCCGTTGCCAGCGATGTGGAAGGCGTGGTACAGGTAGCACAGCCTGTTCTGTTGATGGTGCGAATGGAGCGGTCTACTGCCTGTCGAATCTCTGGATAGTTCTGAAGCGAATGCCACCTAGTGGTTCCGTCATCTTCGGAATCAAATCAAAGTCACAAGTGCTTAAGTCAGGAGAATATGGTGGATGGTACAGTACTTCCCAGTCCCATCGACCGAAAAGAGCAGCCACAGCTTCTGCTGTATGCGCCCGCGCATTGTCGTGCAAAATGATGGGTGGGTTGCGCAGAAAGTGTCACCGCTCCTTTCGTAAAGGTGGTTGCAGCTGATGCTCCTAAAACGAATGCTTTGCGAAATAAGCGGTGACTATTTCTGCGCAACCCACCCATCGTTTTGCTAACAATGTGCGGTTTTCGGAAAACATGTTCAAGAGTACTTATCAAGGCTGTCTGTACCCCCTGCAGTGAATCCATGCGCGTCCCAGTCTACACTCAGTAGTTTAAAGTTCCCACCAACTTGTGTTGCATGATCTGGCTATTTGCGCACTACTGATCATGTACTTTCTTTGAGTGACTCTAGAGCTTTCACAGGGGAGTTGGGTAGTCATTAAAAACATGCAACAATTAACTTGGTTTCACCTAGACCTGTTGTGCGCGACCAGATAACCTCTCTCTCAAACTTAATTTCAGCCTCAGTAGAGAGAGGATATAAAATGTAGGCTGGCAATGGCAAGGAAAGCGTTTCCGAATAAGAGAAATTTGTTAACATCCAGTATTGATTTAAATGTCAGGAAGTCATTTCTGAAAGTATTCGTATGGAGTGTAGCCATGTATGGAAGTGAAACATGGACGATAAATAGTTTGGACAAGAAGAGAATAGAAGCTTTCGAAATGTGGTGCTACAGAAGAATGCTGAAGATTAGATGAGTAGATCACACAACTAATGAGGAAGTATTGAATAGGATTGGGGAGAAGAGAAGTTTGTGGCACAACTTGACCAGAAGAAGGGTTCGGTTGGTAGGACATGTTCTGAGGCATCAAGGGATCACCAATTTAGTATTGGAGGGCAGCGTGGAGGGTAAAAATCGTAGAGGGAGACCAAGAGATGAATGCACTAAGCAGATTCAGAAGGATGTAGGTTGCAGTAGGTACTGGGAGATGAAAAAGCTTGCACAGGATAGAGTAGCATGGAGAGCTGCATCAAACCAGTCTCAGGACTGAAGACCACAACAACAACCGAGACAATATTTTTGTCTATTGCAATGAACACTCCCCCTCCTACTTTGTCTAATCTGTGATTCAGATAAACATTCAAAAGGTCGCAAAATATATCTCAAAGCATGTTACTTCGGGTTTTAGATAGTTCTCTGTTCCAAGAATAATTTGTGGTTGAGAACTTTGTTAGAGAGGAGCAAATTCGGGACTTTGTTACGAATACTTCGAAAATTTACTGATAAAATTTTTACAGTCGATCTTTCCATTCTCTAAACATGGTCTGATTTCCTTATATGCGAATCGACTGCCGAGTGTTCAGGAAAGTACCTGAAACTACAGACTAGCCTAAAGAAACCCATGTGTACTACACAAGTACTCCGCTACCCGAGTAGCTGCTTCCTTTGTTTAGTGCACCCCTGACCAATCGGTAGTTCTTGCAGCGGGTACAGTGGCCCACCACCACGAAGCTGATACCATTCTTAGTGGAAAGTTTTATAGCCTACCTCGAAATGCGTAGTGTTTCTGTTGATACAAGTAGTTACAAAGTGTACAGGAAACAAAGGAAATTCACTGGAAACCCCGACTGTGGTGTGTAAAGAGCAGCGAAGCAAATTGGCCGCTTCAACTCGAGAAAAACTATTGTGTAATAAAACTTCTGTCGATTCTAAGCAAAACATGCACTTCAGCACTCTCACAGGTTAGTCCTCCACCGTTAACTAACCTTATGCTCTCCAGCACTTGCACACGCTGCTCAGTGGGACATAAAAGATGACCTCTTCTGCATTAGCCTGATACCAGTATGGATACTTGTACCAGACATTGCAGTGCCCAAAAGAATACCCTCTGGGAGGGTCCTCAGCAAGGCATACTATGTGCTGTACTGCTGTGTTTGAACGTGGAGGCGGAGACCCAGGATTAGGTGAATAGCATCACGAAAATAACTCACGATGCCGGTAACGTGTATTCTCATAGTTTCTGGGACACCCACGAAAACAGCTTGTCGAAGAGCACCCCTGCGGTTCTGCGGAGGTTCAGGGCAGGCTTCGGGGTGACGGGTGCAGAAAACCATCGTTTTACTAGGGAGGACAAAAGGAGGTAGTGGCAACAAACTCATCTATGGCAATCCATTAGCATAGTTATAAAAATACGTAGTAGGTAACCTATTAATTCTGTAAATAAGAATGGGTGAGTCGACATAAAAGTTTTCTGGGTATGGTACGTAGTGGTACGTAGTGTCCCATACATTTTTAATACCATTCACTGCGCATGCAGTTACCTCATAATGTTAAAAAGACAGTTCATTTCGTTGGTCACTTAAGGAAGGAGGAGAGGGAATTTCGTTTTAATAGGTTACTGCGGTGGATGGAGAGCGTAACCTTTGTTGTCTGTTGGCTCTTGTATTATGTGCCACGACTGGTGGTCACCGGCGAATGGGAAGTTTGCTCCTGTTTACCAAATGCTGGACGTTGGCCGCGCGGTGGCGGTTACTCGCCGGTAGTGCTCGTGCCTCGTGTTGACAGTGCGGTCTGTTGGGCTCTGATTGCTGGCAGCCAAGATGGCGCAAGCCTGAGTCCATCCTCTTTATTCATGTTCTTAGGTGTCTAAGTATTTCGATGGCCTCTCTAATTTTGCGTTTTGTCATAACTGGCCGCTTGGCCAACAAACAGGCTTCAATGAATTTTATTTGTTTTCCGCAATCTTACTGATGTTCTGCCACTGCAGTTTTGTTGTGTTGCCCTAGACGAATATAGCGCTCGTGTTCCCGAATGCGCGTTGCTATTGGCCTGCAAGTATCGCCGATGTATGCCTCTCCACATTTGCATTCCACCTTGTACACGCCTGCAGCGTGTAATGCATCCATCTTGTCCATAGTGGAGCCTAGTACGTCGTGGATCCTGCGACCACTATAGAAGACAGGCTGCACCCCAACCCGGCAAAGGTGTTTGCCTTTCGGTCAGTGGCATTTTTCACGTAAGATAAGCGCACTGCTGGCTGAAGTTTGTCTATTTCTTGCTTATGTTGCTTACTTCTATTTGTCGACAAGGCTTTGTAATAGACTTATGGCTGTATCCATTGGCTAGAAACATTGTGGGTAGCCTTTTAAGCTTAGGTGTTATGTTTTGAGCATCACTTACGCGCTGCGCACGGATTGCCAAAGAACGGATGACCGTGTTCTTCTGCGCTGGGTGGCAGTAGGATTAGTCGTGCAGGTATCTGTCTTTATGTCTATCCTTGCGATATACTCTGAGCTCCAGTGTGCCCTCCATTGCTCTGTATAGTTCGACGTCTTTTCTCTGCCTCGTGATGATTGGTTGTTGTGTGATGTCCTTAGGTTAGTTTGGTTTAAGTAGTTCTAAGTTCTAGGGGACTGATGACCATAGATATTAAGTCCCATAGTGTTCAGATCCATTTGAACCATTTGAACTTCGACGTCTAAAAATGGAATTGCACCATTCCTCTCTTCTTCAAACGTGATCATATCTTCCCGTGCATGTTGTTCAAATATTCGTGGAACCTGTGTACTTCCGTTTCATTATGAGGTCATATAGCGAACATGTCGTCCACGTATCTGAACCAGCAACGTGGGCGTAAAGGAGCTGAGCCAAGGGCCATTGCTTCAAGGGCTTCCATGAATATATTGGCTGCCAGCAGAAATAGGGGGGACCCATTGCTATGCCGTCTGTCTGCTCGTAGTATTTTCCTTGCCGTTTGAAGTACGTTTAAGTCAGGCACAACTCAACCAGGTCGCATATGTCGGGCGGGACATGCTCCTGAAAAATGAGGATTCTTTCTTGTACTGGCACGTTCGTAAATAGCGACTTCACGTCAAAGCTGACAGTAATGTCCGTAGGTAAAATTGTCTCTCCCTTTAGGAGTTCTATAAAGTTCGTCAATTTATTCACATAAGAATCCATCTTACCTACTAGACGTCTTAATTTGGAGGCTAGATACTTCGCCAAATTGTAAGTTGGCGGATTGATCCCATTCACTATTGACCTCAAAGAATAATTTTCCTTATGTATCTTTGGAACACCGCGCGGCAGGCGTCCAGCATTTGGTAAACAGGAGCCAACTTCTCATTCGCTGGCGACTACCAATCATGGCACATAATACACGAGTCAACAGACAAGAGGTTACGCTCTTCTTGCACCGCAGTAATATATTAAAATAAAGATCTCTCTCCTTCGTCGGGCAAGATGGCCGAGCGGTTCTAGGCGCTACAGTCTGGAACCGTAAGGCCGCTACAGTCGCAGGTTCGAATCCTGCCTAGGGCATGGATGTGTCTGATGTCCTTAGGTTAGTTAGGTTCAAGTAAATCTAAGTTTTAGGGGACTGATGACCTCAGAAGTTAAGACCCATAGTGCTCAGAGTCATTTGAACCATTTTTGTCTCTCTCCTTTTTTAAGTGGCTTCTGAAATGAAGTATATTATTAAAATTATAACGTAATGGCATGCACAATGAACAGTAATAACAAAATAGAAGAGACACTGCACAGCTAGAACGCATCAGGAGACGAAGAGAATGGCCACTGCAACCGTGGCCGAAACGTTGGTTTTCTACAGCAGTAGTTTTATACAACTGATGCGGTACCATACCTAGAAAACTCTTATGTCGACTGACTCTGGCCGCGGAAACCTGCGCAATTATAGAAATGGGTGACTCCTGACCTTCCGGAGACACGACGGGGACCATGGCGGAGCTCTACCCTCAAACCATAATCACTGCCACTGCCGCTTGTAACCTTGCCCTCCCACATACCACTATTAAAATTCTCATTCTTTGAACAAATTTTGAAATATTCGTGAGGCGTAAAATATACATAAGACTAACTTTTTATTTACCTTTATTATCCAGTGGTTGTTGTCGATGGCTCGAAGTCTTGTCTAGGAGTACAATCTTGCAGCTGAAATTTCGATTTTGTACATTCTTCATGACTAAATAACTGATGAAGATTTACCTGTATTTTTCTTGAATGATATTCATTGCCACATCTTTCAACATCATACCGTTTTTACATTTTCCACATTAAAAAAACCATAATTACATTATTGGTGACAAACTTAGAAAACGTCTACTTCCATCAGAGGCATGCCTACCACTACTTACATTCTGCGGTACTCACATTATTCCGAAGAGTTGACAAAGCAAAAGAACGTACAAACTTTCTTTAACACAGAAGAATCTTCACAAAAATATATCATTATTTTACAAATGAATCTAGAAATAAATTTAAAAGCGTTAGATTGCGCAATTAATAATATGAATTTTAAGTATGCCACAAATTTTGTAACTTCAACTATTATTAAAAGAAGAGAAATTTTAACTGTTGGTACGTATCGATTGTAACACATACATTTCTGTTTTGTACATTTTAGCCTGAAATACAATACAACGTCTACAAAATCATACGAAATCTTTTAGTGAAACAGCTCAGATAATTTTAACCTATGCAAGAATCGATAGGTTACATGGTATCGGTTATCTCTACAAAAAGAAAAAAAAGGTAATGTTATAGGAGAGTGATTCGGTATACACTGCTTGCTGGTGGCAGGCTGTCCTACACAAGCATCATAAGTGTCTTTCTCCACGCTGAAAACGCCCATGGAGGCTGAATATTATCAGATGAAAGTGGGGCATGTTATGGACATCTTTTGCTTTCTTATGGTCTGTCCACCCATTTTATTTTACAGAACGAGTTGGTGTTTTTTTACCAGATTTCATTTGCAAACTAAACTAAACTCCGTCCGAACAGGCCATGAAGGCCCAACGGTACTTAGCGGCCGCCATGTCATCCTCAACCTACAGGCATCGCTGGATGCGGATATGGAGGGGCATGCAGTCAGCACACCGCTCTACCAACCGTACGTGAGTTTACGAGACCGGACACGCTACTTCTCAGTCAAGTAGCTCCTCAGTTTGCTGAGGGCACCCCCCTTGCCAACAGCGTTCGGCAGACCAAAGGGTTTTCACTTTGCAATGTGCAATAAAAACATAAATATTGAAGTTGCTATACGAATGTCTACTTGTATAACTCATTTCAGAGGTTTATGTTTTGTTTCTTGGCACCGCAACTTTGATACTGTTTTGGTGGGGTTCCAAGGTTTCTCTGGCTACCTCACAGTAAACTGTAATAGGCATTGTCAATATGCGGTGGTCACGGAACTACAGCTGGTGTACTTGGTAAAATAACGATGGGCGTTAAAGTTAAAGCTTAAAGTTAAAGTTAAAGCTTTCTGTCTGCTTCACGGTGTAATTACTACGACGAAAGGAATCGGATGATCGGAAACTGCCAATGCCACATTCTACACGACTTTGCTTCAGTGGCTAGAATGAATCGCAAGCGGAGCTGACTTGAGTTCTCATCCAAGGGGCTGCTTCCGTATGCATTAAATCCGATTTTCTCACGTCCGATCGCCAGCAGATACTTGCGCGAATGCCAGACCATCCTAGGCTGCTTTCATCGCATTTCGCCTGCTGTCTCAGACAAGTCAAGTGTCACTGATCACAATGGACTCGCATTCGGAAGGACGACGGTTCAATCCCCCGTCCGACCATCCTGATTTAGGTTTTCCGTCATTTCCCTGAATCGCTCCAGGAAAATGCCGGGATGGTTTCTTTGAAAGTGCACGGCCGACTTCGTTCCCCATCGTTCCCCAATCCTATGAGACCGATGACCTCTCTGTCTGGTCTTCTTCCCCAAAAACAACAACCCCTCACTGATCAACATGAAATCCAGTCGATGATGTTCCAGTCTATGACATTTACTTCTGCTGTAAGGTATTAGCACTTTACAGATAATTTAAAACTAGGGCAAGTACATCTAAAACAGTTATTCATGCCTGATTTGGCGAGCGAGGTGCCGCAGTGGTTAGCACACTAGATTCGCATTCTGGAGGACGGCTGTTCAATCCCACGTCCGGCCATCCTTATTTCAGTTTTCCGTAATTTCCCTAAATTGCTCCAGGCAAATTCCGGGATGCTTCCTTAGGAAGGGAACGGCCGACTTCCTTCCCCGTCCTTCCCTAATACAGTGAGACCGATGACCTCGCTGTCTAGTCTCCTCACACAAACAACGTCTACCCAGAATGACGGATTGACAATTCATACAGTAAACAGTTGTTTAAATACAGGTGTTAAAACAGTTAAAATATGAAACTGAATCAAAGGTCGAACACTCTGCTATAGCTGTATTTATTTTGTCGGCTGTAGACCCACACAATCTGTTTCCCAACTTTAAAGTAGCATCTTCTGGTGTATATAAATGCTATGCCATATGGTATAGGGAGTAGTTACAGAATGCCGCAGAGTAACAGTTGGTGTCGCTAAATAAAGTTCTCAGCCCTCCTCAGATGATAAAAATCATAATCAATGATGAATGTAATTTCTGTGTTAAAATCATGAAATGTCATCACTTAACCTATTGAAATACGATCCTCTTGGTCTGTGTC
Source organism: Schistocerca serialis cubense (assembly GCF_023864345.2). NCBI lineage: Eukaryota > Metazoa > Arthropoda > Insecta > Orthoptera > Acrididae > Schistocerca > Schistocerca serialis. The sequence goes on from NC_064641.1 coordinate 279,542,605, forward strand.
AAGCAACAGACAATGCCCCTCTAAATATTATCCAGAAAAATACTGGGTCAAAAGCTGACACGCAAATGTGTTTTTGTCACCAACACAACAACAAAATGGTTCAAATGTCTCTGAGCACTATGGGACTTAATATCGGTGGTCATCAGTCCCCTAGAACTTAGAACTACTTAAACGTAACTAACCTAAGGACATCACACACATCCATGCCCGAGGCAGGATTCGAACCTGCGACCGTAGCGGTCGCGCGGTTCCAGACTGAAGCGCCTAGAACCGCACGGCCACACCGGCCGGCACCAACATAACAACTAGCAACATAAGCAAGCAGTGATATATCTTTCCAAGTGAAAATAATTGTAGGTAAATCGCTTTCAACAGAACGGGTAGGCTACAAATAGATTCTTCCGTTATCACACGAACCGGCGAAACATAGTACAGGAAATAACAGAATGTCCAATATAAACAATAGTGAGAACCGGTCCGGCACACAGTTTTAATCTGCCAGGAAGTTTCATATCAGCGCACACTCCACAGCAGAGTGAAAATCTCATTCTGGAATAGTGAGAACCGTCCTTGAGACCAGAACACACTACTTACGACAGTAAATATGTAGTGAAGTTCTCCTTGACATAGTAATCGAGAACAATTAGTAATAACTTTAGCAGATCCATGAATTCTAGAGTAAAATTTTAACAAAGCGCTTCAAGAGACAACAGATCAGGACCGATAGCATAATTGAGGGTACATAAGTATACCATGTTTCGGATTAAACAATAATACCCCTTGAAGTGCCAGATCAATTAACTGTAAACACAGCCGGAGTGTGGCTACAGTGGGTGCACGACCAGCAGCCAACTAGATATCAAAAGTCACAGTCTTCAATGCTTTCAAACAAAAATCCTCGCCAGTAACAACGACCGGTGTAGAGTCGCTTTGATGCACTTGTAGTCCTGACGTTTAACATTGTCCTTATGTCATCAACGAATCAACTCAAGAAACGAACACGGCTATGTATAGAAGAACACAAATTTTCTTCTCAAGACTGCACGTCGATATAGTGCCTCACTACCAACGATCACGGGTTCCACATGTGTTGTTGTTGTTAGGCGTACAGACTGTCAAAGCCTCCTCCTGGCGGAAGACTCGAACACTTCTCCCATAGGCTCGACGGCACTGCCCTCCTGCGGTCAGAGACAAAGCTCGTGAGGCACGCTACCCAGAGATCTTTGGGACGACGAGATAGATTACATGGATACAATGGGATCGATCCGAGCCGACAATGGTTCAAATAGGTACAAGTATCAACCACAAGAGTGTTTTGTGCAGTTGTGAGTGAATTATGTCGGTGGTAAGTGAATTCGAACGTGGGCAAATTGTAGGTGGTCGTACGGCGGATGCTTTCGTAGCCAAGAGAATCGAAGCATCTGGTGTTTCAAGAGTCACCGTATCGATGATTTATAGTACATACAGTGAAAGCGGAGAAACATCATGCTCTAAGTAACTACGGGGACGAGTGTATGACGAGTGTTTGTGACGAACGGTCATTGAAGATGACCAAAGCTTGCTCTTTTCACTTACTAGATCACGCGTTATTTAAGGCATTATTATTTATGAGTGCAGGTTCCGTTGCTCATAATTTGAAGGATTCTCAAGACATTTTTTAACCGTGTGATTTAAAATAAGAGAACAACATCTTTAACAGTCACTCAGGACCAAATGTCGGACCCGCAAACGCTGTCAGCGTGAGAACAATGAAGGATGAGCTCCATAAGCAGGGAATCACAGGGCGAGGTAGAATTCCAAAACCAGCCATTAGTATTGGAAATGCCCTAACAGGAAAACGTGGTGTCGAAGCCATAAAACCTCGACTATGGAGCAATGAAAGAATGCCATTTGGTCGGATAACTCCTGTTGCACACTCTCTCCTACTTCTGAGTTTCCGTTATAGGAGTGATGATTTGGGCAGTCATATCGTGGTATTCCTTGGGCCTCATGGTTAGTCAGCAAGGTCACAGGACTGCCAAGGACTATAGAACCATTCTGGCTGATCAGGTCCATCTCGTGGTACAGCGTTTGCTCCCCAATGATTATTTTGTGTTACAGGAAGACAACGCACACGCCCACAAAGTTCACATCGCCCAGAACTGACTTTTTTAGCACGAGGATGAATTTTCGCATCTCCCGTCGCCACCACAGTCACCAGATATAAGTTGGTTGAGCCTTTGAGGTCTACTTTCGAGGGAAGAGTGCTCGGTCGCTATCCGCTTCCCCCATCGTCACCTAAAACTAGCCAATGTTTAGCAGGTAAAACAGCATAAATTTCTGTTGGAAACCATACAGGATTTGCATTAATTCATTCTGAGGAGACTAGTAGCTGTTATGAGCGCCAACAGTTTTCCTACACCTTATTGGGAATGTTAATATGTCGTGTTTCTGGTGTTTCCGTAATTTTATCCACTCACCGTATGTATCGTCGTAAGAATGACAGTAAGAGAAGGCTTTAAAGAGTAAGAACGCCACAGACGTTTACGATGTAATGCAGAAGAATGTGACAAAATTATGGATTTTAAGCACATTTCCTGCTAGCCAGATAAAGTAATATTAATAGAATGAAAGTTACGTGAATATGTGGGAATGTCGAAGGGCGAGTACATTTTCTGAACAGCAGCGCGTGATTAATCGACAATGCTTGTAGTGAGTACGTGATGTTTTGCTCTTGGACGATATGCGATCAGGTGGTTGTCACGAGGGGGAGGGGAGGGAGGAGCGGCGGAAGATGCGTGGATATAAAATCTTTCAAATGGCTCTGAGCACTATGGGACTTAACATCTGAGGTCATCAGTCCACTAGAACGCAGAACTACTAAAACCTAACTAACCTAAGGACATCACACACATCCATGCCCGAGGCAGGATCCGAACCTGCGACCGTATCGGTCCCTCGGTTCCAGACTGAAGCGCCTAGATCCGCTCGGCTACACCGGCCGGTTGCGTGGATATAGAGGAGCGCATGCGCAGAAAGCTATGTAGTTACAGTGCTCTTCCAGCGGAAGCAAGTAGTCCTGCTTTGGTCTGTAAGAAGTAGAGCTTTCGTCTGCAGGCAGTGTGAGCCCTGTGTTGTTGAGAAAAACGCACGCATGTGTTTCTGGGTTTGGTACAGTGCAGGACAGGGCGGTGCTGCGTGGCATGGAGTGCAGCTGATAGCCGGCAGTAAGCAGCGGAGCTCAGTCTCCCGTCAAGAGGCGTTAATTCTTCTGGAACGTTCGCCAGCCGGGGCACAGTGAACGCATTCATCTCTACAGTGGTGTCTCTTGGGAAGAGCCGTTGCGAGTACAGAACGGCAGTTGGATGCATATATTCAAACTGGCTCTCGTTCATACTGTGATTCCTACTGTGGTATTGGACCAGCTTACTTCGAGCGATCGTCGTCTGCGTTAGACCGGTGAGCATCTACCTTTACCTAGTTCTTTGAAGAAGTTATCCGTTTTGTTCTAGGTAGCCTGTAAGTCTTTATCATTTTGGTTTCCAGTCTGTTGTACCGTGAACGTTTAATAGATCACCGAGAGTGCATAGCTATTTGAGCTTTATTTACAACAACGTAACATCAAGTAATATGTGTTTCGCTGCCTTACAAGTAAGAAAGTGTTGCCATTTACAATCTTTTCTCTATTATTCCGACTCGAGTGATGAGCGAGTGCTGCTGCATTTAAGTTATAATACGGTTGATCAATACTTCCTTGTTCCAGGCTTGTAAATTTCCTGAGATGGTACAAAATTATTTCCAGCAAAATACCTTAATGTTTGGTGGCTCATTCAGCTGTGGCCGTTGTGTTATAGTTTAAACATTGTGTTGAAGCTGAAAGTACTTTTGGCTGTTGAAATTTCGACGAAGTATTTTGTGGTAAGTTAGTGTTAACTGTGCTTGTGCTAATATATATTCGGTGTGTTACAGGTAGCGTATTTATTTTATTGTAAGTACTTGAAACGATAAGCAGTTACGAGCAGGCCATGGCATAGACTCTGGTAAACAGAGGTGATTCGCGGTGGCCACATTTGCAATTTGGGTCTTCACTTCGTACAGCAGAGATTTTGTGACTGCGGGTCCTGGAAAATACAGCTGAAAATCTTCTGCTTTGCTTTCTTTAAAGAACATCTGTTAAAGATTTAAGTTCTTATTATCTTAAAGTTCATGTATTATCATTGATTTGGTCGAGCCTTAACTTACTGAATAATTTATTCAAATAGCATAAAGTTTTAGAAAGTGATTTTAATAATTGCTTTTGACTAGACTTGTTTTTAATTAAATTCAATCTAATCAAAGTTATTGTTTCCTGTCGTCCACTGTTGACATGTTGTACCGTAAAAGAAAACGTTAAAGCTGTTTCCATACTCTAGTTTTGAATATTTAAATAAATTTGTTTCAAGTATGACAGAATTTGCTAAAGTCCGGCTACTTACCACTCCACCACCTAGCTCCGCACCATTTAAGTGTCAACGGAGGTGATTGCTGCAGGCTTTCGTCTTCTCACTGTCGCGAAAGTAAATTCTCGCACACAGTGAGCGAAGAATTTAAGGAACTACCAGCGAACGAACGAGAGGAGAAAACAAAAATAATATTTTTGTTTCCCCATATTTTTGAATAGGCTGAACATTCTTACGCAGTAATTCAATTTCTCCGAGAATGTGTGGGAAAACAGCCTGTTATAAGTGAACGTATCATGGTTTTTCGACTGTGTTCAGCCAGCGAAGAACACCAGTGGCGTGCGGAAGAAGATTCCAGCAGTGGGATCGAAACGTTGAGCACTGGAGGAATTTGAAGAATAACATGACAAGACCTAACGACTCAGAAGACTTTATGATAATTAATTACTTATGTTTTTCTATTGTGCTGCCATAATTAGTACAGGAGTTACTGTCTTAACGGACGCAAAAACCAATTCTCAAAGAACACTCAAGAGTCAATAAGTAGCGACAGTGGAGGTGCCCACAATTCAGCTGCCAATCCATAAGTGTCACAGTAACCGGAGGTCGCAGGACGCGGCGCTAAGCGTGACGGGAGAGTCCAAAATGAGCTCTCGCAGCGCCGCTGGCTGGCGTTTGAGACGCTGGCGCAGTCGCTTTCCGCCAAGGGAACGTCGCTAGTGGCCCAAACCTAATAACGAGGCGTAAGGAGTTCATTACGCAACGTTTCCGGGCAGTCTGCGCCGCTTCAAAGAGAAGTCGGGCCCGCTCGTTTTTAGCGCTGCTGCCGCCGTGTGCAGACTCGGGCCGACACCAAGATTCCGCTCGTTAGGCTTTGAGGAGGACACAAGGCGGAGGCGCCGCCGACTTGCTGACTCTAACGGGCATAATGTTTCCGGTTCCAGGCTAATGTCGGCTGGGTAGTGGCAGCCGCGCCTCTTACCGTCGCACTGGTCTTAGGCGGCAGCGGCAGCCTACGGTGTTAGTGAAACGCTCTCCAGTACATACGTTGTTATTGTGGTCTTCTGTCCTGAGACTGGTTTGATGCAGCTCTCCGTGCTACTGTATCCTGTGCAAGCTTCTTCATCTCCCAGTACTTACTGCAACCTACATCCTTCTGAATCTGCTTAGTGTATTCATCTCTTGGTCTCCCTCTACGATTTTTATCCTCCACGCTGCTCTCCAATACTAAACTGGTGATCCCTTGATGCCTCAGAACATGTCCTACCAACCGGTCCGTTCTTCTTGTCAAGTTGTGCCACAAACTTCTCTTCTCCCCAATTCTATTCAATACCTCCTCATTAGTTATGTGACCTACCCATCTAATCTTCAGCATTCTTCTGTAGCACCACATTTCGAAAGCTTCTATTCTCTTCTTGTTCAAACTATTTATCGTCCACGTTTCCCTTCCATAAATGGCTACACTCCGTACAAATAGTTTCAGAAACGACTTCCTGATACTTAAATCTATATTCGATGTTAACAAATTTCTCTTCTTCAGAAACGCTTTCCTTGCCATTGCCAGTCTACATTTTATATCCTCTCTACTTCGACGCCGGCCGCGGTGGTCTCGCGGTTCTAGGCACTCAGTGCGGAACCGCGCGACTGCTACGGTCGCAGGTTCGAATCCTGCCTCGGGCATGGATGTGTGTGGTGTCCTTAGGTTAGTTAGGTTTAAGTAGTTCTAAGTTCTACGGGACTGATGACCATAGATGTTAAGTCCCATAGTGCTCAGAGCCGTTTGAACCATCTACTTCGACCATCTGAGGTGTAGCGCCTTCGCATCGCTCCTGTCACTTGTTAGGACGATATCGTTATAGGCATGAGACATCGACAGATGTCACCAGCTGACATGGACCTGAGTTGCAGAGCTGCAAGTAGTTGTGCTAGTAGGCGGCAGAGGTCAGCATTTGACGGACAGTCCTAGCAGTCGTAGTCAAAACAATGTTGTAAAGTTGTGTATGACTAATATTTAACGTATTTGCATAATTATAATTGTTTTATATGTGTAGTAATTAGCAGTGTGAGTGTTGGATGAGTGAAAAATTGTTTTGTTTATTCACGAAGTACCAGTTAAACTATACAGGAGATTTACTATAATTAAATGTGCAGTCAGTTTATGGTACTAATAAATCGTGAGTAGAACACAAATTAATCGGTAATCTCGGAAGGAGTAATTTCATATTTGATACTTTTCTAAATTTGTATGTTTATCAATCGCCTAGAAAGAAATGTTTTACTATGATTGGTCATTGAAGTAAATCGTGGGTTAGCGCGGGGTAATACTACAACCTGATTTGCTGTTTGTGATATTAGCCAATCAGAAAAATGCAGGCTCACATTAATATACGCTGGGAACAAAGCCTTTGGTGTGATCTAATCAAGTCGGGACTGAGGGTTCGATCTAGTAACATCTCACTGAAAGCAGCTCCGACGAAAGTACAGTAAAATCGCGGAAAAATGCTAATTACGGGTACGCGAAGTAGAAGAAAGTGTATTTAAGTGAACGGTATAGTGGAAGTCGTGTGGAATTTCGGACGGAATGTCAAAATTATTGCTTTTGACTGTTAGTTCAAACCGCGTGGCGTGTTGTGCGATGTTAGACATGAAACGTCTGCTGGTAAAACAAACAGAGCGCAGAGAACCTGACACAGCCTACAAGCCTTGAGTGCATACAGGGTGTAACAAAAACGTGTGGCACAAATTTCAGGTCTCGAAACGCTTTCTTTCCACGTTAAAACTCATTTCCTCCAATTCATTAATCATTAAAACACACATGAACCGATCGGACCAGCATACAACATGCAACTCTTTCTTAAAGGAGGAATTCCATATGCCCTCCGTTATCATATATACATGCATCATCCCGCCTTCGTAGTAAATCTCAGATGCGTTGATCCTGGATTACTGTGTATGGTTTTGCAGCCTTCTGTAATATGGGCACGGAGACTCTGAACATCCTATACAGATTCAGTGACAGGTGAATAGGTGGAGCTGGTCCAATTGCCCGGCATCTGCGCTCTCCGGACCTAAACGACTTGGAGTTTCATATATGGGGGCCTTCGAAAGTTCTTGTGTATGGTACTCCAGTAAAAGATGTTCAGAGTCTTTGCACCAGTATTAGGGAGAGCTATGGGAGAATGATGATCTATGAGTTTGTCGTAATTAAATATCAAATAAGTACAGTTGTAGATATTGTCTTTACAGACTGTATGTTCTATGTTGAGACCCATTAGCCTTACTGAAGCCGTACATCAGTTGCTACCTTCATAAACTGTGAACCGCTGATAGTTTCTGTCCATCTCTACTCAAATCTTTTTTCACCTTTTATTTTTTTAAAAGTTTCTGTGTCTTTCGAATTTATTTAATTAAAGTATATTAAAAGTTGATGTTATTTACTGTAAATAATGTACTTGCTGCAATTCTTGTTGCAAACGTCAACGCCTGAAAAGTTTCCCCACTGGTCAAAAATCTTAATGTGATCGCTAGTCTATGTCAGAAAGTAAACACAAGTTACACATTGGACGTTTGAGCTATTACGAAACATCTATAAAACATTTATAACTATCTCTAAATATAGATCTGGCTCATGTTTGTATCTTGCCGGTAAATATCTCTTTCCACGGTAGTCTGCAGCTTCGAAAAAATATTACTCTTTCATTCAAATGAAATTACGGAACTAATTTCAGTCCTGAAATCTGTGTGATGAAGTACGTTATTTCACAGTGTCAGTAAGTACTAGTTAATGTTACATCGAGAATACGGATTTCTTGCATGTGCATACTGTCATTAGACGATATACCTTAACCATATTTAATTTAAAACCGAAAACCTGATGAAGATTCAATTGAGTTAACGGTTACCTTCTGCTAGTACCTATCTCAGATCGTTGTACAGCATTACGCACTATTCCTCTACCAGCAATTCCCTGTTCAAGCCATCGACGTGTCCAGAATCATCTTCGCAATTTTCCCTGCTCGATCTCGGCAATCGCTAGCAGAATTGGAGCTGCTATTTTACGCACACTGGTTCGTGCCGTGTGCCATTGGCGTTCTCTCTCGTGAGGTCATATGTCGTGTCCACGTCCACGTCAACGTTATCTGCCTCGTCCCGTGTGAGGATGGCGTAACGCTCGGAGCACACGAGCGATTTATTATCGCTAGCTCACACAGTCATTTCCTCGCTCATTTCAGCGCGGCATATCATGGAGCCGCCCACACTTCGGCTGCGACGCTCCTAACCCGTCGCGAGGACGCGGCGAGGGAATTGGGCCCGCCAGCCACTGCTGCGTTGCCGCGATCTCGCCGATCGCTGCGAAACGGCAGTCGTTGTGTGTGAATGGGGCAGTGCACACGCGTTCGTAACTGTAGCAGCAGCTGCCTGCAGTCACCATGGATATAGCCTTTTTGAACGTGGAATTTCTTCACTCAGTCGGTGAAGAAACACCCTTAAATCTGCGACACATCTCGCAAGGCATATCATGGTACGTTTAGGAACAGAGCCTCATGGTTACAAGAGTCGCCATGAAAAGTTGTCTTAGGCTTTTGCTGTGAAACTGGTTAAGGAGGACAGTTATGTACAGTAATTATTACTGTTAAGCTGTATCACTGTGAAAGGGTGTATCAAATAGAATCACCTAGTTTGGTACGTCTACATTTCTGAAACTAGTAAACCTACACAATGAATCTTGTTTGTTGATGAACGAGAAAATCAAGAAGAATTTTTTAAATACCTTTCTACAGGTGTTCCGTATGCCACCCTTGAGATGCACGGCACATGTCATGCGATATTCAAATTGTTCCCAGAGAACATGTCTTGAGTTGCAGCTTCCGCAGCTGCTGTATTGCGATGTATCAATACATCAATTGTTGTTGGTAACGGCGGTAACAGAGTCTTTTATAAACCCCCACAAGAAATAACCACATACAGTCAGGTCTGATGACCTCGGATGCCAGTAACGTAAGACTGAATCATTTGGTCCAGTGTGAGCGATCCATCGTACAGTAATACTTTGATTTAAAAATTCCCCTACTTCCAGATGCCAGTGAGGCGGTGCCCCATCCTGTTGGTAAATGAAGTCGTCCTAATCAGTCTCCAACTGTGGGAACAGAAGGTTCTCAAGCACTTCGAGGTATGTGCTTCATGTAATGGAGTTCTCGGCAAGTAAAATGGACTACACACCTTTTCCCATGATACTGCACAAAACACATTAAATTTTGGAGAGTCCCTCTCATGTTGTACAACTTCGTGTGATTGTTCCGTACCCCATATTCTCATATTATGACGGTACCCTATCCGTTTAAATGGAATGTGGCCTCGTTACTAAACATTAAGTGTGGAAGAAAACTGTCATCCTCCATCTTGCCAAGAACTAAATTGCGGAACTCCGAACTTTGTTGTTTGTCATCTTCACGAAGAGCTTGCCGTAGCTGAATTTTGTATGGTTTCGTGTGTAAACGTTGACGCAACACACGCCAGACGGACATCGGGGGCATGCTGAGCTGTCGAGCTGCACGGCTAACGGATTTCTGCGAACTCCTTGTGAAAATATAGCGTATCCGTTCGACGTCTGTGTCAGACACTCGGGGAAGGGCCGGTGGTTTGCCTTACACAAACAACCTGTTTCTACGAAGTCTTCACGCCGACGTCTAATGGTATGTGCTGTAGGAGGATCCACAACATTCCTAGTACGAAAGTCACGCTGAACAGTTACTACTGATCCGCACTGCGCAAAACGTAGAACGCAAAACGCTTTCTGTCATCCCTACACCATTTTTATTAGTACTGAAATGGGCGCACACTGCTGCTGGCTAGCAGGAACCATGTACAACGCGAGAGTTTGCTCTTTCCAACGGTACGTTGTTGATGGTCATACCTCAAATAAAATAACAGTTATAATTTTTTTCAAACCGGATGATTCTTTTTGATACACCCTGTACTTCGTGTTCATATTCTCATGGCGGCGTTTTTCTTCGAATGTGGCCAAACAAAACTTAATTTGCTTTTTGGCGAGCACCGTTTCAGCTGAATGAATGAATCTTTAGGTAATTCTAACAGTTTAAAATAAATTCTATTCAAAACTTCAAATAATCAATACTTTATTTTACTGCAGCCACAAAATATATAATTTATTACAATATTTATATAAATTAAAACAGTCTTTCACTTTCGGCAATAGTATGTTCACTATGATTGTTATCGACGAGATTTAAATACATTTGTCTTGCCACAGTGCTTAGTCAATGTTGCCTATGAAGTAATAGCCGAAAGTATTACTTCTACTGTTCAGTGAACTTCTTCGTTGAGATGAAGGGGTTTCATATCCAAATTACACAGACTCTGTATACTTAATGAGTCTTCTAAGTTACAACCATCTCTGGAACGGCTCCAGTTGTAAAGAACACGGTAGCAATTCATAATGCTAACAGTATAGTTAAGCTAGAAATTGATAGTTCTATGAAATATTCTCCATTTATTTATTAGAATGCCAAATGCTCACTCTACATATCTCCGGTCACGACTTATTCAGCGGTTAAAGACCCATTTCTTGTAGAAGAGGGAAGTTCGGGTGTACTGTCTCACGACATAATTAGCGAGTTTAGATGGGATAGTACTGAAAGTTTTATCGGACAGTCAATGCTTTTAATGGATGACAGCAGATTTACTGTTAACTAATTAAACTACTTTACACTTATCTCTTAAATCTATAAAGAGTGACATACATGATCCTTTCAGCAGCTGCGAACTAACGAGTGAGTGAGTCCAAAATTTGCTTTCGCGTTTCTTGATGTACTCATAAACGAATAAGCAAACACTGCTTCCTACGGTCTACGTCCACTCTGGTAAGCTTCTAATCTGGTAGTGCTGCACGATTCTCGCCGCGGTGCCGCCATGTGTTTAATGAAACGATTTCTTAAGCCGCGATCAGGCAGCGAGCACACACGGCTGTTGCTTGTGCGCATCGAGTTGAAAACACCATTCACTGCTACAGATAAAACAGGGTGGAGCAAATAAAAGTGACTGGAGAACAGAGTTCCAGGGTATTAATAAGCACAGCAGAGGAAAGGACCAGACTGTAGCAGATGTTCAAAGTAACCATCACAGGTATCTTGGCACTTTTGGGGCCCGGTCAGCAAAGTGCTGGAAGCGGATCGACGCTGAATTGTTGGGATTGCTGCAGTCTCGTTCAAAATGTTCTGCTGGACGTTGAAGACAATGAGGGTTCTTGCGATACACCATAGACTTGAGGACTCCCCACAAAGTAATAGAGCACTCATATATCAGGTGATCTGGATGGCCAGCCAGTGTTGATACAAGACTGACCTTCAAAATGGTTCAAATGGCTCTGAGGACTATGGGAGTTAACATCTGAGGTCATCACTCCCATAGAACGTAGAACTAGTTAAACCTAACTAACCTAAGGACGTCATACACATCCATGCCAGAGGTAGGATTTGAACCTGCGACCGTAGCGGTCGCGCGGTTCCAGACTGAAGCGCCTAGAACCTCTTGGCTACAACGGCTGGCAACACTGACCTCTGCTAACAAATCTGAGAGGTGTGAAGATTGTTCAAATGTGCTCCAAGGTTTGGCTGGCTGTATGGGCAGAGGCTCCATCCTGTTGGAAGTAACTGTAGGTCTTTTACTTTTTCTTTAATGCTGCCAAAAATGGTTTCAAAATATTGGCCATGTAACGAATCGAAGTCAGCGATTGATGAAAAAAGATGGGACAAATGATGTGACGTGCAGATAATGCACACGAAACCTTCTGTTTCCTGGAAGATATGCGGATTCTCCGCTGCCCAGAATGTGCAATTCTGTGAGTTCACATAACTATTCAGGTGAAAGCAGGTTTCATCAGACATACAGAACAGATTCATGTCCAAGCCACTCCTTGGTACCTGAGTGAACAGTCCCTCACACTATTTGAGGTGCTTTTCATGAACAACAGACACTCGGTGGGGATGCATGTGCATGTCTGCATGATCAACGTGACAGTCTGGTCGCTAGGAACAGGTGTTTGGCGGATTTGTAGGATTATGAAGCATTTTGTGGTGAATGCAGCCACATTTTCTGCTGTGCGGGTACGTTTCGAAATGTTTTTTGACTTGTTCAAAACAGATACTTTCTGAAGCCGTTTTCGGACTAAGCGTTGCGTGGCACTCTTTACTGACAGACAACGTTAAACCTCTCAATAAACAACTGATCACACCGTTTCCACTAGTTTGTTGTCACGTAACTCTTCACAACGAATACCGGCTGCTCCACTGTTAGTACCATCGTCCCCTTTGCACTGTTCCACTCACACTGACACAGCCTGCACGATGCTCTGAACTGGTGTGGATCATGTGGCTGACGTACACGTCGTGCGAGCGGCGCCGTGTGTGGTTATATGCATGTGTTTGCGTCGAATCATATCCACTCGTCCGAGCCAGTTTTAACTGCCGCACGTTGAATTAACACTAAGCTCAAGAGGATGACAGTTTCGGTGTGAGGAGGGGCAGGCATTTTGATCGTCCACCAAATCTCTTTCGAGTTCATTAGCCATTTAACAGGGAATGTCTAAAAACGGTAAAATATTTAAACATTACATAATATTCATTCACTCCAAATGATTAGGTAGTTGTAAGGACGCGTGCAGACCTAGACGGTAAGACAGTCAGACAGTACCTGGTTTGGGCACTATCTTTTCTTCTGTTGTTCCACAATTAACTTATGAACTGAAATATAAACTTAAGAAATTATAGTCAGTCATAATAAGAGGCAAAAATACCCCATACATTTTTCATGGCAATGAGAACTAGCATTATTTGAAATGGTGCAAACTAGTAAAGTCTCTGCAATCCAACTATTTGTAGCTACACGCAGAAGTTACTCAGTCCAGTACAATGAAGCGTGTATTGAAACTAAGTATCAGTTCTTGCATTTCACATAAGAAAGATGTTAACAAAAGACAGCTCTGAAACTTCCTGACAGATTAAAACTGTGTGCCGGACCGAGACTCGAACTCGGGACCTTTGCCTTTCGCGGGCATGTGCTCTACCGGCTGAGCTACCCAAGCACGACTCACGCCCCCTCCTCACAGCTTTAATTCTGCCAGTACCTCGTCTCCTACCTTCCAAACTTCACACAAGGTCTCCTGCGAACCTTGCAGAGCACATGCCCGCGAAAGGCAAAGGTCCCGAGTTCGAGTCTCGGTCCGGCACACAGTTTCAATCTGCCAGGAAGTTTCATATCAGCGTACACTCCGCTTTAGAGTGAAAATTTCGTTCTAGAAACATCCCCCAGACTGTGGCTAAGCCATGTCTCCACAATATCCTTTCTTCCAGCAGTGCTAGTTCTGCAAGGTTCGCAGGAGAGCTTCTGTGAAGTTGGGAAGGTAGGAGACGAGGTACTGGCAGCATTAAAGCTGTGAGGACGGGCCGTGAGTCGTGCTTGGGAAGCTCAGTCGATTAGAGCACATGCCCGCGTAAGGAAAAGGTCCCGAGTTCGAGTCTCGGTCCGGCACACAGTTTTAATCTTCCAGTAAGTTTCATATCAGCGCACACTCCGCTGTAGAGTGAAAATTTCATTCTAAAAGACAGCTCTGTTACAAAAGAAAGAAACTTGTAAAGTAAAACTGTGGTAAACTAACTCTTCTATAAGTTAATAACATCTCTAAACATCGTTAAAAATAGCTGTTCTGTCAGTGGATTATCGCAGCGTGGTGCCATTTTGTAAAGCGAGTGTCTGATATTTAAAATGTAGTTCAGCAGCACTAACACTCTCTAAACTTCCACAATGACTTCTACAAAATAATAGTGCTTTCAACTTAAAACTCACTGATACCTAATTCCCTCTCTGTTATTATACGAGGGTTGTCCAGAAAGTAAGTTCCGATCGACCGCTAAATGGAAATCACAGTGAAAATCAGAAACATTTTATTTGCAAGAGTTAGCTACACGTTCCAGATACGTCTCTACATAGTCGCCGCTCAGACTTAGACATTTGTTGGAGCGTTATACCAAATTTCCAACACCATCGTAAAAGGAGGCAGCCACCTGTGCTTTCCGATAATTCTCTACGGTGGGGTATAGCGCGTACCCTGCACCCAAGTGCTGTTTTCGTATCCAGCTTTACATGTAAACAGCGATGATACTCAGGAATAGCCACTTAGGGCTGTGTTGCGGGTGATCGAACACTTCCCATCGAAAAGGCTGCAGGAGCGTCTTCACTGCTCCTGCAGAGTGCGGCTGATAATTACCATGAAGAAGGAAGTGCGTGGCAGCTATGTTAGGTGGGCTGCGTTCATTAAGGCGAAGCCTCTCAGCGGGCCCTCCTCCTTGATGTGAGACATCGTTGTTCTAGGCCCCCTTACTCACTCACAGTGCGCTCACAACTGAAATGAGCGTCTTGATGCGATCGACGTTCATACCAGAGACAGTATCCAACACATCTGTGCAAAGCTTCATCAGGTTTTCACCGTGGTCTCCATTTTACGACCGATCGGAACTTACTTTCTGGACAACCCTCGTATGTCGATTGCACAGTACCTTCTTACGCTGGACATACATTTCTCACTCCCTTTCTTTCTACAGCTTTCACACTTCCCAGCGGAATAATTAATGTTTGTAGGTAGCTTCTCGTATTTGTACATCTATCGGCAGGTAAACTGAAAATGATCTACCTGGTAGTTTAGTTTGTGACAACAGGAGAATATAAAGTCAGGACGCAAAGATAAATCGATATTATTCTAAAGTTTTTAAAAAGCGTTAAGAGGGAGATCACAGAAGTGTAAAGCAATACTGAGTCCGTTTATCAAATGACACTCAACTAGTGGGTATCTAGTCCTACTCATACCGTTCAGTTCGTGCTGTTCAAGGCGTCTTTTATTTCTACATAGTGGTAAAAATCATCGCGAACTTCCTCTTTATATCTCTTCTGTGATCAGATTATTTTTCTCTAATGAGGACTGATGAAATTCAGATCACCAACGTCATATCAGGTCCGTCCGCTATTCATCTGTCGAAACCATTGTATCATTCTAGCCGTTAGCCATTACACACCACTGCAGAATAACATGTAGGCGCCAAAAAGAACACAAAGTATTGTAGTGTTTCTGGCTTTGAAGCCGTCATATTCGGCTACTCTGAAGCTCTTATTAGAGCAGCTGAGGAGGCAGCTGTGGCAAGATGATGTAATGTGGTGTGAGGTACCGATGACAGATGGCTTGTTAGGTACGGGTATCGTTAGAAAGACCCCCTAAATTGTGGTCCTTCTCCGCGATTGGTTGCTGCGTTCGGAAGTGAGCGCCAAAATGATAATAATAAATTATTAATATTAGCAAAATAAAACAACGAACTTACTTTAATTTCATATTAAAAAATCTCCCAAGAGCGTGCATCACTCCATTATTTCACACGTGTTAATAACCAACAGAATAATAAACAACTGCAAAACGGAAAGGCAGACGAAGCACTTCGCTGATCTTCAGATCGCGCCTAACTTGGATGGCGGGCGGAGTGTTTCGGCTGTATCATCAGAGCTCATTCGGCAGTCTCGGAGGACGGACATGTTGTCCGCTGCGGTATCAGTTACGACTTAATTTTCAATGTCTAGTTTGTAAATGTAAGAGCTGGTTGGGAAGCTTCAGAAGAGAGCCATGTTGTCTGCGGCGGTATCAGTTAAGACTTAACTTGTAATATCTAGTTGAGAAGAGTGTGACTGTAATTACAGAAATACGCAATTAATTATTTTGTTGAAGATTGGAAAGTATTTATGACTCAAAGTGGAATGTATTTGTGCAGTTTCTCGTGTTCTGCCAATAAAAAGCGAGTGGCATACCGTATATACAAACTGAGTGGAAATTTAATCAATCTAAAACAACAGTTCCTCGCTAAGAGTTTCTTACAGCTTCTAGATTACGCATTCACGACCTACGTGCTGTTTTCTGCGCAGGGGACAACAGCTGTAGAAGACTGCTGGTTGGTGAACTTTTATTGGAACTTATGCATTCCACTCTGAGCGGTGGAAGCCAGTAGGCACCTCGCATGTACTGCAATATTAGTACAGATGAGATCAGTGACGGAGAGGAAGTTTGATAAAGAAAAACACTTTTGAGGAAAGGGATTTTTCATACACACATATATATTACTTCTCCCTCACTCTCTCTTTTTCGACTTGCCAAAGTATCTGCGTCGCGATACACGTAGTGTCATCCTCCACCAGTGAAATCTTAATGAATATGTGCTGGTTTCATCATGTTGTATACAGTCAAGACAATTCATTTAATTTTCTCTCTTTTATAAGAAAAATAGTTTACAATGTATTCATGTACATCCACACAGTATTATTATAATATATTCTTACAAATGAAATGAACGATAATATTTTCATCTCTAAATGCCATTTAAATAACGTATCTCTACCAAATACAAGTAGATCCACCCAGCAGACTTTTACTGTATCTGTAGTAGTACTCTAAACACCAGACAGCTGGTTCTTGTCATCAGTGTAGCACAGAGTTTTAGTGAATAAAACAGACCACAGATAGCTCTTGTATACATTGACAACTACTACAGTTCTAATTCACGCATTTAATATACCGTTTCATCACAGCGTTTATGGAATATTCCGTCGATATTTGGAGGAAAATAGGCATAATAAAACGGAAAACACGGTTTTAACATTCCCCAATAATATCTTATTATCGCATACTTTCTTGTGAACTGGCTTTTGCTTTTTAGGCCATCATCAGAAAAAAATTAAGTCTGAACAGGAAATTCACACAACATCAGCAGGTGCTTTGATGTGTACCAAACCAGTCTTTGAAGCATTGCCGTAGAGTATATGTAGTCAACTTCCAAAAAACTACACAATAGATCTTTGTCTAAATTTCATCGCCAAATGAAGAGTTCGAAAAAGACAAAAAAGGTATCATACAGAACAGCATGAGATCAAGTTTTGCAAAGAAAGAAAGACATTATTGCTTGGAAGCTATAAGGACAAATAAGGTAATCTTAATTACTAATATGAGAGAGAACTGAAATATTTCACTTAGGGCCGCTGTGTTAGCTATGTAAAGGAAATCTGATGAAGTTCATCTCTTCAGGCCCAAGCTACTTTACGAATTAGTTACAGTGGCGTGATGTTAAATATCAAAATACTTCCCAACAATTAAAAACAATGCTCAAATCTTTTGTGGAATGATTTGTCTAAAAGTAGGAAATAAAGTAGATTAGAGAAACATCTGACGTAACTTTCAATGGTGTTGGAAATCATATATAGCAAATTAGGTCCCGACTGAGTATTTAAATATTTAACATGGAATTTTAGAGAGTACTAGAGAAAATTTTTTGGACAATGTAGATCGTAGAGTTGTCTGTTTTCATGAGAATTTCGATTTGCCTGCAGGTAATTTTGTTATGTGAAGTGAAGCGGTAAAATATTTTACCGGTTTAGGTATTATTGGAAATTCAGTCGTTATCTCATTTGCTGTACTGACTTCTGGAGTCATTTAAAGGCGCGTGAAATGTTTCTCTAACCTATATCGTTGTCTGTCTTCAGATAAATTATTTCACAGAACATTTAATCGTTTTTTTCTGATTTTTTTTATTCTTATAAGTGTACGACCCTTAAATGTTACATATCTACATATCTTTTGAAATATCTTTGCAAAGTTAGAGGGCCTCCGGTGATTTTGTGTGGGCTTTCTGTTCAGTTCTGAGCTCTCTGATGGTACTCTAGAAAGTTGAAAACCGTATCACAACGCAATATATAATTAACCTTATTGTGGAACATTATTACTATTCATTTCACCTTTAAAAGAACAACAGTTATATACATAGACAGGACAACCATTTTAGATGTTCATTCTCTTTTTCCCAAGTTATGTCTCCCGTCCATTTCAGCAAGGCTGAAGATAACAAACTATGACAGAAGCGAAATGACTGTTGCTCGAGACTATCGCTTTGAATGTTTAAGTAGAAGGGTGGACTTCTTGAAAATTAATTTACGACATGCATCAAGGCATGGTACAGTCTATTTTTGTTACTTCGTACTAGTGATCTATTTCTTGGTATAAGTGCTAGACTTCCTCAGGTGGTGTTAAAGTTTTAATTGTCATGCCGCAATTATATGTATAATTAATTGTTTTTTGTTTCATATCTGCAGTCCTCGTGTATATACAGATTCTCGAAACGTAGCACGCCGCAAGAGCAAACGTAACGAAGAGCCACAGAGCATTGATAAAGAGGAGATGAGTTACGCCATTTGGTTGTCACTGCAATAGCGGCGTGCTACGACAATTTGGCGTAGTAATTTCAGTGTGTGGGAGTATGATGGAGAGACTAGTCGTATTTCAAAGTTATCTGTTAATTTATTTTGGTTTGTTAGGTGGCTTTGATTCCAGTGTAAAGTTACTCCATACCTTATCACCAACCTTGTTAATACAAGTGTAAAATATCAGTGTATCCCAAAGTAGGAAACATTATTTGTAAACATCTTCCTTTCACGGTACCTTAGCGCGATGTTAGTTTATTGCAACATACACATACATGCAATGTCAAATTCTTGATAGATTTAATTGATTACTTTGACCATTAGGCCAAAATAAATATCTGTCGATTTTAGTCGAGGTACGCAGAAGGAAAAAAGTTGTGAGGTGAAAGTAAAAAGATGCAGGGAAGTCGATGGAAGTACCTTAGCCGATGAATGGTTTATGTAACGGGAAAGGATGGTTTATTTTGTAGCAATGTTTAAAATGTGAAATGTTGAGAAGAGTGCTGAAGAAATATCGCAACGAGAAGGAGTTAAAGCGAAACTGGTTTACAGAATTTGTCCATGTAATGAAGAGTGTGGCCACTGGCGGTAATGGCGTCGTAGTAGTACAGAGACACGAACACAGCACATGCTCAACTGTTAAAAACTGTGGATGCCTCGCATATCTCTGACAGCAGCCAGAACAATAAAAAAAACTTATCATGACTTCTATAATCTCAGTCATCATTAAATCATAATGAACGAGTATATTACTTGCACATTAAAACAGTCTTACGTAGCAGGAAACTGGATAATAAACGTTAAACTACACTTGTAGTGAAAACGCTTTGAAAATTAACTCAAACAACGGTAGCCCGTCCAACTTCAATAGTGTACACAGACGTTGTAACTGCTCATGCAGTCCAGTACCATACAAGTTCTGTATATGTATATGTAGTTGAAGCATAAATACTTGATATTTGTGAGAAACATTTTTGAGCACAGATTGTAGATTTTCTAGAGGACACGTAATAAAACTAATGTTTCATGATTTTAACTTCGACGCAATGAATAAACCGGTTATAGAGTATCTGACAAAAAACGCATTAATACAGATACTGATTCATTGATAACATTACACTCGTGTGAACTGCACATAGAGTATGTTATTATCACTACAATTCTACATTAGTGATTTGTTGTCAGTGTCCATCGTGTAAATGTGTATTTTTATACTTGTGTGTTAACGTGAAAAGTATGAGGTACAGCAAACGCAGGAAGTTATTAATAAATTTACATGGTTATTGATTAGTCTTATGGGAGTCCAATAGTTACTCTATTGGATGACAGCAGTTGTTGAACAAGGCAGGCATTAAAAGATTAGACAAATCTAAGTGCTGAAACAGCAGACCTGTTAAGCTGACAATAAAAATTAGTAATACAATGGGTTAATACCGAAATCCTAAAGAGCTTTATACTTATTTGATAAGATGGTAGTCTAGTCATACGTACGTATATCAAACAGTTAACACCGTTTCAGCAGGACAGCAGACATTTACCTGCAAACAAACAAGCAATGAATTACTAAATTGTTTAGGCGTCGTAATTAAAACCTTACGCTACTTTTCGTAAGAAGGAGTATACAGATATTTTTTTACATAGATCGTTCTGACAATTACAATGTAACAACCTGCACATACATATAACCTAACATAGTACGCAGTAAGAGAGAGCAAATGTGTTTGGAATATATGAATTTGTTTCAGATACTTTATAAATATTAGTTTACCGCTCCAATCACCCCCTCATTATCTGCATCCTCAAATTATCTACCTCCTTTTCTACCTACAGCCTCTATCATTCCGATCCATCCTCGCCCCCCCCCCCTCCCCTCCACAACAGATCTTTAACTTATTGTATTCACATAACAATGATTGCATAGATACAATACGAAATCTATAGACAGTATTTGGTATTACTCCATCTTACAGCCTGTCTCTTATGTTGCTAGTTTAAAGAATAATCTGCTGATTTAACCACTGAGTTTATAGATATTGATAATAACTGAAGAAGTATTGATATACATTCGAGAAAATACTTGATATTGTACATTTATCTTTCTTATAAAATTTTACCATTTGCTTAAGCCACATACAAGTTTTGATTTACTTATAAACGAAGCACATGTTCAAGAAGTTTTACAATGCATGTTACAGATAATGGAACACATATATCTTCAGTACTTCACCAGGTTTTGTAACACTGACTCCACATAAGTATTATTTATATTTGTCAGATTGTATCGATCTGAGTCCAGTACCCTTATGAATTTTTGCGCCCCCCCCCCCCTTTCCTTGGGCATCCACTTCCTCAGTCTACCACCTCCCTCTCAATTCCCACCTTCATTCCCACCCTCACATACCTGTTTTGGTTAGCAGTCTCATGCAACAGCTGTGACATAAGGTTCATAAATTAGAGTCTGCAACTTATGTAGACGTCTTAGAGATGTTCTCACTAATGACAGATCTGGACTTTACGTCCAAATGCGCTTTTCTGACAAGAACGTCTACTTCATACCACGCTGATGTCTTTTGACACACAAATAATGTAAAGAATCACGACGTTTCTACACTGGTTGTTACGGTCGCCCAGCTTCTTGCTTTTATGATTTATACGAGGGCTGCCCCGGAAGTAATGAACCGCATTTTTTATCTCAGCCGAAAACCATGCTACGAATACAAAACATTACGTATGTATTATCTGAAATCTCTGAGTGAACGCACGAAGTTTCCGTCACTTGCAACAGATAGCTTAGCTCCAGGACATTTCCAAATGGCGTCTGTAGGTGATGTACGTTAGAAGCAACGTGCCATCATCGAAGTTCTTACTGCGGAGAATGAAACTGTGGGGAGTATTCACAAACTCTTGTGCAAAGTCTATGGAGCATCTGCAGTCGACAGAAGTACCGTTAGTCGCTGTGCGCGGAGGGTGAGTTCATCAGAGGCGCTTCGGCGGAGGTCCACGATTTATAGAGTTGGGGGAGACAATCTATGGCTGTCACACCTGATCTAGCCCCCTCAGATATCCATTTGTCTGGCCATTAAAGGATGCCATTCGTGGAAGGCTTTTTGAGAATGATAAGGGGGTGGTTCACACAGTGAACCGCTGGCTCCGCCACCAGGACAAGGATTGGAACCAACAGGGCATACACGCCCTTGATTGGAGGAAGGCCATAGAATGGGATGGCCATAACGTAGAAAAATAGGTTGTGTATATAAAATATCATTCTTTCGTGTGTGAATTCTCATTACGTTCGGAAAAGAATTGTTGAAGAAGAAAAAAATGTGGTGCATTACTTTCTACAGGGTTATTACAAATGATTGAAGCGATTTCACAGCTCTACAATAACTTTATTATTTGAGATATTTTCACAATGCTTTGCACACACATACAAAAACTCAAAAAGTTTTTTAGGCGCTCACAAATGTTCGATATGTGCCCCTTTAGTGATTCGACAGACATCAAGCCGATAATCAAGTTCCTCCCACACTCGGCGCAGCATGTCCCCATCAATGAGTTCGAAAGCATCGTTGATGCGAGCTCGCAGTTCTGGCAAGTTTCTTGGTAGAAGAGGTTTAAACACTGAACCTTTCACATAACCCCACAGAAAGAAATCGCATGGGGTTAAGTCGGGAGAGCGTGGAGGCCATGACATGAATTGCTGATCATGATCTCCACCACGACCGATCCATCGGTTTTCCAATCTCCTGTTTCAGAAATGCTTGTGCTTTAGCCTTTTCCGTAAGATTTTCCAAACCGTCGGCTGTGGTACGTTTAGCTCCCTGCTTGCTTTATTCGTCGACTTCCGAGGGCTACGCGTGAAACTTGCCCGCACGTGTTCAACCGTTTCTTCGCTCACTGCAGGCCGACCCGTTGATTTCCCCTTACAGAGGCATCCAGAAGCTTTAAAATGCGCATACCATCGCCGAATGGAGTTAGCAGTTGGTGGATCTTTGTTGAACTTCGTCCTGAAGTGTCGTTACACTGTTATGACTGACTGATGTGAGTGCATTTCAAGCACGACATACGCTTTCTCGGCTCCTGTCGCCATTTTATCTCACTGCGCTCTCGAGCACTTTGGCGGCAGAAACCTGAAGTGCGGCTTCAGCCGAATAAAACTTTATGAGTTTTTCTACGATTCTGTAGTGTGTCGTGACCATATGTCAATGAATGGAGCTACAGTGAATTTATGAAATCGCTTCAATCATTTGTGATAGCCCTGAATTGTTTATTTCAGTTTTTGTATTTGAAAATGGCCTACGCCTAAAATGTGCATTCTACAATAATAAAATAAGAAATATTACAATGAAATGGTGGTAGCATCACTTAAAAATTTCAGATCTGTTTCTAGTCCAGCATATGGAGCATGCTGAAGCCGGTTCCGCTACTATAGCATTTATTTGGAACAAAATAACAGACTGTTTTCGGTGCCCAAGATCGTTATCCAGTGGCTGTATGTCAGATTTGTATATCAGACGTTCTTATACAATATAGAATGACGGGTCGTTGAGTTGTCGTTTTATTTCAAACTTTGAAATCTCCTAACAGGGAAGATATTACATACAAAAGAGTAACTGAAAAAATATGCAACTAAATGAATGGGTATTCCTATGACGACATCGTCAGTACTAAGAAACATCGAGAGGTCTCGGAATAAAGGTTTCTGCAACATTCTCAGATAGTAATTTACTTTTATTACTAATTTTTATTTGCTGTAACTTGAGCAAAGCGATGAATGGAGTAGCCTTCAGATGAGATATTAATATTTTGCAAAAGTGTTAAGATTACCTCACCTAACCTTTTTTTATAAACAAACGAAGATTTTTAGCATTCCATCACTCTCTGGTCAACTACTGTTGTAGTAGGCGTCGACCACATCGAGAAAAAGGTAAATATTTCATTAATATCCATCGAAGTTCGATTGCCCTAAAGCAAAAAAATTATTCAAAGGGCCCTGTGACGAGGATCTTGAGAATAACCAAATACTACTCACAGTGTTTGCATTTGTACCATACCGCTCGGCAAGGTCCAAAACACCTGTAGCTATTGTAATGTAACGATTTCTTAAATATTCTAATACCAACTTTTGCTAATGTATGCCTGTGTTCGATGAAAGTAGCCATAGTGGAAATTAAGGCATGTCATAACGGTAGCTGATGTGATGTCAAACATTGACGCATGTGGTAGGACAATCCAGAATATGCATAAAATTACTCCAATTCAGGCACATACCACACCCGAAACGACATATTCTCCAACAACGGTAATTATGTGTATTTTCCACTGTTGACTAATTTCGATTATTATGCCTTATTCAAGCAAAAGTTGACATGAATAAGGGCGAAGTACGAGAATATCCAGCCACTAGCATACGGTGGACCACCATAAAAATTAAGGGAAGTAATCAAACAGTAAACTGGTATAAACAGTTTGAAAGCTGTAGCAGATCCAAGAAAATCTCTAATTGCGAGTTAACTGCTAAAAAAAAAAAAAAAAAAAAAAAAAAAAAAAAAAAAAAAAAAAAAAAAAGTTTATGTAGTTCTAAGTCGAGGGGACTGATGACCTCAGATGTTAAGTCCCATAGAGGGGTAGGTTGTTGTTTCTCTTAGTTTCATTATGTGGGACACCAACTGGTGACAGCCACTTGTAAGTGAGGCAAATCTGATGGCACAACTGTGGTCATTGACATCACATGTGATACCTCTTATGTAACAGTATCATGGTGCCGTTTTGATGAAGATAACTCTTGTCCACACGTCCTACGATTGTCCATGAACTGCCTGTGTGTTGTTGAGGTACATCCACGTCCAGCAAGATAAAACATGTCTTCACAATAGAGCATGTGTGGGACCAGCTCGTACGTCAACTCTGTGGCACTGGCAGTATCCAGGGTGGTCAAGGCCCAGTTACTATATTTATGGGCCATTTTGATTCAGGAGACGAACCGCAACAGTCAAAGCACCAAAGCATAGCGTGTGTTCCAGCAATGGACTCAGTTGAGATTCATCCCAGCATTTAGCACAGGGACAAATTATGGTAGTGGCAGGCATGTAGTCTTTAAATTGTTTTAATGTTTCGACCAGCATCCCTCCCCTCCTTTTTTCCCATAACTATTTCTCCAGTGTGCCTCTTGCGCTGCTATTCTGTGTTGAATTAAGACCTTATTATGACCATGGGATGTCAACCTGTTGGTTGGATGGCAGAAGTTGCTACTTATTTAATTTGTTATCCTATTAATTATCCTTAACACTACAAAGATGATAACCTATTATTTATGTAACCTTCTTCTTTATCACTATAATTTATGATCTGATATCATCGCTGAATGTTTTTTTAAGTTAACCTTATATTAATTAATATAGTTTATCACCCACTATGAAATTACCATTGTACATGGCCTTCCAACAAGTTCAAAATACACTACAGACTTCGACAGCATAAGTTAGGTATAAATTGGTATGAATTTAAAGACAGTCTGAGTATTACGAACCGCTACTAATGTGTAGTACTGTATTATAAATTCTTAGTGTTTGTCATGAATGAAGAACTTTTTATTTACAGTTAAGTCAGGTTTACTGCATATGAACAAAGTACACTATTGCGATTTAACAATCACACTATAAGAATGCAAGGTTCAATTCGTACACTCCCAAGTAAGTAATACTTACACTGTGAAGGTACACAAACATATTACACTGGTAACCCATGGTTCAGTGGTTCAGCGTTTAGCAATTCTCACAGACGTTTCTTTAGAGAACTCACTGTACAAACCAGTGTTGCAGGAACGAAGGGACCATTTCAGCTTAATTTGAAACTGAATACAAGCAGAAAAACCTCTACTGTTGTCCACACGAAGCCTGCTAGATGTGGTGTGTTTGTGAGTGCGACCGTTTTGCCACGCTGCTTATCGAATGCAGATACAGAGATTTCCTCATGAGGCGTCCTTTCTCACTCACCAAAACCCCTGATACATGGCTACCATACATGTGCCACGCTACTGCGCCACCAGCAAGCAGAACATCTGGATACACACACATTAACTACTCTGCCGGACCACAGGACGATATAATCATCCCTCTGAGCAACTGTGCACTCAGTCTCAGGCATCATCCGGCTTGACCACTGTATGGAGTCAGTGGGCACCAGTGTTACACTTAAAAGCACTCTAACATTACGACTGGATAGTTTCTAGCTCCTTAATTATTTGGAATATCTCCAGGAATTAGACATTCTTAACATTCCATGATCCTAACACACTATCCTACCAAGATTCTTCTATATAGATCTCAATGCTCTTTGGTTGCAAACTATAAAATGTTGTGACTCCGCCCGCATCTCGTGGTCGTGCGGTAGCGTTCTCGCTTCCCACGCCCGGGTTCCCGGGTTCGATTCCCGGCGGGGTCAGGGATTTTCTCTGCTTCGTGATGGCTGGGTGTTGTGTGCTGTCCTTAGGTTAGTTAGGTTTAATTAGTTCTAAGTTCTAGGCGACTGATGACCTCAGCAGTTGAGTCGCATAGTGCTCAGAGCCATTTTTTTGTGACTCTGTACCATAACCATATAAAGGCTGCAATGACCACACATTTTTTTATACGTAATCTATCTCTGCAATATGATACAACAAACAAACCTAAAGTGTAATAAATCTAGAATCTTTCATCTGCCACATATTAAAGTGTGGATATGTATTGTTATCTCACTCATACAATGTAGTTCGATCATATTTGACAGTATCTACTTACATAACTTATTCAGCATACACACCATATAATTTGAAATATAACACATCTGGCACTGCTATATATTCCATATTTCAAAAAGAAAATCGTGACAGGCAGTAGGAAAAGTTATTATGCTACCCTGCCCCTGGTCCCTCCGTAATTCTACTACTTTGCTTTAAGTGCAGCACTCAAGATGGCAGCTGGCCAAAATGTATATAATAACCTTCAAATTGAGTATAATATGGTCTATTGTAAGTATCACACACAGTTTTGACCTGCAGTGCAAAATACAGCACACTCTTTATTGGGTGGCTAAAATATGTTTGACAACCCGTAATTCAAAATGCTGGGTGGTCTGCAGCAGCTAACAAACATACCTAGATATTAATACCTGACACCAAAAAATTATTCCTGTCAGCAAAGTACCAAATCAGATCAGATACATCATACAGCTGTCATATATTCCATACCAGTACGTCGTCTAGTAATCTGTGAACTGTGTATTAACTTACGGCAATTAAGCTAGTAATGATTATAGATATCTAAGTAGCATCTGCACATACACAAGTCCAATTATGTGATTACCCTATACAACAGTGTTTAGAGAACATGGAAGAGCTTGTCAAAGACTGCGTTTTGTGGTGAGATCATTTAGAAATCCAACAAAACTGTACGAAAAGAGTTTTTGTACAATAAACCTGACAGTCCCTTCTATAATACTAGTGTGGGGGTACTGGATCCTCGCAAGACCGAGGATTCCTCAGAGTGGAGGACACTAGCGATTTTTGTCCCCGACGTTACATAATCCGTACTTGCGCTCCCTCTGCTGTTTGCAATAGATAACATTAAACTGTTCCTGAATGATGCTATTTTCTATACGAAGACTGTGTCTCAGATCAGATGCATAACACCCGTATGCCATATTACGGTTTAAGGTCCAGAGCAATTTCATAATTTAAGCCCAGTCCTTGCTATTGGACAGTGGAATGGTAGATATTGCCTTGCTACTGGACAGAAGAATGTTAGATACTGTTGATATCACTTGACAGCTCAGGGTGGCACATACCTCATTCCACTTGGGCAGTGTGCATGCAAGAAGCTGTTAACGTACTAGTTGCTTGTAGGGTGATGTGTGACTTACATGATGCACACACTATCTGATCCAAAGTGTCTAGTATCTGCCCTCCAACCACCCCAGTCTTATAATTTAGATATTAAATAAACATAGGAGAATAACCCAAGTAGCCCATTGAGGACCGGTCTGTGTAACAACAAGCTCCATCTTCTCCACTAGCAATCATGGCATTCAGTCGCGATCACTAAATAACAAATAACATGACGAGACGTTCCTGTCCTCAATTTCATCTTCAAGACACCCTCTACAGCCCCACGAAGTTAATCGGTATCACTTTCTCATTCAGACCTTTTATGTACTCATTAATACAAAGAAGCGCCAAAGAAAGTGCTATTGCCATGGGTATTCATATGCAAACAGGCAGAATACGGAGCTGCGTTAGGCAACGCCTATGTAAGACAACAAGTGCCTAGCGCAGTTGTTGGATCGGTTACTGCTTCTACGGTGGCAGGTTATCAAAATTTAAGTGAGTCTGAAAGAGCGATGGGACACAGTATCTCCGAGTTAGTAATGAAGTGGGGATTTTTCCGTAAGACCATTTCACGAGTCTACCGTGAATATTAGCATCCCAGTAAAACATTAGATCTCCGACATCGCTGCTGCCGGAAAAGGATCATGCAAGAACGGGGCCAACCAGACAGAAGAGAATCGTTCGTCGTGACAGAAGTGCAACATTTCCACAAATTGCAGCAGATTTCAACGATGGGCCATCAACAAGTGTCAGCGTGCCAACCATTCAACGTCACATCATCGATATGGATTTTCAAAGCCGAAGGCCCACTCCTGTACCCTTGGTGACTGCACGACACAAGCCTTTAGGCCTCGCCATGGCGTGTCAACGCCAACATTGGGCTGTTGATGACTAGAAACACGTTGCCTGGTCGGACGAGTCTCGTTTCAAATTGTATCGAGCGGATGGACGTATACGGGTGTGGAGACAGCCTCATGAATCCATGGACCCTGTATGACAACAGGGGACTGTTCAAACTGGTAGAGACTCTGTAATGGTGTGGTGCGTGTGCAGTTGGAATGATTTGGGACCCCTGACACGTCTAGAAACGACTCTGACAGGTAACACGTGCGTGACCATCCTGCCTGATTACCTGCATCCATTCAAGTGCATTGTGCATTTCAAAGGAGTTGGGCAATTTGAGCAGGACAATGCGACGCCCTACAAATCCAGAATTGCTACAGACTGGCTCCAGGAACACTCCTCTGAGATTTAACACTTCCGCTGGCCACCAAACTCCCCAGACATGGACATGGAACGTGCTGTTCAGAAGAGATCTTCACCTATCCCCTCATGTTGTTGTTGTTGTTGTGCTCTTTAGTCCTGAGACTGGTTTGATGCAGCTCTCCATGCTACTCTATCCTGTGCAAGCTTCTTCATTTCCGAGTACTTACTGCAACCTACATCCTTCTGAACCTGCTTAGTGCAATCATCTCTTGGTCTCCTTCTACGATTTTTACCCTCCACGCTGCCCTCCAATGCTAAATGTATGATCCCTTGATGCCTCAGAACATGTCCTACTAACCGGTCCATTTTTCTTGTCAAGTTGTGCCACAATCTCCTCTTCTCCCCAATTCTGTTCAATACCTCCTCATTAGTTATGTGATCTACCCATCTAATCTTCAGCATTCTTCTGTAGCACCACATTTCGAAAGCTTCTATCCTCTTCTCATACTCCCCTCATAGTCTTACGGATTTATGGACAGCCCTGCATGATTCATGGTGTCAGTTCCCTCTAGAACTACTTCAGACATTAGTAGAGTCTACGCCACGTCGTGTTGCGATACTTTTGCGTGCTCGCGGGGGCGCCACACAGTATTAGGCAGGTGTACCAGATTCTTTGGCTCTTCAGTGTATATCCACCGATGAAAATATTAAATACTTCTCACTTTAGCTTTCCATGTCCATTTCCTGCTAGTGTTTCTGCAAATCCAGAACAATTACTGACTCGTTGCGTATTGTCAGCGTTACAAAACACTGCTCCAACCACAAGGAAAGACGCAGAACACCAAAAACGATAAGGCTCACCGCTGTCGCCTCTGGTTAGCTAGATTCTTGTTAAGGTAATCAATGACGGTACCGTTATGCGTGGTGTATGTTGTTACTTAATCCTCCGAAAGATGATTCACGTGGAAAGGCAGGTTATTTCTCTGGGTATACTTCCATACAGTAGCGTCTGCCCGCAGAGAAGGGTCTGCTTGGAAGGACTTCGAGCTGCGGCCAGGCAATCTGCGGATGGACGCGGGCAGCCCTTCGGCCAACAATGGGAACTCCGGGGGCGGCTCACCGCATAAGCAGCCGGCGGCGGCGGCTGCGGCGGCGGCGGCGGCAGCAGCGGCGGGACGCTATGATTACAGGCCGCCACAGTTCATCCACTTACACCGGCGCCCCGCGCCACCACGGCGGCGGTGGTCGAGGGCGCCCCAGCCGAGCAGGGGTCGCTTGTAATTAGACGGCGCGCGCCCGATCCTTCCTGTTATCTCACGCGACACGTTCCATCCCACGGCTCATCCTTTCCGGCTCGGCAGCAGACAGCTCCGCCATCCCCGCGACGGCACACGCTCGTGCCTCTTATAACCTTCATTCATCACGCAAGTTGTCGCGACCGATCTTTCCGGTCACATCGCGCCCTCTGTGAAGCCTTTAAAACTATCTCGCTAACGTCGCCACAACGAAGTCCTAGTTAGGGCAGTCGGTGCTTTTTTCTAGTCAGATTTAATTACTTTGATGTGGTGCACATTATATACACTGCTTCACTCCATGGGTTGTATAAGGAAACCAAAACCACTCACCTGTTTAATATGTAGAGCAGAATGCATGTGTGTATGTCTGCTTATCTGGGATCTCTTCTAAGACTCCTGGATCTATCTAAGCCAAATTTGGTACAGAATCAGCGGGTCTGACAAGTATTAGCTCTGTGGGTCTTATAACCTCCTTACTACAGTTGGAGAGGAAATACAGGTACAAATGTGGTTTCCCACCCCTTGGCATATAGACTGTGCACCTTGACAAGTGTGTTCTCTGGGAGCAGCATCAGTGTGTCAAAACCACCTGCTCTACAGATCAGCCTACATGTCAGTGGCAAGAAACAGTTTTCTGGGCGCTGATATGTAGGCTGCCCAGCATGACAGGTGCGTTGTGTTCAGATAGTATCAGTCGGCTTTGTCACCTGTTTTCCATGGTGACCTGTGTGCAGGGACTATAAGTGTTTTTTAAGTCCTTGAGGTATAGTGTGCAGCTTATTAGATGTCTTATGGAAGTAGTATCAGCCTGCTTTATTGAACTGCTTTGCCGGGGCTACATGTGTTGATGGCAGGGGGAAAGTTGAGGTGAATAGAGGAGGGGACAAGCAAAGTGAGGAAAAGCAGGAAATGAACAGAGAGGGAACAAAAGAGGGAAATTCATGAGGTGGGTCGAAGGTATAGACAGGTTGTGGGCTGGTGGAAAGGGATGAAGGGGAGGCAGAGATGAAAAGGGAGAGAGTGGTAGAGGCTATGGTAAGAAGGAGACATAGTTGGAGAGAAGGGATAGAGGAAATAGACAAAGAGAGTCGCTGGAGGATGTGTGCAACAGAGGGTGGAGAGGAGGAAATAGA
Source organism: Schistocerca serialis cubense (assembly GCF_023864345.2). Classification (NCBI taxonomy): domain Eukaryota; kingdom Metazoa; phylum Arthropoda; class Insecta; order Orthoptera; family Acrididae; genus Schistocerca; species Schistocerca serialis. The sequence continues at coordinate 279,573,818 of NC_064641.1, forward strand.
TAGACCGATAGAGAGAGTAAGAGGTAAACACAGACAGAGGAGGAGGTGTGTTCAGCACATGTGTTGAATCCTTACGTAAAAGAAGATACATGGAATAGGCTAGAACATGTATAGATTTCATGCTTCTTTCTAAACACTGAACCGAGCAAAGTGACGCAGTGCTTAGCACACTAGTCTAGCATTCGGGAGGAAGACTGTTCAAATCCCATCTGGCCATCCTTATTTGGGTTTCCTGTGATTTCTGTAAATCGCTTCAGGCAAGTGCCAGGATGGTCCCTTCGAAAGCGCATGGCCAAAGGGCCAACATCCATTCTTAATCCTATGACCACGTTGTTTGGCCCCTCCCTCAAATCAGTGAACCTAAACACTGACATATACACAACATGCAATGATAATTATCAGGTAATTGGGTCATGTGGAGCATTTTAATGGTATTGTCGTCCTTGTGACTTGGTGTGCGTAGTCTGCATTCCTTCTTTCGCCTGATGTTCCACTTATTTTCGTGCAAAGGTCTGAACCAATGAACAGTTATATTACAGAGGACAATTTAAGTTGATACCTATGTCACATACATTGATGTAATGGACATTAATACGGGGTATGTGCATCCTTCGCCTGTGTGACTTCTTGAACTCTGCTGGGGACACTTTCAATGAGGTGGACGAATGTCTGTGGAGGAATGACATCCCTAACTTCCCTAAGAGCCCGACAGAGAAGGCAATGATATATGGCACTGTCTGTAGGGGGTCGACATTTTATCGGATCTCAAAGGTACTCCATTAACATAATGTTGGGTCTCTAGGCACTCCAGTCCATTTCTACAATGTTATTGTCCACAAACCATTGCCTCACAGACAAACAGTTGCCTTTATGACAAGGTGCACTCTTACATTGATACAATCATGAACTCGGAACTGCTCCTCTTCTGCACCTAGTGCACACTGGTGTAAGACGTGTACACATCCTTCAGTATTTAGCCTTTTCTTAAGAGCAGTAAGGGAAACCTAACAGTGGAAAACGCCTCCATACCGTTACATCCTCTCTTCTGTACGTCACTGTTGGCACTTAACACTCTTCATGCATTTGCCAAACCCAAAGACTTCCATCGGATTGCCGCAGGTATAGAGGGATTCACCACTAAAGATCATTCGGTTCCAATCATCCTCTGTCCAGTGACGTCACGCTTTACACCACTTCGTGTGTCGCTTAGCACAGACCATAGAAATATGGGGACAACTGAAGCCCCTGGATCATTGTACCCTGTTCTTTTTAACTCGCTCCATGCTTGGTGCTACCTGGAATGCTCTTACAACTTTGGAACTCATGGAACTCGTGAGTTATTTATTCCACTGATTTCTTGGTTACTTTTTTTTTCAGCCAACCTGCTCAATGCTTGACGATACCTATGCATGAGTATGTGAGGCCTGGCTGGTATTAGTACAGCTATGGTTGTTCCTTCGTGTTTCCACTTCACAATCACGTCACCAACAATCGAGTGATGCAATATGTTCATAAACGATAAATTACGACCGGAATTTGTCTTTTCTGATCATATATTATTTCCGGCCGCGGAGTCAAAACAGAAATGATGCCTGTTCTTTCCAGCAAGTCCGAAAGAACAAACACCAGTAACATAGATATCACTGATGGATTTGTTGCTCAGATGACATCCAATGGTAAGTTCAGGTTCCACATCACTGACTCATTCTGCTGTTGCTGCTTCTCTGCAGACAACACAATGCTGCTCGCCCTCAGCAAATTGTATATTGTGGGATTCCAGAACTGTAGAACTGTGCGATGGTCCTACGACGGCGCGTTTGCACGATCCCATTGCGTGAAACGTTTCTTAAACTTGAAATTTAAAACGTCAGATTTCCTGTTTTCCAACGTCTATGGCCACCCCAGACTAGTCGACCATTGAGTGAACTGAAGCGTTCAACCCGCTTAGTGGTTTCTGCTATGACCACAATTTTCTCGGGTTCTCAGCAAGATGTTTCGCTAAGATGTGACGATGGAAATCGCCCTATGCTTCGCCCATTGATCTACCTCCGCAGGCACGACTTGCTACGAACTTTTGTCCGTCGATATTTTCTTAATTATATTTTGAAATGAGAGTGGAACTATCTCTGTTTCCTCAGCAGTTCAAGAATTTGATTATCAAACCACGAAGGGTCTTTTCCATCCTTAATCCTCTTACTTCACACATAAGTCTCCAGACTCCGATTTGCACCTTGGCCTATAATTCCTCTACCTTCGTGATACTGGAGCTGACTGATATCCTTTCATATATTAAGTGTGATGTTAACAACCCCTTGGCTGCTTCTGCTAGCATAAAGACTCTCCTGGCATTCTTGATGGATTTATAATCTTTAGCAACCACAGTAGTTGTGATGGCATCACGATTGCTAATCCCTGACTCTATACTGACATCACCGATAAGGTCAGGCCTCTTTATAGCTGCAAGATCTAACATATTTCTGTTCCTTGAGCCATTGTCACTAGTTGCCCAACGCAGTTGTCAGAAAACGTTTTCAAAAGTATTTCACAAGAATGTCTGCCCGTTCCACCTGCAGTGAATTCAAGCACGTCCCAGTCTATATTATAGAGATTAAAGTCGCCTCCAACCAATATTGCATGATCTGAAAATTTACGCGCGACTAAGCGCAAACTTTGCTTGAACAGTTCTACATTATGGCGGTATCAGGAGGCCGGTCAAAATATCCGATTATTGAGTTCATCTAAGTCAGCTACTCATGCCCACATAACTTCACAATCAGACTCAGTTTCGTCATAGACACAATATTTTTGTCGACATCAATGAACATTCCACTCCCAAGGCCGTCTGATCTGCCTTTTAGACATGCTTTCCACGCCTCGCTAAGCACTTTGGAGATTTCTACTTTGGGTGTAAGCCAGCTCTCAATTCCAAGAGTAATTTGAGCGCGACCACTGTCCTGGAGGGCAGTTAGTACAGGAACGTCGTTACGAATAATTCGACTACTTACTGTTAAAATTCTTACAACATCAAAAGCATATTTGATAACACCAAAAAATCGTAAATACAGGCACCTCAGAAACAGACAGGATAATAATAAAACAAGGAGTCAGACAGGGAAGTAGCATGTCACCGACGCTTTTTAACATTTTCTGTAAAGACCTCATAAGGTACCCGAAGAATGAAGTCAATGAAGGTTGAAAAGCTGGAAAGGAACTACCACCTAAATGTTAAGCTGTTTGCAGATGATGTAACTGAATTAGAAAAGACAGAGATTGATTTACGACAATCTTTGTATTCATTATATAAGATGGAACTAAAACATTACAATCAAAAAATGTCGGCTATTAAAACAGCAGTTGTGGTGCACAAATAAACATTTCCAGTTCACTCTAAATGTCTGGTTCAAATGGCTCTGAGCACTATGGGACTTAACTGCCGAGGTCATCAGTCCAATAGAACTTAGAACTACTTAAACCTAACTAACCTAAGGACATCACACACATCCATGCCCGAGACAGGATTCGAACCTGCGACCGTAGCGGTCGCGCGGTTCCAGACTGTAGCGCCTAGAACCGCTCGGCCACTCTGGCCGGCAGTTCACTCTAAGATTGTTGTCGAAAACCAGGTATTTTAGCAAGTCTCCAGTTTCAGTTACTTAGGCAGTGGCACATGTCTGAATACAGATGAAGATGTAGAAAAGAAAACCACAAAATTGTAACATGTATGTGGAACTATAAACAAAACTTTAAAAAATCAAGTTAGCGAAGCGACAAAATTGAAATGAATGTCGTGTGGCTATCACTTCCTGTCGGGTAGATCTATCGCCTAGTGCAAGTCTTTTCAGTTGGCACCACTTCGGCGACTTGCGTATCGATGAGGATGATAGGATGACAAAGACAACACAAAGCCCTGTCCCCAAGTGGAAAAAACGTTCGACCTAGCCGGGAATCGAATCCAGGGCCGTTGCATGGCATTCTGCCTTTCTGATCACTCAGCTTTCGAGGCGGACAGCAACAAAATTCAAACAGTGGCAATACTTAGGCTACTTTATGGTTGCGAATTCTGGCTGGAGAAAAAAAGATACGAAAATAACGGTCAGCAGGAATAGGATTTCTAAGAACTGTCAAAGTTTGCTCAAGAAGGGATCACATAAATGATAACGTCGAGGCATAACTGATAATTTATAATTTAAACGAGAAGACTGAAGAATACAGGGAAGAATGGAGACAATACCTCTAGCGGCTGGATGAAGACAGAATTCCAGACTTTGTAAACAAGATACAAGATACGACGGCCGAAGAGATGGAGCTAAGTGTGTGAAGTCGGGACAGGCATACAAGCATATTGCCTAAACCTTGAAGTGCAGATGAAGAAGATGATACCTCAAATCCTGATACTCAGTCATTCAGACGTACGGCTTATCTTAAGACGCATCGTGCCGTTGATGCATACTGATTGTGGTGATTGGTGGAGGGGCGGGGGGCGTAATTTCATGCTTGATGTCCTTCCCAACTTCATTGGCATCTTACTGCAGCACCACTGACCATGCCACAAGACCAGAACTGTGCTGTAGTGGCTTCAGGAGCATGATAGAGAACTGACCCTGATATGTATAATACGTAATTATTATACATAAAAAGATTTATTATATATAAAATATTCACTTTACCTGTTTCGGGAAGTAGTTGCCATCTTCAGATGTGTGTAATCCATTAAAAAGCTTCATAAAAAATGCAAACAAATATAGTTAGGCACTTTGAACTGATGGAATCATTTAACATTTCAATGAATGTATATCATAGTAGCACGTGACAACTACTTCCTTCCTTGTTTATTAAATTTGATCTAAGCCAATTCTCTGTGTTTGCTTATAATCTGATGTAATTCTGGTCGTAAGAACAAACAAAACTAGTTATGAAATTTTAAGGCAGGACATCATTTGCGGTCTAAACAGTTTTAAAAAATTTGTAATATTCAGATTTTTATGTTTTAGCATTACCAAGTGATATAGTCGAAATATGAAAGTGAATGACAGTTATTTAATAAACTCCGTTAACGTTGGCTAAAGTAACAAAACCACAGTCTTCACAAAATCGTGTGAGCAGACCGATTGGCGATGTACAAATCCACATACAAAATAAGCAACGCATTTTATTAACTGACTTCGCATACACCAATGAACAATACATACAAGTTTCTAAACTTGTAATAGGTCTGCGTTGCTCGCAGACTAGCGACACTAAACACGTCGTTAAGGGCCGTCGGAAAGAATTGTACTCTTATCAAAAAATGGTTCAAATGGCTCTGAGCACTATGGAGCTTAACTTCTCAGGTCGTCAGTCCCCTAGAACTTAGAACTACTTAAACCTAACAAACACATCCATGCCCGAGGCAGGATTCGAACCTGCGTCCGTAGCGGTCACGCGGTTCCAGAGTGTAGTGCCTAGAACCGCTTGGCCACTCCGGCCGCCATTCTCTTATCGCCTAGCCCGTTGGCATACTTCACTGACGAGGAGAACATGGAAAGAGCCATACCTTGATTTTCTAGGAACTTCGTTCACTGGAAGAGAAGTCTAATTAAGTGAATACGTGTCTCCGTAGTAACCTTAGATACTAGACCGTTTTTTAGAAAACGACGTTCAGAGCTTTCGACGGAATTTGGCTGCCATTTAGCGGCTGATAATCAGCCAAAATAGTGACGCAGCAGCTAATGTCGCGGCCTGTCGCTTTTGCGCTCCGTGTTCGAAACCTAATAAATGTATTTATTATTATTTTTTATTTTTTTTTTCATTTATCCACAAATGTCCATGAAAGATTACTACACGAATGTTTTTTACCGTGTCAGGGGATACAAGGGCCTTGTATTAATTGTAAAATTACAACTGGCTTTAACGGTAAGTGGGATACACTTACTATGTATTATTAATATATGTGTATATGGTATTTTCATTCTTTTATTACTTATATTAACACTTCCATTTTATTTTTACTTTTGTTTTTAAGGAAGATTTGTTGAGTTTCCCTGCGTGATAAAGTTCGTAGGCCGGCCGCGGTGGCCGAGCATTCCTAGGCTCTACAGTCCGGAACCGTGCGAACGCTACGATCACATGTTAGAATCCTGCCTCGGGCATGGGTGTGTGTGATGTCCTTAGGTTAGTTAAGTTTAAGTAGTTCTAAGTTCTAGGGGACTGATGACCTCAGAAGTTAAGTCCCGTAGTGCTCAGTGGCATTTGGACCATTTTTGAGCCGGCCGGTGTGGCCGAGTGGTTCTAGGCGCTACAGTCTGGAACTGCGCGACCGCTACGGTCGCAGGTTCGAATCTTGCCTCGGGCATGGATGTGTGTGATGTCCTTATGTTAGTTAGGTTTAAGTAGTTTTAAGTTCTAATGGACTGATGAGCTTAGAAGTTAAGTCCCATAGTGCTCAGAGCCATTTTGAACCATTTTTGATAACGTTCGTAGAAACATTCAGAACATGGCAATTCGGCATCACGCGAAGGACGGTTTGCCACAGTGACATTTCTTCGTATGAATCTCACTCGGGAAAGAAACGTCGTCGGCATTGTTGAACATATCACGCGTTGGAAATAATTTCACGACAAATCACACATAACGGATCGCTTTACGAAAAACGTGGTTGCAGTTGATTACGAAGCAAAATACTCTATAGGAACTCCACAGAAAATAATTTCAAACAATTTTCCCGTTCATTTATTATTTTATTCAATTCATTCAGCGTCGGCCTGAGTGGCCGAGCGGTTCTAGGCGCTTCAGTCTGGAACCGCGCGACCGCTACGGTCGCAGGTTCGAATCCTGCCTCGGGCATGGATGTATGTGATGTCCTTAGGTTAGTTAGGTTTAATTAGTTCTAAGTTCTAGGGGACTGATGACCTCAGAAGTTAAGTTCCATAGTGCTCAGAGCCATTTGAACCATTTTTTGAATTCATTCAGCAGGCGTTCAAATGGCTCTGAGCACTATGCGACTCAACTTCTGAGGTCATCAGTCGCCTAGATCTTAGAACTAATTAAACCTAACTAACCTAAGGACATCACACACATCCGTGCCCGAGGCAGGATTCGAACCTGCGACCGTAGCGGTCACGCGGTTCCAGACTGAAGCGCCTTTAACCGCACGGCCACACCGGCCGGCCTCAGCAGGCGTACAATTAGTAAACGACTACGCAAACCTTTATTTCAATACACAACGGATAAAATTGCTGTAGTAATCTTCTACGGCCAGCGGTAGATAAATGAAAAACAAAAATTAAAATAACAATGGGATTTCGAACACGAGTCGTGAAAATGTGAAGCTTCGAGTCTCGCTACTGTGCCACCCAGTAATTTGGACTATTTACTATGTAGAAGACACATAAAGTCCCTCGAAAAATTTGAACGTTATTTTCTCAGAAACAGTCAAGTATCTACGGATAAGCCGAGATACGTGTACGTCATTTTAAATCCACTTCCACTGAACGAAATTTCTGAGAAATCGGGTTATGGCATTTATGTTTTCGTGAGCGCTGGTAACATTAACTATCTTCTACACCTAAGCGGAAGTCTCTTCGGGCATGTTTCATAACAACACGAGAATGCAAAAACTGAGTTGGGCTCATCACTTTTCTTATGTTGCAAATGTTGTATTAGATTACTTTTCATCAGGACTTTCTAATGATTACATTGTTGTGGGACTCTTTACCCTCACCAAAATTCGTACTTGACTTCTTATTTAACAAATACTAAAGTTATAATGTTTGGCGTGAATGCATTACCTTGGAGAACAGACCCGCTCTGTTCGCTCCACGCGAGCTAACCGAAGGACCCGACTGCGCTATGTTGCTATGTGCTAAGCGACACGTGCAGTGTACCGTACTTTCTTATGCTGTCAAGTGCCCGCTGCAGCTTGTAGGATGCTCTGAAGGACAATAAAGTAATGGGTGCAAGAATCAAAATTGCTCCCAATTAATAAAGCTCTTAGCCGTTCTAAAATATTAATTTCCTTCTCAGCAAAAATTTTTGTCTGTAAAACGCTGCACAGTGACGAATTTCTTGTCAGTTTCGAAATATAAATTTTCCTCTCAACAAAAATCTTTTAGCTGATCATTTAGGAATGACGAATCTAAATGTTCGCTCGGTCGAATCTCTCACGGCACGTAACCGAGCTAATAGTGGTCTGACAAAGTATTAACTTCTGTTACGAAATTTGATTCGGAATCTGCGAAACCAAATTGACTTTAGCTGTACTATTTATCAGTAAGATATTATAGATTGTGCCGGAGTGGGACTCGAACCCCCATTTCCCGCTTAACTCGAGCATTCGCCTTAAACGCTTCGGCTATCTGAGATCGCCTTCAAGACCATATGTCACATGTCCACATTTCTTAAAGCTCACAAACACACTATATGTTTGTTGCCAGACAGGAATTTTCGACGTAATCGTCGTTTTAACGGTCGAGGCATACAATACTTGCTACGTTATACTATAAGGGGACGCCCATTAATGACGTGAGCTCGTTATTAACAAATCTCTAAAATGAACAACATTCTGTTTTACATAATTAATCCTGAGTGTAGACAATATTAAAATCCTCGCTACTCTTCATGACCTCTCTGAACTGAAGTGGTTGCTTTACATGTGTGCATGCCCGTGATTTCTAGATTTGAAACAAAGTCAGGTTTTATTAAGGGACTTCACTGCCGCATTGCTCGAAATTAATGCGTGGCAGTCAGTGAGTCAGTTGTCTGATTCAGCAACGCATTGAAGGCCGATGTTACTGTGTTCAACTTGAATTTGTATCACACCTTTTACGATGTGTCTGTTGGGCAGTTTCCCGACAAGTAGGAAGACATGTGCGAGCAAAATGTGGAAGGAAGCTAAGCCAGAGTTCGCTGGCTAGAATTTTCTTAGTGATCATGTAAATCAAGAGACAGAAAAGGTACGTAATCGTGCAGTTCAAAGAAAGGTATAAAGAATGTTGTCTTTCATTTGCAAAGTAAGTAATGGTTCAATGACATTTCATGTCTATATCGCATAACAACAAAAGATTAGTTTTTAGGGATCCGTCAAAACGTGGAGACATTTTTGTCTTTCTGCCTACGCCGTCTGTCAGTCTTCATGATAATCAGGAGTGTCTTTTCATATGTTAAAACACTAACACACTTTATACATAAAACGTGGTTTTTAAAGTGTTTTAATCAATATTTAACACAAATAAAAATATTATTTTTACTTCTTTTCACCCAAGTAGGGGGTAAATATACTAAAATGTTTGGTTGGTACATACCAGTTCGTAGCGTTTTTGTTTTCCATGTTGTTATTCCGGTTGCTATAGGTTTATTTATCGATTGTCATTTCTTTATTTATAGTTCACTGTTGCTACTTGAGTTTATATGTTGTCATTTTGTCATTTGGGGTTTGTGAGTGGAGTTGTGGACGTTAGAAGATGGAGTGCCAAGTGGAGAAATAGGAATATTCCCGACATGTGCTTCTGTCTGAGTTCAGTAGATGGGTCAGAGCGGCAGAGGCAGCCACAAACATTTGCATTGTGCATGGGAGTAATGCCATTGGACAGAGCACGACAAGTAAACGGTTTTCTCACTTTAAGGAGGATCGTTTTTAGGTTTGTGACTCTCCACGTTCAGAGAGACCTTCGCGGTTTGATGAAGATCTTAGAAACGCATTAATCGACAATCAACCACATCATTGTCCTCGACAACTGGGAAATGTGATGAACTGTAATCATTCCACCATCGTGGGACATTAACATGCAGTTGGTTAGGTTCAAAAATCGGGTGTATGGTTACCGCAGCCTCTAAGCCAAAAGCCCAAAAATCTGCAGGTGGTCATCCTGTGCATCCCCGATTGGTCCCCATCAATTGGCTCGTGAACGACATCGACCATCCCTGTCCTGGTTAGAACTATATATTAATACCTTCAGCTGCTGACGGGTGTAGATATATATAAACGAGAATAGGTGAAAACGTGTGCGCCAACCGGGACTCGAACCCGGGATCTCCAGCTTACATTGCAGATGCGCTATCCATCTGAGCCACGAAGAGCACAGAGCATAGTGCGACTGCAGGGACTATGTCGCGCACGCCTCCCACGAGTCCCACATTCTCACCTTGTATGACCACACACTACTTTCGTAGTGTTCCACCCCAATACACTCATTACTCGTGGAAGACATTCATACCAAGTCCCGTAAGAGTTCGGGTAATGTATGTGCATCCGCACAGAAGAGAGGTCATGGCCGGAATTTCTTATACGGATATGGTGTCTGTTCTTTCGGACATGTCCGAAAGCACAGAAACCATTGATGACCTGCAGCCGTCTAGAACGAAATTAGAAGCAAGAGCCCCTGGGTTCGAGTCCCGGTCGGGGCACACATTTTCACCTGTCCCCGTAGGTATATATCAACGCCCGTCAGCAGCTGAAGGTATTAATATATAATTCTAATGTAGGTCATCAATGGTGTCTGTTCTTTCCGACTTGTCCGAAAGGCAGATACAATATCCATATAAGTATTCCTGTCCTGTGTCGTTACTGGTGGCTACAAATGATGTCTCTATGCCAACGTAAGGGAAAGAAGGACTGGTTAAGCCGAAATAAGCAACTCCCTGTACAAAAACCTGTGCTTATGCGTAAAAAAAAAAAAAAATGTGATGCAGCTGGCTGAAGTGCGACGGTGCGGTGTGCTACGAATTGTTTCCCCGAGTTGTAACCATCTCTGCTGACATTAACTGCCAACAGGTGAGACGTCTTGCAGACTGTGGTGTGCGTACTGTAAGACCTTCAGTACACACACCATCAGATTATTTGTCTTGTTGCTCTAACGAAGTAGGCGAGTGTCAGCAATATGTCTCGTGGTCATATCGTGGCGTGTTTATCTTCTGCCGTTAGGTCAGACGATAGAAATGCCACTTGCACGCTTAGAGTAGCAGATTGACAGTGACCAACTTTAAACAGAACTTGATTAATTTTCACACACATTTAATAAAATAATAACAAGCATAAAAATTACATAACTTGGTTCTGGATGCTATTTGCAATTGACAATCTGAAGTTCCTTTGGTATTGGTACGTTAAATCTTATTCTCACATACATCTCTGATACTTGACAAAAGTGTCTATACATTTATCTTCATGGCTATGTACAGGAATATGTAAACTTATTAGGCGCAGACTGAAACGTGATTATAGACTGGTACAGACAAATGTAGAATTCTAACAGGCTGGTACAGACAAATGCAGACTGGTACAGACAAATGCAGACAGACTAATCGGAGGTCTGTACACTCGTTGTAATACCTCGCGCGTTCATGTATCACTTAGCGAGTGTGATCCGCGAGGAGAAAAGGTTCTACGTAAGCAGCAATCTCATTGGCTGCGTTACATATTAATACGCGGATCGGCGGAAGCAGAATTTGATCCGTCTCTAAGGCAGCAGCATCTCGTAGTGCGGAGACGGACGAGCGCTGCGCCTGCTGTTGTTGTGCTTAGCGGGGCGCGCTGTAGTGGGAAAGTTGTGTACGCGCTGACTACGTGGAGCTATGTACACAACAGGGACGCAATCCACAAGCAATGACAAGGAAGACTGGGTAAGGGATCATACTTCTCTATAACTCCTACCCGCATTCTGCTGACAAAAAACACTGTACAGGAGTTGAGTTGGGAAGTCATTCCACACCCACTTGAATCGACTGGCCTTGCACTCTCTAATATTCCCCTTTCCCGCTCTCAATAAATTTCCTTTCCAGATGCAAATGCTCACCGAACATAGCTCGACGAGTACTTCGCTTAAAACCACGTGATTTTTACAGTCGCCAAATCGAAAAGTTACCCCTACACTACCAGACTATTGTAAATAGTGAAGAACACTCTGTTATTGATTAATAAAATCTTTGATAAGTGTTTCTTTACGTTTATTAAACTATGAGAAAAGTGCTTCCAACGTATGCACCAGCTAGTAGCTTCGCTTTTATTGTCGGTAACATTAAATCGAGCAAAACTACACTTTCATTATGGCAATGTTTTTGTTTGGCAACGAGTGTGGAAAACAGCGCAATAAATAGTGTAAAACAAGAGTGCGGCTATTAGCGGCTGCCACAAATTAGTGAAGTATCCCGGAATTTGGCGCGGCTGGCGCGCCGCCGCCATTTCTCACCAGGGCGGCCGGTGCAGCCAACCACCGCGGCTTGCAGCCCCCCGCTGCCTGCAGCCGGTGGCTGGCAGCCCGCGCAACAAAAGCTGCACGTGCGGCGCAGCGCCCGTCTTTACGGACCAATCACCGCCCTTTGTTCTTATTCCGTGTTGTTCCACTAAAGCGTTATTTCGCTCGTCGGCATCGACCGAGAAGCGCAGAACGAGGCGAGGCACTAGTTGCAGCCCATTCTCCCCGGGCAATATTTTGCACCGCCGCTGGTGAGACTTGGCTGCTTTTGTGGGTCTTACGGATCCGGAGCACGCCGTTCGCCCACATTCGAATCTGGGAGTCGCTACTGAAGGATCGATATCTGAGAGCAAGCCTGGATGGCCTTTCTTTGCAACTGCATGTGTGCTTCCACATTCGCACTTTTTGATTCCCATTTATTTGCTGTTTTAGGGCTGGGACACATGTGAGAGTGTTTTACATCGATAGTTCAGTAGTTTCACATAGTATTCGCAGAATTATTTACAGTAGGGGCGAATTTTCGCTAATAGTTACTGTCTGATAGCTACCTGTAAGTATTTTTTGTTTGTGTGCGAGACACTTGCGAAAGTGTCGGAAACCTTTACACATAGCGGGGTGTGAGTGGCTGTGAGAGCTGAGAGATCACTCTCCAAGAGACTTTTCCGTTGTTTTTCTATGTACGAATGAAGAGGCTGCTATGTAAGAGGCCGGCCGGTGTGGCCGAGCGGTTCTAGGCGCTTCAGTCTGGAGCCGCGCGACCGCTACGGTCGCAGGGTCGAATTCAGCCTCGGACATGGATGTGTGTGATGTCTTTAGGTTAGTTAGGTTTAAGTAGTTCTAAGTTCTAGGGGATTGATGACCTCAGATGTTAAGTCCCATAGTGCTCAGAGCCATTTGAACCATTTTTTCCTATGGAAGAGCGTCGAACTGCAACCTAATATTTTTAGAGACAAAGTAAAAACGTAAACTACCCTGTTCATGTTGCGTAACAAAGGCGAAAAGGTGGCGGGACGCTTTTTGAGCATGCTCACTGTAGAGATTGTGATGAGAGATGTACAACGTTAACGAAATTTTACTAGAATGATAGCGATAGAGATGGAAACAATATTGCTCATAATTTGGCCATTAGCGCTAGAAACAGTTTGCTAGTGAGACTAAGGTTTCTAGCAACAGGTTTGTTTATGCTCTTCAGTATTAGGTAACATAACGATTAGAATGAAATAACATTACACCAAATTTCATCTTGATACTCGTGCAAAAGGCAAACAGAGGTGATATCTGATAAATGAAGCATTTCCAGACAACATTTATTTGAACGTTTTTACTTGGATTGACTTAAAGAACGGCTCGTCAATTCCTAAAGGTCTGTTCTTCATTTCTTGAAGTTAAATGACAATTTTCCGAATCCCAAACTGATTAATTTTAAATATAACTTCACTTCTTTCTCTATGTTAATTAATTTGTGTCATAAAACTACCGACCGGTGTGGCCGTGCGGTTCTAGGCGCGTCAGTCTGGAGCCGCATGACCGCTACGGTCGTGGGTTCTAATCCTGCCTCGGGCATGGATGTGTGTGATGTCCTTAGGTTAGTTAGGTTTAAGTAGTTCTAAGTTCTAGGGGACTGATGACCACAGATGTTTAGTCCCATAGTGCTCAGAGCCATTTGAACCATTTTTTGTTGTAAAACTACTTTGCCTGATTCCTTAAATTGTCGATAGTCTGGTAAATTTTTTCCGTGGTGGTGTTAAAAACTAAGCTATTTCCGCCAACAAATTTTGCTTCCTACCTCACGTCCCGTAGTCCAGTTACCGTGCATTCCATAACGTTGGCCTTTTCTCGTAAAAATTAAATAAATGTACATCTCCGTCCCGAATCCACTTGCTGGCATCTCTCCTCGTTACTGCTTTTGCCGACGCATCACTGACATCCGCTTCACAGTGCATACCCATAGCGACGGCAGTTTCAGCTGTCCCCCCCAGTGCATGTGTTTAAAGCGATTCGTTTCAGTGCTAATGCTGTCTCAGAAGTGCATGTTTTAAAGCCATTCGTTGCAATCTTAATGTGGCACCGTGGTCAGCGCCTTAACATTTCAACCGCGTTTTGATATTAAATTGGGATTGAGAATCTTCAGAGACAATATTTTTCGTTCAGATGATTCCATACAATATGTGTATGATGTTTTATGTGTTTTTGATCCTGCGTTGCGTTTTTTAATTCTAGTACTTTCTGTTAGGAAGGCCGTTCTGTTCACGAGGAGGGTAAGTGGGTAATTTCTTTGCTCAGAAACATACCACGGGCACGAATTATGGCTGAAACCGTGCAGTTTAATGGGAACTTTTATTTAATTTGTGCTTTCGTAAGAAAAAGTTCGAGACCAAGCTGCGGTAGCGCACAAACTACGAAACGCGGCACAACGGGACCCTATACAGCCGCTTAGCACTCCCCCGAGTGTTCTCAACTCTGACGATAGTGCCTGTATAATTGTTCTTATCTGAGATCTACGGTGAGCAGCTCTCGAGAGATAGACGTCGATGGTGCAAACACGCATAGTGAGACTAACTGAGATCTTGCCACACTCTCGGACGCTGCCGGCGAGCTGACTCACGGCATCGTTTAAACGACACGAATTTCTCGCAGAAGCTCTCTGGGACTGAAAACCTCTCTTTACTGTCTTGGAAGCAATGTTCTAATGTAAAGCTTAGTAGACAAAGGGAGAAAATTAAAATCGCAGAGGTAATGAGATGATTGCAGTGAACAGTCAGTGAGTACCCATTATCCAAAACTGCATTATATTTGTAAGAATGGCGCTTTTTTTTCTTCAGGAATGCGCAGGTGGTAACTGGAAGACAAAATGATTTAATTCATGTTGGATTGGCGACCATATGAAGGGACTAATAACATTAGAAAATTGTATGTAAAATGTTTCCATACAGCCGGCACACCTTATTTAAGGCATCACTAGTTTATGAAGTTCTTCTCTAATACTCAAATGCCACAAAGATCATTAGTTATCAAATAAAGGATAATATAAAAAACATGTTCAAATATTGCTCCAAAAGACATCATATCAGTGCGATGATAGTGTCTATTGTTTCTCTGTGCTACCAAGACCTGATAGCATCGAAAAATTCTCTACGTGGCGCAATATAAGCTGCCAATTAAGTTACTTGACACGATAATGTCAAATGGTGACACAATTCCTTGAATCACTGTATTTTTCTATTAAAAGTTTGACACGATCAGAAGTTCAGATCGTTTGATTTACCTGCACTTTATTCACATTCAGGTTTTTCTACCTCTCCGAATATTTCTTGCTCTTAGTCCAAGTTTCATTGTCATTCTCGTAATTTAGTTCTCCGTATGTCAGACTCTACTTTAATATGCTAGTCTAGCTGCACATAGTCTCTACGTGTTCTGAAACTACGCTGATCCACAGTGCGGAGTACAGCTGTGAAGTGAGCTCTAAATCCCCTGTGCAGTTCGAAACCGATTACGGAGGCTTAGGGCGTCACATCACACTTGGCGTCTGAAGGGAGGGTCGCACGGGACGTCGAGAGATCAAAGGCAGCGGCGAAGCGGCAGGTCGTCCGTGCCTCTGGGCGCACTGCGATGGGATGTGACGTTTCAGCCGCCTACCAGTTTGCACGGCTCAGCTCCGACAGAACGCAGTCGGCCCTCATTCCCTGGCAGTGAACACGAACGTGTTAATGGTGCATATATATTAAAGCTTACACTGCCTGTACCTCCATGTTAATGAGGCTGGTACACATAAATGGAAACCTATGTTGCGTGTAATGTGGCAGTGAGCGAACACTGAAACTCTCATATACATTAAAGCCTATGGTGCATGCGCATTCCTGACATTGAGAAAGATGAACACAAACCGAAACGTATGTTTGGAAGTGTTGCCTTCATAAGCAAAAACTTCACAGAATTTATACATAACCCAGCGTGTACTGTATACTAAGCTGTATCACAATTAATAAAATGTTCCGGGCTATTATCCAGTGGTTGAATGGATTTCCCCTTAAAACCCGACATTTTGTCCCCATATGCGGAAAACGTTTTCAAGGGGGATCGTAGCTTTTTTGGATGTCCGATTCACATCCTGGCTAGCTACTGACTACAGCAAAACTCCGCTTCAGCTAGCTTCCGCGCCGTGGCGTGATGACACATGATTTCAATACGCGAGCGCAACTGGGTGCCGTCGTCCGCTATTGCTATCATCCCACGGTGGAAGATTTGTACAAATCTTTTTCAGCACTGGAATCCAAATATCATTCAATTTCACGCCGTCCTTCTTCCTACTGAATTTTCTGGGGTGTTCCACAAACTCTATGGCCTCTCTGTATAGCTTTTCACTACGTCCGCTTGTGGCTGCCAGTACTTGAGTCCTATGAAAATAAATGTGGTGGTCTCCTGGCTGTAAAACATGTTCCACAACAGCTGCTCTGTCAGTGTCCCCTCTTTTGCAATTGCCCTTGTGCCCTTCTAGTCGTTTTTTCATAGTCTTTTTTGTAGTACCCATGCACACCACCCCGCAGCTACACGGAATCCTATCAAACCCAACTTTTCCCACCTGCTAGCGAGCATCTTTCGCCGATTTTATGTGATCTCGTATCTTCCATATGGGTGTGTAGATTACCGCGATGTTCCGCCTTTTCAAGATTTTTTCTAAGCTATCAGTCAAGTCCTTAATGAATGGCAAGAAAACTTTCGATTTCACTGGCGTTTGAGCGTCGCAATGATTTCTACTCGGTTGTCATAACGCTCTTTTAAACATAGCGAACGAGTAACCATTCTTAAGCAATGGATTGGGGAGATGTTTTAATACTGCATCAAAGCAGCTCTGGTTCGCAGGTTTTCCTTGCTCTATCGGCCAACGTTTTTATGATGCCTCGCTTTGTTTGTGGGTGGTGGTTCGAATCCCGATGTAGATAACCGTTCGTTGGTTTTCGGTAAACCGGGTGGCCCAAGGACCATCTCCTTTCCTGAAAAATAGCACATCAAGAAAATATAATCTTGCACCTGCCTCCTCTTCCTTGGTAAACTGAGTCTTCCGATAAACTGAATCTTCGAATTGATCCCGTTCATGTGTTTGTGAGAACGATCCAATTCCTCCCTGCCATGCCCCCATAACCGGGCTTAAGAGTCCCTCCACAGCTAAACCATCCGTCTGTCTATAGAACTCGTCGTTCCATTTGAAATACGTGGTTATGAAGCAATATTTTAAAGGTTCTGGAACATTGGGAGGAACAATCCGATTCAGCTGTTGCAACACTTTATTGAGTGTAACGATAGTGAATAGCAACACCACATGAAAACTAACTAATATGTCCTCCGGATCTACCACTTTGCCGTTTAATTTACTGATACATGTGCAGAATTCTTGATATACGAATCCTATCCGACCACATGTGGTCGTAACGAAGTTGTCAAGAACTTTGACAGTCGAATTGGCGGGCGAAACAGTAGCACTCATTGTGCGCCTTAAAGGAACGTATTCTTTGTGAACCTTCAGAATTTTGCTGTAGTCAGGGTGGGAATCGGACATTCAATGAAGCTACGATCCCCCTTGAAAATGTCTTCCACAGATAGGGCGAAACGTCAGGTTTTAAAGTGAAGTCTATTAGGCCACGGCATAATAGCCGGGAACATTTTATTAATTGTGACATTTACGACCGTAAAAGTTTACATTTCACTTCCAACACGTATACCCTCACGTAAGCTAAAAACTATGAAAGGCGTAGTTTTGTTATTGAGGTACATAAACAGTACACAATGTGCACTGTCGTATACACTGATGCGCCAAAGCACTAATACCATTGGGTTCATAATGCGTTGTTTTGTATATGGAACATAACACAGCAGCGATTCTGTGTGACATGGATTCTGGAGATTCATTGCACAAGATATCTAAGCACAGGTCATGCAAGCAAGATGGCGGGGCACGTTCTGCCGACGTTCTGGTTATAACCGGATTGACTACATCACTTGCAGTGTCAGGTTACACAATTTGGCGACTTTTATTCGAAATCAACCCCCTCCCACCCCCTACAGGGCACACACGAATCTTAGGGACTGCCGGTTATTGATGGCATTGATATTGAGTATGATGTTACAAATCGTGCCCCCACATCCCTCTCTCCACCCCATCTGTCCTTGACCATTACGACTGGAACGCACATAAATATGGCATCTCCACAATACCATCAAATATAAATAATGCACATCGTTATACCAGAAGACCCAAGAAAAAGAGTGACTGTAATGCACAGACTTAAGCCATTCCCTATTAAAGAAATTACTTGTTTAAGCTCAGTTGACATGTATGTGTACAAAAAAGAGAACTGGAAGTGGAAGAGATCGAAGTCAAAGACTGGAGAATATGGCGGAGCTAACTGCCACAAAAAACGAATATAAATTGCTATTTGGAAAATAAGGAGCCATTGAAAATGTGCAGGCAAGATTTACAAAATACTTTAAACAAAAAGTGAAGACAAATCAGGTTACAAGTCGAAAACATAAGATATCAGTATCTTTTGTTAACGGCAAGGGTAAATGGCCGTATGTTGACTGAAAATGATGGATTGGAGCGCGTTAAGTACGTTATTGGACACACGAAAAATTCGTTTATAGAGCTGGGTCCCTACCTGGATCTGGTTAAAAGGGATGGTTACATTGCATCTAAATATGGGTGATTGGAGGTTTTGCAACTTGCAACAGAACAACAGTTTTCAGTTATTCGCAAAAATAAATTGTATTCTTAAAATTCTATACAGAAACTCTACAAACATCTGCAGCAAAAGAGCTCATAAAGTACATCCAAGAACATCTGGAGTGTTTTAACAACAGTGTTACGCCCACAATAAGAGGCAAAACTAAAATTTCCGAATGCTCTCGCCTAAAAGATTGCAAGAAGTAGTTGAGTTAATTGTTAAAACATACATTCGCTCAGATTATCTACCGTTGTTGCATTCTTTGTATCACTAACGCGGAAGACATAGTCGCATAAACTACACAAAAATGGTGTGTGCCGTCGTATTAATAAGACGGTTACTCTCTCCGAGAATGTGCAGACAGTGTAGGATATCCTGTCAAATTCAGTTAAGATATACTGTCAAATTCATGACGCAAATATTACCACTGAGATTTATAACATCCAGTATGCTTTGCTGGACACCCACCGTGGTCACTCTGTCTCAGGGACCTGTCTCTCTAGTAAATGATTGAGATCGGAAGGTAGTATTAGACTGCAAGTTATCAACTACTTCCCACTGAGCAGTGTGTGCAAGGGCTCTGACAGTGTGCTTAGATCGATAGCAGTGGATGTCTCTGTGGCGATGTTGAGGTGTATATTCTGACCACCTGTTTGTCACACATTTGTGCCATGACAGTAGATCTCTCTATCAGGTGGATGTTGAGCAACCCAGTCCGTTGTATCGACATTTCCATGACAACTCTGCAGTTCACACTTAAGTGTTTGGCAAGGGATTCACAGAACAACTTTCAATATACACTCCTGGAAATTGAAATAAGAACACCGTGAATTCATTGTCCCAGGAAGGGGAAACTTTATTGACACATTCCTGGGGTCAGATACATCACATGATCACACTGACAGAACCACAGGCACATAGACACAGGCAACAGAGCATACACAATGTCGGCACTAGTACAGTGTATATCCACCTTTCGCACCAATGCAGGCTGCTATTCTCCCATGGAGACGATCGTAGAGATGCTGGATGTAGTCCTGTGGAACGGCTTGCCATGCCATTTCCACCTGGCGCCTCAGTTGGACCAGCGTTCGTGCTGGACGTGCAGACCGCGTGAGACGACGCTTCATCCAGTCCCAAACATGCTCAATGGGGGACAGATCCGGAGATCTTGCTGGCCAGGGTAGTTGACTTACACCTTCTAGAGCACGTTGGGTGGCACGGGATACATACGGACGTGCATTGTCCTGTTGGAACAGCAAGTTCCCTTGCCGGTCTAGGAATGGTAGAACGATGGGTTCGATGACGGTTTGGATGTACCGTGCACTATTCAGTGTCCCCTCGACGATCACCAGTGGTGTACGGCCAGTGTAGGAGATCGCTCCCCACACCATGATGCCGGGTGTTGGCCCTGTGTGCCTCGGTCGTATGCAGTCCTGATTGTGGCGCTCACCTGCACGGCGCCAAACACGCATACGACCATCATTGGCACCAAGGCAGAAGCGACTCTCATCGCTGAAGACGACACGTCTCCATTCGTCCCTCCATTCACGCCTGTCGCGACACCACTGGAGGCGGGCTGCACGATGTTGGGGCGTGAGCGGAAGACGGCCTAACGGTGTGCGGGACCGTAGCCCAGCTTCATGGAGACGGTTGCGAATGGTCCTCGCCGATACCCCAGGAGCAACAGTGTCCCTAATTTGCTGGGAAGTGGCGGTGCGGTCCCCTACGGCACTGCGTAGGATCCTACGGTCTTGGCGTGCATCCGTGCGTCGCTGCGGTCCGGTCCCAGGTCGACGGGCACGTGCACCTTCCGCCGACCACTGGCGACAACATCGATGTACTGTGGAGACCCCACGCCCCACGTGTTGAGCAATTCGGCGGTACGTCCACCCGGCCTCCCGCATGCCCACTATACACCCTCGCTCAAAGTCCGTCAACTGCACATACGGTTCACGTCCACACTGTCGCGGCATGCTACCAGTGTTAGAGACTGCGATGGAGCTCCGTATGCCACGGCAAACTGGCTGACACTGACGGCGGCGGTGCACAAATGCTGCGCAGCTAGCGCCATTCGACGGCCAACACTGCGGTTCCTGGTGTGTCCGCTGTGCCGTGCGTGTGATCATTGCTTGTAGAGCCCTCTCGCAGTGTCCGGAGCAAGTATGGTGGGTCTGACACACCGGTGTCAATGTGTTCTTTTTTCCATTTCCGGGAGTGTATTTCTGAACCGCTCTATTCCCAAACAGCAATTTCTCTAATTTTGTTACTGTATTTAATTCCCTCTATGTAGGCAGGAGTTAACAAACTCTTTGCATATTCGGAGGAGAGGGTTGGTGACAATTTCATGAAAGACCGCGCCGCAATGTGAAGCGCCTTGGTTTCAATGATTGTCACTGCAACTCAGCTATCATATCTGTAACATTCTCTCCCCTTTTTTTCGACAACACCAAATGAGCTGAAATAAGAAAATATTTCTCTCCTCAAACAACGTTCAGTACTAATAACCAGAGCTCCATCATTTCAACCACACATTGTCAAACTAACGATTAATACAATGTGTTTTACAACGTGTTTCGGTCTTCTCCTTCTCTCTGGTCCAAATGCGATAGACTAGGTCTCTTACAGTTACATTTTAAAAGACGTTCATTGCCAATACAGGCTCCCTAGATATTCCTTAGTGGGCCATCATAACACGTTCCATCGGCGGCTACACGGAATACCACGTCCACCACAGCAAGTGACGGCGTCCGTTCACAACTCATCCCCGCTGGAAGTGCATATATTCTTGGTTCTGCATAAAGAGAAGCATAGCGATAGTGGTCTGCTGCACTCTAGATATGTTAACTTAAAATAAATATTTCTCTCTATATTCACGTGAAAATCTCGCATTTCTCGTAAAGCCTGAGAGCGTACCAAGGCATTTCATAACGGAATGTCACATTACACTACAACCATTCAATTTTAAGGTAAACAAGGCAGGTAGACTCCAGAACAGTCAGGGCAAGCACAGTGTTAGCAGTCTTTTTAGTAGATGTGTTGCAGTTTTTAAATGATCTGGTAGTATAAGGCACTCTTTGGTTCTAAGGCGTGTCGGCTCTTATCGATATTGTGTGAGATTTTGCTCTTGGGCTGCTGACCAGCAACGGCTCCGCGCGCGTCTCCTGAGAGGGCATGCACGACAACTTCCGGGCCTTTGACGGGCGTTTTAGGTCTGGCGGTCAAGAAGGAAGGTTCCATCTCGCAACAAGAGAGCAGGGTCCATTCCGAGTGATCAAGATGAGTGGAGGCATTGAAAGCATCACATGGCCGAATGCACGGCGCCGACGTGGTGCCTATGCGAGTGTGCGGAGAGGAGGTGAGATGGACGGCTCAACATCGGGCGGAGGAATTGTTGGGATGTGGGGCCTGACCAAATGAAGACTGGTGTACCAGTTACCACTCCAAACACGTCATTTCAGCTGAAACGAACTGAACTTGATGAGGAAGTTTCTGAATACTGTACGAGTGTGCCGAAGAGGCGACTTTAACATACAGACCAGTCTGATTTAGTGCTATTTGCCGCAACATCACTTCCTATTGGTTCGAAGTCAGTTTCTTAGTCGGTGTTTCTTACTGACGCAGGCAAACTTGAAAAGAGTTGACTATTTATTGTTTGGTGTTAAACTGCTTCTGTCCGTTAATTTGTTCATGTTATCACGGGACTGAATTAAATGTTATTGCCTCTGGGTTTAAGTTGGCCTCTTATTCGTTTGCGAATTGGGGTGTACGGGGAAAACAGATTTGAGTGGCACAGCTGGTCTGAGTATCCTCAGTGAGTGCGTGCGTCCAGTTTAAAATTTTTTATTATTTGAGTATCTTAACTTCTCCTATTCCATGCTGTACCTTTTGCGTCGTTCTATTCGATTAGGTTTCCATCATCAAGACTGTTTCCTGTAAGTTTCCTTCTAACTATATCACGCTTGCACTACTTTTTCCGGAACTGATTGTTGTTGGAGTTTATTCAAGAGTTAATAGCTGTTGGCGTCAAATAGAAGCACTACGTTTTCAACTTATAATTACTCTTTTTTATGGGTTTTACATTATTTATTAACATTGTGAAAGGTTATTTTAAACATATATCTGGACACGGGCAATGCAGTGTGTAATCCTGTGAAATTACGAATAGCCGTCCATTTTGCTGAACTGATTATTGTGGGTTTCTTAAACATAGTCTGTTTACAAGTTTTGGAAGTACCAATGATTGTGCCATTTGGCCAGCGTCCTGTAGAACGGTGCGCCCTGTACTGTGGACTGGAGTCGGATTTCACTGCTGCCCAGACACACTTGATAGCAAAGGAATGCTAACTGGACATCTGCTGCCATTTACAATTGCATTACAGACTTTTCGGCAACCATTAGCACCTTGTCGTTTAATGAGCACAGGGCTTGTTCATTTTAATATTTTTTTATTGCGCTAGTGAGTTTTATTTGGCGCCCTAATGCATTCCACTCCCCAAGCACCGAGCCCACTGCACATTTCAAATTCGTCTTCCTACAACATTTTCTATGTGGTAAATCCAGTTTAAGTTTTTCGTAATCGTGTAACCGAAATATCAAGGATGTTTTAGAACTCATGAGGAGACTTTACGCTTTTTACGCTTAGCAACAATTCCCACTTTTCTCCTCTGTATCATTTGGCATTCATTTTGATCTTCTGATGACTTTACTTGACGGTAAACGATAGTGCCATCCGCGAACAATCTGAGAGCGTTGCTCCGATAGTCTTCTATATCGTTCATATTCAGGGTGTAAAAAAACTACAAATAGCAATTGTAGACCGTTTAGAGGAGAATTTTCTGTGTCACAACGTCACAACTCCACCAAATCCCAATAGTACTCCAAGAAGGTTCTTCTGATTGTGGTATTCAGAGACGGTGTTCAAACTGCCATGCGATGAATATTGTTTTGAAAATTTGTTACTTCAAGGAAATTCCAGCAATAAGGTTAATTTTCTACCACTGAAAATAGTATTAGTTTCAATTTTGAAGAGATTCAGAGGTGCCAAGTAACTAAATCTTGTTCGATGAGGCCTTCTAGATGGGATATCTGACGTTAGCATGTATGAAAATAGAAGTTCGAAGTATTCTTGGAGTGATTGAACTTCACAAATCCTACCAGACTCACGATTCCACTGTTCTGTGCGGGTCCAGCTGTCGCAACAATTTGTAGAATAATGTCAACACAGATGTAAAAGCCATATACGTCTCACATTAAAATAATCCTCATGGATTGTATTCATTTTTAAATAATGTGCTATGTTACTTTTTATTCTTGCATTGTCTTATCATAAACTTCCGATGTTATACAAAAGTCGATTAAAGTTCTTGCTGTTCAAACTGTCCAAGGAAAACATAGGACTCAGTAAAGTTTGTCAGTGTATGGATCCTCAATTTTCAGAACATAGTACATTAAAAGTTTTTGTTGATTCCTTTCACTTTTTTACACAGCTTAAGGCTTGTCGACTAAACCCCTCCTTACCATTTAATTTCTATAAAATTAAAACAAAGGATTAGTTGCATCGGTAGTTGTGACTATGAATTGCACTTTGCATGGATCGCTGTTTCTCTTTTGAATTATCTTAGCACGTTGCTGTATACAATATACGTATGCAGTTGCAGCGGCTAGATGAGGTAAGTTGTCTGTTGCGTGCCGCAGAATTGCAGTATAATTGTTGGGACACGTTAGAGGACATTTTTAAATTCGCAGTCAGACACCAGAAAATTTATTTTCCTGATTTGTAGGAAGAGTAATCAATTTCTATCTTTGTTTTCTATTAGAAAACTGACATTGCCGGTAGTAGGAGGTTCCAGAAAGTGTTTCAATATTCACATGTGTGAATAATGGTTTACGGTTACTAATCACTTTCTATGATAACGATAGTAAAATTTCACTAAATTGCCTTGCAATTTTAGAGAAATATAATAGGTGGCGGTAATATTGTCTGCGACAGAGCATTACACATTTCCGTTCGCCTTTGACCAGGCTAGTAACAGTTACAAATTTTTGAGAGGAAAGCTTTCAATACAGAGGTGCACTTCAGTAAAAGACAAGGGGGAAGATGGCATTTGTTCATCGCTTCCAGACGTATCAACAAGCTACGCCTCTTGACAACCTCTGACGACTGCAAACTGCTGTTGTTTCGGTAAGAATATGATACATAATCTGTTCGCACTCATTTTTAGCAAAATGACATTTAGCTCTACTGCACTAATATACCGAATTTAAGCATACTATAATCTCCTCAAAGCAGCTGTTGAAACGTTATTGATCTTATTTCTGCGCTAAACCAACAACTGAAACTCACATAACATACAAACGAAGGGCGTTCGTTAAGTAATAAAATGCTTTTTTTCTGAAAGCAGGTTGGTTGTATTCCAGGATACCACTCTTTCGGCTAAAAGAATCCCCATTTTCAACATATTTGCTGTTCAATGCGACCGCCTTATGCCACCTTACGAGGAGGACCTGTATACCCACATGGAATCACTCTACTGCTCGATGTCGGAGCCAACGGCTTGCTGCGTCGGTAATCTGCACATCATCCACGTACCGCTTCCCTTGCAGTCTATCCTTCATTGGGCCAAAGAGATGTAAGTCGAAGGGTGTGAGAACGGGGCTGTAGGGTGGATGAGGAAGAACTGTCCAATGAAATTTTGTGAGCTCCTTTCGAGTGTACAGACTTGTGTGAGGCCTGGCATTGTCATGGAGAAGAAGAAGTTCGTTTGCATTTTTGTGGCGACGACCACGATCACACTAAAGTCGTTTTCCAATTTCCTGAGCGTAGCACAATACACTTTAGAGCTGATCATTGAGCCATGACGGAGGATGCCAACAGAATAACCCCTTCATAGTCACATAAGACCGTCACCATGGCTTTAACGCCTGAGTATGCAGCTTTGAACTATTTCTACGGGGGGTTAGCGGCGAAGACACCAGCGGGTACATACCTTTGAGTACGCCAACTGGTGGACGAGTATGTCAGCCCTGCCAACAGGGACGTCCTGCTGAGCAGATAGATGTTTGATTGTGATCCGCTGATCACCTTGAATGAGTGTGTCCGCACGTACCAACATTGCAGGAGTAGCCTTGTTGCGGTCATTATAGACGCCTTGATCAACGACTCACCATACTTTTTTCGACTGCTTGTTCTCCCTAGACATTCTTCAAGAGCCTGTGAATATCTGAGTTGCTCTGGGTTTTCACCAGAAGAAACTCAATGACAGCTCTCCTCATAGAAGGCTACGTATAGTGCCGCCACCCATCGGAACTTAATGAAAATTTAGGGGCTGAAGCGGGAATGTTCCGCGATGCCCCAAAACCAATTCCGCATTTTTTTTTCAACCCGTACTGGATGGAAAATGTGTTGCATTACTTATTGAACTTCCCTAATATTTCTGATACGATCGTATCTCGAAACGGAACTATCTTTTCAGGCTCCAAAATGTTAGCCGACCTTCAAGTTGCCTTCCAACAGAATGCACATGGCGATAGATAAATCACATGTGTGTCACACTTTCGACCAATTACACTTTCGACCAACTGTTAATCCTACGTAATAAAGCGAAACACCCGCAGCCATCGTTTTGAGAAAACCAGTCAGTTGGTAGTTGAAGGTTACAGACACCGATTTTACAGTATTCTACGGAAGCCATTTCACAGTCGCGAATTGGTGAAGATTCACAGACGTAGTGAACCTTCAGTTTCCCTCTAGGCCAGCCTGAGGTTATCTAATGGTGGACATTTGAGGAGTCACAGGTGAGTTTGAACGAGTTCAATGCCCATTGGTTGCGGGGTTGGAACACATTTCTATCCTCAAAGCTTAACCTCCATTTGCATTTCAGCTACAATTGTCAGATTTTTGTTACGCTTTAACCGAAAAGTTATAAGCTATGACATCATGAAGTGCTTGTCGGTCCACAAAAGTGGTATTGCTGGCATGGCCACATATGCGTATATACGGTCATATAGCTGAGGAACTACACACCGACAGGACTTGGTCCCTCAAATTTGTTACGTTAGTAGCCTTTGTGTGTGCTACTCTCTTTATCCTGCTGCTGATGGAATTTGCCGATGAAGCTGTACCGATATTGATTGGGGGGGGGGGGGGGGGAGGATCTTTTGATTTTGAGGAGCCACCGCCGTGGGCCTTTTTCTGTCGGCCACCCGGCACCGGCCCTGGGCGGCTACGGGAAGCTATCAGCGAGCTGTGTGTGTGTGTGTGTGTGTGTGTGTGATCGGCGGCTGCGGCTATGCCGGGGGCGTGACTGCTACAATGCCAGCCGCGACCGCTTTGTCCCGCTTCTTTGTGCGCCGGCACAGTGTTAATTATGTACTTGTGAGCAGGCGCGCAATCTGTGACGTCACCGCTGCGGCCCCTTCGAGGCGGCTGCAGCCTCTCCAGTTGCGTTCCCAAGACCCTGCACCGTTCGCTGCACCGAAACCGATAATGACTTACATTTTTTATCTTTTTAATCCGACTACCGTGATGGCTGCTTGCTTATGATTTCATTCGAAGCTTAAACGATCCGTCCAAAAAAGTTTCGGGAGCCATTTCATTCGTGGCGTATAAGCGGCGTCAGCGCTGTGACTACGACGGTAGTTTGCACTGGCAACAGTAAACAATAGTCGACGTCAACGGAGTAACTACGGCAGTAACTTTAACTAACAACTGTAAATAATAGACGCACATTCAACCATACAGTAGCGAGCAGATAATGTTAACTACAGTCCGATTAAAATTACTTAATGGCTAACGTATGTCACTTGACGCTACAGTGCTGCCGTATTGGCTGCCACCTACCGCTCAGTGATAAGCGACAAACAACATGCTTTTAATGTGTGTCACGGAGCAATGTTGGAAACTGTCACCACGAACTGTGACAGAAATGACAGATGCCCTGTCGGCAGCTGATTTAAAAATGACCAATAACTGAACTGCGGCAGCAGTCGTGTTTTGTAGCCCTGAATTTACGCTCATGTCCTAACATAACCGCAACCCATTAATGTGCCATGTACCCGAGAAAACGGAGTTCAACACTATTGCAGTACTGAAATCAAGGTCGCTTTGCTCATGGTGATTAAATCTAATTTCTACGAGCATACATAGGACAGAAAAATTTAAATTTTAAGGCTAAAGGCAAAGTGTAATTTCTGTCTATGACTGGTTACATGAGGCTATCCTCACACTGACTACACGAGCTGCGACATCATTAACTGTTGAGCGGTCCTGGTTGGCATTTGGTTGCAGATTACACCCGCCATGCCGGCCGAAGTGGCCGTGCGGTTAAAGGCGCTGCAGTCTGGAACCGTAAGACCGCTACGGTCGCACGTTCGAATCCTGCCTCGGGCATGGATGTTTGTGATGTCCTTAGGTTAGTTAAGTTTAACTAGTTCTAAGTTCTAGGGGACTAATGACCTCAGCAGTTGAGTCCCATAGTGCTCAGAGCCATTTTTTTGAACACCCGCCATTGGCAAATTCCACAAGAAAACGGAATGATAGAAACAACAATAAGAGCAGATAAACACGTCAGTAAGGTGATAAAAATCACGCAGCTAAGTATGAGAGATAAAAGAAGATACAGTTAAGTCAATTAACTGAATTAAAATCATAATCAGAGCCTTTCGGTTAGAAACATAAATAAATAAACAGCGCGACCGCTGCGGTCGCAGGTTCGAATCCTGCCTCGGGCATGGATGTGTGTGATGTCCTTAGGTTAGTTAGGTTTAAGTAGTTCTAAGTTCTAGGGGACTGATGACCTCAGAAGTTAAGTCCCATAGTGCTCAGAGCCATTCGAATCTTTAAGACGTCCTACACATCACGTTCGTATACTAACCAGTGCTCTGTGCCATCACTCGGCGTTAACACTTTATATTTACAGCTTCTCAATTGCAACGATGAATTGCAGGCTTCTGAAATTGATTTCTAGCAATGTCGCACGAAGCTTTGTAATGTAAGTCGATCTCCGTGATTATAATAACCGCATATTGACACCGAATGGTATCTTCTGCGGAAGGATGCTGTACTGGTTGTTTATTGCTGTGTATGACAAGTGTCTACTTCACTGGCCTGTTTTTGTACTTGTGTGTGTTGTTTTTGGCATGGTTCTCAACGGGTGATGTAATACGAAGTGAAAGGAGCAGACCCAGGATTCGGAAACCAAACCCATCAAAAAAGAACGGAGAACGTGGAACTGGAAGCGGACTGACCAATTGGGAGTTTGGCTACGGCGAACTGTTCGGGCAAGGCCTAGAGCGCTGTGATTGGAGGAAAACAGCTCCAACGCATAATGTATCAACTATCAAGTAATTTTAATCGGACTTAGTGGACGTGCGGCAGTAATGTGTCAGTGTTGTTGTCACAAATCAGTGGTGCAACATTTGTAAATCAAGTGTTCAGCACATTATCCAGAATATTTTGGAGAAGAAGAAAGTGAGTGCAGAGTTTGTGATGCATACTTTGACCCCCGAAAAGAAACAACAACGTGCGGACGTTTACCGCGACTTGAATGAAATGCAAAATGCGGGAAATTCTTTTCTGGAAATATATTATCACGGGCGTTGAGACTTGATGTTATCAGTGCTAATTTACCACACTACGACAAATCGCAGAAATTCAGAAGAAGTGGCAACGACTTCACGACAGAACCGACATTAACGTCAAGTGTCAAGCGAGTTGAACACCATCCCACAATAGAGTCCGTAATTGACTCTCCGTGAGTTTCATCTCTGCTCACATGAACCGCTAGCTGTGGAGACAACTTTCTGGCAGAGGCAACGAGCTGTATACAAGCACAGAGAATTGGCAGGAATCACAGGCGGCTTCCTTCTATGATGAAGATATTGGAAAGTTGGTACAACGCTACGACAAATGTCTAAATCGGAACGGTGACTATGTAGAGAAGTAGCTGGAAGATGTACCCAACTGTCTCAAATAAAACCATTTTGATATTGACCTCGGTTTCGATTTTGCGACCGATCGGACCTTACTTTACGAATAAGCCTTTTACGTCTATACTCCGCAACACACCTTACAGAATATGGCGGAGCTTGGGTGAAGATTCTGTCGACTTACAGAGACAAAAATGCCACTAAAATTTGTGTGCTGATTAATATACATGATACAACGCCCTGTTCACAGAAGTTTCCGAAATTTCCGTCTTCATATGATACTTTTATTAAATAAAAACACAAAAGCGGAGGTGTAGAGGAGGATCTATAAATCAGTACTGTCAATAAAACAAATAATTTCGACCGAACCAAAGTATTTGCCAGGAAGAGAACAGTCATGGCAGACGTGGAACACAACCATAGAAAGTTAAAAGGTTAACTGAAAGAGGATATTATCTGGAGAAAGAGAGAGAGAGAGAGAGAGAGAGAGAGAGAGAGACAGAGAGAGAGAGAAACCGGAAAGGAAAAGGATAAAGTTTCGCGAAGAAGAAGAGAGAGTATTCCGCGGAGTATGTATGTATATACATAGCTTTGTAAACAGCATAAGCAAATCGATGTATCGATATGTTTAATACCACATATTCTACACACCTCCGCCACAGCGTGAACTACAAAGCACAAAAGTGGAGCACTGCTTCATCAAAAAATCTAACCAGCTCGCTAAACTTGCCAAAGAAATCCCTACCAAGTCCTGAGGAAATATTGTTGAAGAATGTTGTCCATGAATATTTAATCGGGTAATTTTTGTATTATTATGTTTAGACTCTGTTTACTATAATGTATTTCTGATTCTGAACGGAAGTATTATCAAAAGAATTCAGAGTAAATGGTTTTATGTTATATTCTGGAACGAACACTGCGGATACATGCTCATCACAGCTCTCATATACTTCATAAAAGGCATTTTTTGACTAGCAAAATCCTTTAAGTTGTTTCTAAAATGTTTATTCGTCAACCGATAGGCTCATCGTCAGAAAAATGGCAGAGGGTACGACAGACAAAAATAGTATGGTTAAACTATAGCACAGCAGATGATTAATGAATTACATGAGGGAAGGTATCTTAATTTGTCTTGAATCATATCAAAATAAGCAACAGATACGCAGTTTAGTAGCTGTTAGCGTAACAGATGCCGGAAGAAACTGAGCATCTACAATGAAACGAAAACTTGTTACAACAGGGTGAAGAGCATCATGCCCTAAAATGAAAGTTACCTAGAAAAGTATCCTTAAAATATCAGGATGGTTTGTTAGGACCACAAAATGGACCTCAGTTCTCATTTCACCTTACTGGAGAGTACCGTATCATGTACACTGATATGCAAAACTTAAAGACGGATGTAATTTTCGTGTGACATGCTTCTACCAAGTAACATGCCTCGGTAAAGCTTGGATCGTTCATAGAAAGAACTTCTACAGAACTGTACAGAAGGTAAATGAAAGGAATACTCAATGAGGCAAAAGGCAATGACACTTCTATTCAAAGACGTTAATTACACTGAAGACACCGCGATTCGTGATAGGCTCCTGGAGATCACCAAAGACGGGACACTTTCTTACTAGGGTGTATGATCACCACGGAAGACACTTCATGCTCTGAAATGCGCTCCCATACTGACCACTAGACTCTCGTTGTTTTGTCGTCCTTTCATTCACCACCGAAGAGGACACCTGCTGGTTGGCCGTTGGCACATGTGGACATACCCTCAAATGGCAACAGGTACACCCGAAAACCTTTTCAAACACGAGCGCTTTGGTGGTCTCGGTGTTGTGGTGTGGTGATATATAGTGTTGCATGGGCGTACTGACCTCCAAATCTTTGAACACGGTATTCTCACTGGTCAACTTCACTGTGTCATTGTACTTCTCACCCACGTTCGTGTTTTGAGGGTTACATTCGGCAGTGAATTCATTTTTGTGTATGACAATGAGCGACTCCATCGAATAGTGCAGTTGGGAAGCTGTTGAAACGGGAGGATATTCGGTGAATGGACAGGTCTCAAATTTCTCACCATGCGCGCGCAGGATTCTTTGGGGAGACGTAGTGTAGCTCGTCCAAATGCACCGGCGATTCTCCAGCAATTGTGAACCGCACTGGTGGAGGAATTGAACGCCATACTACTAGAACCCTTTACCAATCTCATGGCCAGCATTTGAGCATGTACCAGAACATGCATTGCTGCTCGTGGTGCTCATGTACCGTGTAAAGAACCATGGCGGGTCTTTTGCAATGTCCTGGGGACCATCGTAAATCACGATGACTTCAGAATGCATGTCTTTGAATGCAGGTACTGTTCCTCTTCGTCACATCTCATATTTCTCTCATCGTCTGTACTATACTGTTACATTTTCTTTTGTACAATACTGTATTAGTTTTCGCTATGCATTGTCCATGTTTCATCGAGCTGTGTTACTTGTCAGTGAGACATCATGCGAATGTTCTTTCGTCCAGAAGTTTCGCACACAAGTGTATTCTACATCTACGTCCCGAATGAGTACCCCGCAATTCAGGCTTAAGTTCCTGGCATAGGGTTCATTGAACCACTTTCACACTTTATCTCTACTATTCCACTCTGGAACATTGCATAGAATAAACGAACATTTAGCTCATTCGTGCGAGCTCTGGTTCCCTTATTTCATTACAATGATCATTTCTCTCTATGTGAGTGAGGGTCAAAAAATTATTTTCGCACTCGGGGGAGAAAGTTGAAGATAGAAATTTCATTAAAAGACAGCGCCACAACGTTGGACTCGCGTGTCGTATCCGTGACACTTTTCCCCCATTTCGCGGTAACACCAAATGGACAGCCCTTCTTAGAAATTTTTCGGTGTCCTACGTCAGTCTTATGATCTCATACCACACAGGAATACACGAGCAGAGGAGGGATTGGCAGTCTCTTCAGTGGATTAGTTGATCTTCTAACTGTTTTACGAATAGAACGCAGTGTTTGGTTCACCATCCACGCAACATTATCCATATTTTCGTTGAAATTTAACGTGTTCATAGTTGTTAGTCCTGGGTAATTAGTTGAGCTGACAGTCTTAAAATATCCGTGATTTATCGTGTAACCGAAATTTAACAGACTGATTGTAGTACTCTTCTCGATGACTTCAAACTTTCTGTTATTTAGGGACAAACGTCGCATGAAAATATTTTGTCGAAATCTTATTGCACTTGGTTTTGACCCTGTGATGACTTTACGACACTGTAAATGACAGCATCATCTGCAAGCAGTGTAATAGGGCTGCTCAGATTGTCTCCTCGTACATCGTTTATACAGTTTGTACAGTGGGATTATAGCACTTTCCCCGGGTTCCCGGGTTCGATTCCCGGCGGGGTCAGGGATTTTCTCTGCCTCGTGATGACTGGGTGTTGTGTGCTGTCCTTAGATTAGTTAGGTTTAAGTAGTTCTAAGTTCTAGGAGACTGATGACCATAGATCTTAAGTCCCATAGTGCTCAGAGCCATTTGAACCATTATAGCACTTACTCTTCCTTTGCTTCACTCGATGACGTTTCGTTCATTTCTACAAAGCGTGAGCTTTCTGACAGGAAATCATGAATCAAGTAGCACAACTGAGACAACACTCTATAGGCACGCAAGTTGATTAGAAGTCGCTTGTGATGTGCTGTGTATGTTGACGTGGTCGCCGAGAACTGACATAACTTGTGCTTCACAACAAATATCAGGATGGTTCCGTTTAGGACGGATTCCATATGCTTCTCTCATTCTCTCGCCCTCAGCTTCATCAGTGCGCATCCGACAGTAGTGGGAGACTCATTGCGGAAACATTCCACCAGGTTGTAGCTACGTTGTTGAAAAGACACGAGGAAAAAGGACGTAATGCTGATAGTTTATGTGGGAATCAGGAGCTATGGAGAAACTAAGAATGTAGCAGGCAGGCGCAGAAACTAAAAGCTTTATTGTCATTTGGTTCCAACGTTCCACACTGTCTATTTTTCTCGCCGATAATGAGCTCTGAAGCAGGCCAAAAGGCATACAAACGTCTAAAAACTGGGATAGACCAAGTGTGAAATGGCTAAGCAGGATTGCCTAGAGGAGAAATGTAAGGATGTAGAAGCATATATAACAGGAAAATGAAAGTGACCTTCGGTGAAAAGAGAATAACACGATCTCAGATGGACAGCCAGTCCTAAGAAAAGAAGCGAATGCAGAAATGTTAAGGAGTGTATAGAGGGTCTATACAAGGGAGATGTACTTGAGGGCAATATTAAGGAATTAGAGAGATCGTAGAGGAAGATGAGAAGGGAGATAGAATACTGAGAGAAGGGTTTGACAAAGCACTGAAAGACTCAAGTCGAAACAAGGACCCAGGAGTAGACAACATTCCGTTAGAGCTACTGACAAATTTGGGAGAGGCAGGCATGACGAAACTCTTTTATCTGGTGAGCAACACGTATGAGTTAGGCGAAATATCCTCAGACTTCATGAAGGTGGAGTACTCCGAGTAAGACATGATAGTACCCTGCCGACACATTTGACCGAATCCCAATGAGACAACTCTGTCAAAATCCGCAACCAAGCGTCGCGCAACACTTCCTATAAACATGTATTTACCTCGGAAAGTACGCGTTTTCGGACTCACGTGTAGTGGACTTGTTTCTATTGTTTGGATGAGTACTACCACCTCTCGAAGCATTCGTCATTTCGTTTTGAACACTCTTTATAGGAGCACCTGTGCTTTTTATAGTCACTTAGGACTTTGCTCTAAGCTAGAGGATCATGATAAGAGGCCAATCCCGTTTAGCAGTCTATGGAAGAAGGAAGTGGAGTTCCATCCGCACCTGGCAACTCATTGATTTCAATCTTTCGGCTGCTCCGTTACGCCAGGAGTGGCTACTACGTCCTCGTTAAAGGAGCAGTTACGACGGCCAAACGACGACATATTTTATGCGATCTTTCGGTGCGAATGATTTATGAAAAGTGAAATTTAAAACTTCGGCTGTCCTATTGCTGACTTCAATTGGAACACGACGAAGTGACTAGACACCAGCCTCCGATCCGCTTAGCGGCCTTATGTAGGACCGCAAATTTCTCGGCTCTCGGCAAGATGTTTTGCTAAGGTATGACTCCGGTAGTTACTGTACATCTGCGCATCGAATCTTATACGGACGCACGATTTTCTGCTAACTTTTGCCGGTCGTCATCTGCGCGGTCTGTTTTGAACGGAGAGTGTGATAGTCCTCTACAGTATCCGAATATGTTTTTCAAACCTCGATGGATCTTTTCCGTCCTTAATTCAGTTTCTCGGCATATAATTCTCCAGAGCGCGATTTATAATCTGTTCAATCTTTGCTCGTAATTCCTCTACATAAGTCATTCTGGAAACCCATGACGTCCATTCCTTTTCTTTGTGGAAGTCCAACAACAGCTTATCTGTTATTTCCAAGCAAAATGTCCTTCTAGCGTTCTTGATTGATTTATTAACTTTGATAATCATCGTCGTTATACCGACATCATGATCATTAACCTCCGTGACTATCCTGAGACCTTCGAGAAGGAGAGGACTGTTTGAAGCTACAAAAGGTAGAAGCTTTTGGGTATAATTAGCTAACTCACAGATAAACGTTTTTAAAAGAATTAAAAAGTGAAAAATTAAGAAATAAACACTTAAATGTTTAGCAAGTAGCCTTATTGACAAAGTAGTTTGCGATGTGAATGAAAATGACTCTTTCCCACGTCCTTACGATTTATTGTGCAAAATGATGTCGTTCAGGGTGGCCAAGCGGTTCTAGGCGCTACAGTCTGGAGCCGCGCGACCGCTACGGTCGCAGGTTCGAATCCTGCCTCGGGCATGATGTGTGTGATGTCCTTAGGTTAGTTATGTTTAAGTAGTTATAAGATCTAGGGGACTGATGACCTCAGAAGTTAAGTCCCATAGTGCTCAGAGCCATTTGAACAATTTTTTTTGGCAAAATGATGCATGAAACATGAAACTGTTAATTTGACTTGGATGTTAGTTCATATAACTTTCAGGAAAGATGCGTGATCGAAGGTAATTCGTCGTCCACGAGCTGCTATAACCGCTTCAGTGTGTAATCCGAAAAAGCAAGACGGGCGCCACGCCAACTTGGCAAAAGCAGTGAGAGAGGAGACTGCAGTGTCACTCGCCGACTTCATACGTCACAGAGGTGGAGGACGTCTTTGCATATTACTTGTCTGGGCATCTAGAAACAGCGACAGCTAAGAGAACAAAATAAAAGAGTCACGCATGCATAACGCGGACTAACATGCAGTTTGGAGGCTTCCTTCTCTTATATGGCGGGAACGAAATTATTATTTAGAAACAAAGTCGCAGGCAAACTTTATTGTTACATTTATTTGGTTTTGCTGGAGCACAATGGTTTATAAACTTTTTTTCAGTATATAGATCGTTTCTTAACACAGGGTGTCTCTATCAAGAGTCATCAGGCTTATTTGGCCTGGCGTTTCGGCAGATATTTGCAGTACTGCTTTTTTTTTGCAATGTGTAGTGTGTACGGGAAGTATCAGTTTGTTTCCAATTACAAGCAACACGATGTTAAAGTAGCATTTTGCGCTCCCATTCCATAGAGCACTTCAGAATTAGTATAATGCGATGTTCGTGTTAGCGGTATGTATTGACAGGAACAGTACAACATGGTGAACAACGAGCGTTCAGTGCGGGTCAGGGTAGTGCTGTCGTGGCTGTAGTATTGGTTGTTGTTCGTTTTTTACTGTCCTGTTGATATACAGGGTGAGTCACCTAACGTTACCGCTGGATATAGTTCGTAAACCACATCAAATACTGACGAACCGATTCCACAGACCGAACGTGAGGAGAGGGGCTAGTGTAATTGTTTAATAAAAACCATTCAAAAATGCACGGAAGTATGTTTTTAACACAAACCTACGTTTTTTTTAAATGGAACCACGTTAGTTTTGTTAGCACATCTGAACATATAAACAAATACGTAATCAGTGCCGTTTGTTGCATTGTAAAATGTTAATTAAATCCGGAGATATTGTAACCTAAATTTGACGCTTGAAACCTCCGACGTTCAGTTGCGTGTTGTAACAAACACGGGCATAAATTGGTCAGCCCGTTCTCCTGATCTTACACCTCTGGACTTCTTTCTGTGGGGTACGTTAAAGCAGAATGTGTACCGTGATGTGCCTACAACCCCAGAGGATATGAAACAACGTATTGTGGCAGCCTGCGGCGACATTACACCAGATGTACTGCGGCGTGTACGACATTCATTACGCCAGAGATTGCAATTGTGTGCAGCAAATGATGGCCACCACATTCAACATCTATTGGCCTGGCATGTCGGGACACACTCTATTCCACTCCGTAATTGAAAACGGAAACCACATGTGTACGTGTACCTCACTCCTCATGGTAGTGTACATGTGCGTCAGTGAAATAGACCAACAAAAAGGTGTTAAAATGAGGACGTAATGTGCTGTTCCAGTCTCTTCTGTACCTAAGGTCCATCACCGTTCCCTTTGGATCCCTACGTACTTCGGTGCTCTCCGATACACACGATCGAACAGCGGAGAAGTGGTTCTCAAGCGTCAACTTTAGGTTACAATATCTCCGGATGTAATTGACATTTTACAATGCAACAAACGGCACTGATTACATATTTGTTTATATGTTCAGATGTGCTAACAAAACTAACGTGGTTCCATTTAAAAAAACGTAGGTTTGTATTAAAAAACATTTTTTTATGGTTTGTATTAACCAATTACACTAGCCTCTCTCCTCACGTTCGGTCTGTGGAACCGATTCGTCAGTATTTGATCTGGTTTACGAAATATATCCAGCGCTAATGTTAGGTGACTCACCCTGTATATAGCTAAAACTAATATCGCACTAGATAAATTTTGTACCTCTCTATCGAATGCATAGGTAAAATTCCATCGTAAAATTATTTTTATTTGCAACTAGAAACAAACCATCACGTACCATTAATACAGAGTGTCGCGTGAAAGTAGTTATTGGCAATAACTGCATGGGCTGACTCCAACTTAACATAGCAAGACCTAAATTACAGATATCTACCGAAAGACCAGAAACATGTCCCCGACGAATCTTAGGAAAGTCAGAAGGTATACAGCGTGATTCCGTGGCGATGATACAATCTTTCAGATCTGGTGGAGAAGGGTAAGTTCACTAATTTGAAGTGAAGGACACTGGCACGTGAACAACCGGTCCAAAATTATAAGCGGAGATAGTTGTGATACTCGTGACAGTCAAATACACACGGTCTTTGGTGAAACTGTAGGGCAGGCAAGTTTCGGAGGCGGCAAATTATTGCACAGAAACCGAAAATTTTTTTGTGAACATGGGCTCTAAAATGGGTACCTTAGACGCTTTGGGCAGCTGCTCGTCTTCGAAACTGCGAAACACATCTCCTCTATTGAACAAGTGTTCATGGGTATGCATTTTAGAGCTCATATTTTCCACACTTATTTTCTGGGTTTGGTGCGCACTACCACCACTTAAAGTGACCGGCTCTGCCCATCTTAGCAGCAATAGCACCGATATGTGTGTTCCACTGTCAGAGTTATCAGTGCCATTCTCGGTTGTTTCCGGGTGTGAGTCCCTTATTTCAGATCGATGCCTTTAACCTTCTTCGTATTCTGTGAGAGTTTGTAACATCGCCACCGAATCACCCCGTACACAAATAATAGAGGTCAGACGGATAGCCAGCTGCAGTGGCCGAGTCGTTCTAGGCGCTTCAGTGTTGAGCTGCGCGACCACTGCGGTCACAGGTTCGAATCCTGCCTCGGGTTTGAATGTGTGTGATGTCCTTAGGTTAGTTAGGTTTAAGTAGTTCTGAGTTCTAGGGGACTGATGACCTCAGATGTTAAGTCCCATAGACCACGGAGCCATTTTTTTTTCTCAGACGGAGACTTCTCGACAATTGCGACTGGTACAGTAATGGAAGTGACGATGTTACTCAAATATCCTCTGTTATGTACCATATGATAGCTTATTGAAGACTCGCAGATACAGATAATAAGAAGGTATGATTAAAGTAATGGAGAAACAGTACCAGGTGGCCGATAACACAGTGTCGCAATTCTGCCTCAAAAAATGGTTCAAATGGCTCTGAGTGCTATGGGACTTAACTTCCGAGGTCACCAGTCCCCTAGTACTTAGAACGACTTAAACCTAACTAACCTAAGGACATCACACACATCCATGCCAAAGACAGGATTCGAACCTGCGACAGTAGCGCGGTTCCAGACTGTAGCGCCTAGAACAGCTCGGCCACTCCGGCCGGCATTCTGCCTCACCTCGTGTTTTAGGACCTGTAACAAACCAATTAACAATAAAAATGTCTCAATTTTATGTCACTGAAATAATCATATCATCTTAAAAATAGACGTGTCGAATGGTGTGCATATATATGAATCTTAAACTTGCGTTGTAAAGGCGATTTTCCCGTCAAAGAGAGTCATGTAGTGAAGAAAATGAAATAAACAGATGAAAATTATACAGCTATGGGCTGAACTAGTATATCGAAGTACATGCAATGGCCTGCACATACGGGGGGAGCTCTCCGTCGCTCTCCCCTAAGATTTTGTGGTAATATGGAACAGTGGATATCCCGTTAAAAACGGAACACAGACCAAGCAAGAAACAGGAAGAAGGTGTTCTGAACTGTGAAGAAAGAAGCAAAATAGACACAGTTAATAGGGCAGCCTCAAGATGTTCAACATTTAGCGAAGTGCAAGACTCATGGCGGTGTCGTAGTCGCGTGGACACTGTGTTAGACTACAAAGCGAGAGACCCGTGTTAAAATCGCCCTTGTGGCCCTCATTTTTCGCAGACTTATGAACTCTCTTTTCGGTCTCGGAGATGTCTGTTCTCCTTCTGTAATCTTGGCACCTGTCGTACTATACAGTAATTATAGAAAATGAGACATGTAGTAACAATATTTTACCGTCGCCAGTAAATGTGATGAATAGTGACAGCAAACGAGGTGCCGCATAGACCTTTAGCAGAAATAAAAACAGAAACAAACGGGTGTGGACTATGTTACAGCAAAGAAATTCAAGGGTCATATCTTCCAAAACGGAACGCAAGAGTCATAACATGTGCTACTCGTGTAGAACAACTAGAAGGTACGTACGTCTGGATGTCTCTTCCTGACACTTCGCTGTTGCAAACGGGTGTTTCCTCACGACACAGACAGAAATCTGAATACACAAAAGTCCGTACGGAGAGTTCATAAATTTTGTGGAAAAAAAAGAAGTTGGGCACTAGGGAGATTTGAAGACCGATCTCTCCCTTCGCTGTCCAACACCGCGACCACGTAACAACGACAGCCTTGCTATTCAAATTCACTCGATGTTGCGCATGTTTAACGTGAACTACACTCCTGGAAATGGAAAAAAGAACACATTGACACCGGTGTGACAGACCCACCATACTTGCTCCGGACACTGCGAGAGGGCTGTACAAGCAATGATCACACGCACGGCACAGCGGACTCACCAGGAACCGCGGTGTTGGCCGTCGAATGTCGCTAGCTCCGCAGCATTTGTGCACCGCCGCCGTCAGTGTCAGCCAGTTTGCCGTGGCATACGGAGCTCCATCGCAGTCTTTAACACTGGTAGCATGCCGCGACAGCGTGGACGTGAACCGTATGTGCAGTTGTCGGACTTTGAGCGAGGGCGTATAGTGGGCATGCGGGAGGCCGGGTGGACGTACCGCCGGATTGCTCAACACGTGGGGCGTGAGGTCTCCACAGTACATCGATGTTGTCGCCAGTGGTCGGCGGAAGGTGCACGTGCCCGTCGACCTGGGACCGGACCGCAGCGACGCACGGATGCACGCCAAGACCGTAGGATCCTATGCAGTGCCACTTCCCAGCAAATTAGGGACACTGTTGCTCCTGGGGTATCGGCGAGGACCATTCGCAACCGTCTCCATGAAGCTGGGCTACGGTCCCGCACACCGTTAGGCCGTCTTCCGCTCACGCCCCAACATCGTGCAGCCCGCCTCCAGTGGTGTCGCGACAGGTGTGAATGGAGGGCCGAATGGAGACGTGTCGTCTTCAGCGATGAGAGTCGCTTCTGCCTTGGTGCCAATGATGGTCGTATGCGTGTTTGGCGCCGTGCAGGTGAGCGCCACAATCGGGACTGCATACGACCGAGGCACACAGGGCCAACACCCGGCATCATGGTGTGGGGAGCGATCTCCTACACTGGCCGTACACCACTGTTGATCGTCGAGGGGACACTGAATAGTGCACGGTACATCCAAACCATCATCGAACCCATCGTTCTACCATTCCTAGACCGGCAAGGGAACTTGCTGTTCCAACAGGACAATGCACGTCCGCATGTATCCCGTGCCACCCAACGTGCTCTAGAAGGTGTAAGTCAACTACCTTGGCCAGTAAGATCTCCGGATCTGTCCCCCATTGAGCATGTTTGGGACTGGATGAAGCGTCGTCTCACGCGGTCTGCACGTCCAGCACGAACGCTGGTCCAACTGAGGCGCCAGGTGGAAATGGCATGGCAAGCCGTTCCACAGGACTACATCCAGCATCTCTACGATCGTCTCCATGGGAGAATAGCAGCCTGCATTGGTGCGAAAGGTGGAAATGCACTGTACTAGTGCCGACATTGTGCATGCTCTGTTGCCTGTGTCTATGTGCCTGTGGTTCTGTCAGTGTGATCATGTGATGTATCTGACCCCAGGAATGTGTCAATAAAGTTTCCCCTTCCTGGGACAATGAATTCACGGTGTTCTTATTTCAATTTCTAGGAGTGTATTTATATTTTGATTCCTTTTACACAGTTCAGTACACCTTCTTCCTGTTTTATTTCTTGGTCTGTGTTCAGTTTCTGGCAGGCTGTTCACTGGGCCATGTTACCACTAAATCTGATGGGAGTGCGACGGGGAGTTCTCCTGTTACGTTCACTGGTAGTCTTCGCAGGTAGTCCTTTATGCAGGGACCTGATGCCGCCTAGGGTGGACGCCGCTGTTTACGTTGAGGAAGCGGTGCCGTGCGAGGCAGGCCGGAGGCGAATTGTTCTCGGAAGCCAATTCAATAAACGGATAACTCAGGTGACGCGCCTTGCCACCTATCTTAGCGGCGCCAGCGCCCGCGCCGGCACCGCCTCTTGCATCCTATCGGCTTACTCGGATTGTGGGGCTCGCCCTGAATTGAAGGCCGCGACGCTAGGGGGCAGGGAGGCGGCCGCGCAGGGCCGGATCACAAGTAGAATGCCGCGCCCTGCTCTACCCCTCTCCCACCGGGTGCGCCGCCAGCCTTTATTGAAAAATGCGAAAACCACTTCCCTGATGTGTTTTATCAATAGGGGGGACGGCGGAGCCCCTGGCTGACACGCCGCGGCCGGAGAAAAGGAAACTGTCAGCCGACGGCGGCAGCGGGGCGGCCTATAAACAGTTCCTCTGCAGTAGAAATCTTCCTCTCTTCAGCGTTATAAGGAATCTTAAAGGGACTCGGTTCCCTGCGTAAGGCCTTCTCTTCTTCTCAATTAAACAATTTATTTCACAGTTTAGAAATTCGTAAAGTTCGCGTCCTAAACCATTATCAGACTTTGTTAAAATAAAAACTGCTACGTATTCAGTGCGTTCTGATACATCTCAATGTAGAAATAGTGAAACGTGTTGTGATGACGCAGATTATTTCGCTGTTTTACTATAAAAATACAGCGACCAGCCACTTTTTTTTAATGCGTTTTATTTACGTCAATATGCATTTCCGGTTTGCACCCATCTTCAGCTTGCAAATTACATGCATCTTCAGTTTCCACAGCGGTACAATATAGACAGCAGTTTGGATGCTGCAGCTGGCATTCTCCCCTCCTAGGTTTTTCTTGGCTTTTCCTCTTTTTTGTAACAGCATAAACACTTT
This sequence comes from Schistocerca serialis cubense, assembly GCF_023864345.2. Taxonomy (NCBI): domain Eukaryota; kingdom Metazoa; phylum Arthropoda; class Insecta; order Orthoptera; family Acrididae; genus Schistocerca; species Schistocerca serialis. The sequence goes on from NC_064641.1 coordinate 279,616,582, forward strand.
TTGTCACGTATTTGACACAGGCGCACTGCGTTATCCGCCAACAGTCGAAATAAAATGGACAATTTGTTATTTCGCTGTGTTATTTTGAGTCTGATCTCAGCAAATCTCGATCCTCATTTATGAATTTTTCATTACACCAGCACACATAAGAAGTTAAGAAATGTCAGCCTAACTATCGAATGCCAACACACATCGGGCGTCGAAAGTTTTTAAAATCAAATCGAGGCATTTAATATATTTTGCTACTCAAAAAGTATTGTCATTTTCTAAGTCGTACCGATCTGTTTATTCCATTCCATCGTATTAATTCAGATCTGAATAAAAATGTGTGATGGATCTGTCTAAATTTGTGAGATCTTATACTCTATGGTCAGAAAAACTATGAAGAGCTTCTAAGGCTGTTGCAACGTAGGTTGTGCTGAGAAGTAATGGTTAAGAAAAAGTCAGTACTTGGCGCCATTTACAAGCTAGATAGGACTGATGTCAGCCAATATGGCAGCTGTGAGCGTAAAATCAAGCAGCCCGTCATATACAATTAGTGGCAGTGGTTGTCACAGCGTAGATAATTACGCTTAAGACTGCTCAGCATTTGGTTCGGGTTCGGTTCTTTCTACCCTCTCACATACAATTATTGTATCGTTCTCATGTACAGCATTAGGAAACCCAATGAAGATTACGTTTGGCGACACTGTCTCTGGCGCGCTGCTTGAATTTACACTCGTAGCGGTCTGACTGGCTGACTTCAGTGCTTTTGGAATGGAAATGAAGTCCAATGCTTCTTGACAGGGCGTAGGGGAACGATGCGGGAGACCCTCAGCGCCGTACTAGAAAGTCCTAATGGAGGTGGTTTGCCGTTGCCTACCTCCGACCGTAATGGGGATGAATGATGATGATGAAGACGACACATTAACACCCAGTCATCGCGGGGCAGGTGAAAATCCCTGACCCCGCCGGCAATCGTCTCCCGTGCTCGGGTGACGAGAACGCTACCACGAGACCACGAGCTCAGTGCTTATAAATTCGGAAACGGGGCAAGATATCTTTTTCTCAACAATTATTTCTCAGCAAAACCCACCCTGAAATTTGGTTACAAGCTTTTCAGACTGTTTCCCACCATGCCGTATGGACTGTTTGAAAGATTCGTGGCCTCGAGTGTTCAAAATGGTTCAAATGCCTCTGAGCACTATGGGACTCAACTTCGGAGGTCAACAGTGCCTTAGAACTTAGAACTACTTAAACCCAACTAACCTAAGGACATTACACACCTCCGTGCCCGAGGCAGGACTCCAACCTGCGACCGTAGCGGTCGCGTGGTTCCAGAGTGTAGCGCCTAGAACCGCTCGGCGCCTCGAGTGTAAGTGACAGATTACAAATGTCAGACTTCTCTATTTGAGCTGAGACAGAATTATGGATTCGTTTTTCTAGGCTTTTCCATAAGACTTTGTTAAAAAAATCTACGTTGGAATTTGGTTCACATTCTGTGTGTCCCCGTAGCTTTGACTCATTTTTGTGTAAGAGAAATTCATTCTCATCTGATACCTCCAAAACTATATCAGTGTGAAATATTTCTCAGTGAAGTAGACTGACGGTTTTCACGTCAGCTGCAGAAGGCCATAGTTGTCAGAAACTAGGCAGCCCTACTTACGGAGCCGATTCATTGTAATGTATTATTCTGGGTATGTCACAACTACAAGACCATTGCTAAGCCGTTTAAAAGTCCTTATAAGCTCTCCGTATCATCCAGAAGACTCTGAACCGACCACACGGGAAATTAACATCCTGGAGCAGACTATCTCTAGAAAATGTTGGCATTTTTAGTTCGAGAAGACAGTATCCACCACCACCATTACGCAAAACCCCAAATTTATGTCCATAAAGGGTGATAGAAAAGACAAAGTCGGTTATTCGAATTACCTCAAAACAGTGAAAGAGAAATGTAAATAGCATTCCGTCTAACGAAGAATACTAGCACCAAGGAGACAATCTAAGACCAAAAGAAGGCATTAGCAGTTGCTGAAAATACATCCACTTCAGAATATCTAGCATCTGCAACTGCTATACATGCTGACGGTGTACCAACAGGGAACTGTACAGCTTATGTGGAAGAACAGCAGATATGAAGCGGAAGTGAAGCGTTAAATTTCTCCGTAATACACTCCTGGAAATGGAAAAAAGAACACATTGACACCGGTGTGTCAGACCCACCATACTTGCTCCGGACACTGCGAGAGGGCTGTACAAGCAATGATCACACGCACGGCACAGCGGACACACCAGGAACCGCGGTGTTGGCCGTCGAATGGCGCTAGCTGCGCAGCATTTGTGCACCGCCGCCGTCAGTGTCAGCCAGTTTGCCGTGGCATACGGAGCTCCATCGCAGTCTTTAACACTAGTAGCATGCCGCGACAGCGTGGACGTGAACCGTATGTGCAGTTGACACACTTTGAGCGAGGGCGTATAGTGGGCATGCGGGAGGCCGCGTGGACGTACCGCCGAATTGCTCAACACGTGGGGCGTGAGGTCTCCACAGTACATCGATGTTGTCGCCAGTGGTCGGCGGAAGGTGCACGTGACCGTCGACCTGGGACCGGACCGCAGCGACGCGCGGATGCACGCCAAGACCGTAGGATCCTACGCAGTGCCGTAGGGGACCGCACCGCCACTTCCCAGCAAATTAGGGACACTGTTGCTCCTGGGGTATCGGCGAGGACCATTCGCAACCGTCTCCATGAAGCTGGGCTACGGTCCCGCACACCGTTAGGCCGTCTTCCGCTCACGCCCCAACATCGTGCAGCCCGCCTCCAGTGGTGTCGCGACAGGCGTGAATGGAGGGACGAATGGAGACGTGTCGTCTTCAGCGATGAGAGCCTTCTGCCTTGGTGCCAATGATGGTCGTATGCGTGTTTGGCGCCGTGCAGGTGAGCGCCACAATCAGGACTGCATACGACCGAGGCACACAGGGCCAACACCCGGCATCATGGTGTGAGGAGCGATCTCCTACACTGGCCGTACACCACTGGTGATCGTCGAGGGGACACTGAATAGTGGACGGTACATCCAAACCGTCATCGAACCCATCGTTCTACCATTCCTAGACCGGCAAGGGAACTTGCTGTTCCAACAGGACAATGCACGTCCGCATGTATGCCGTGCCACCCAACGTGCTCTAGAAGGTGTAAGTCAACTACCCTGGCCAGCAAGATCTCCGGATCTGTCCCCCATTGAGCATGTTTGGGACTGGATGAAGCGTCGTCTCACGCGGTCTGCACGTCCAGCACGAACGCTGGTCCAACTGAGGCGCCAGGTGGAAATGGCATGGCAAGCCGTTCCACAGGACTACATCCAGCATCTCTACGATCGTCTCCATGGGAGAATAGCAGCCTGCATTGCTGCGAAAGGTGGGTATACACTGTACTAGTGCCGACATTGTGCATGCTCTGTTGCCTGTGTCTATGTGCCTGTGGTTCTGTCAGTGTGATCATGTGATGTATCTGACCCCAGGGATGTGTCAATAAAGTTTCCCCTTCCTGGGACAATGAATTCACGGTGTTCTTATTTCAATTTCCAGGAGTGTATATCACAAAAGGACGACACTCGTCTATGAGAATCACTATTTTAACGTTCCTGGCACAGTCCTACAAGGTGCCGCGTATTAAAATAAATTGCTAACGTGATCTGGAAGACGTGATTCCGATATATTGTTAGAACACTAAACATTTATTCCCGGCGGGTCAGGGATTTTCTCTGCCTCGTGATGTCTGGGTGTTGTGTGCTGTCCTTAGGTTAGTTAGGTTTAAGTAGTTCTGAGTTCTAGGGGACTGATGACCATCGATGTTAAGTCCCATAGTGCTCAGAGCCATTTGAACCATTTTGAACTAAACATTTGCTTCACGAGTTACAGCAACCAGAAACACGACCAAATAAGACGCAGGTCCGCACAGACCAGAACTTAAAGGTAGCAAGTAATAGAATAAAAGCAAATTGGCACCAAAGAAAACTATTATTATGAGGAGTTGTTAACGTGGTCCACAACAGGCCAAAGTAAAATTTTGTCGCTTTTACGTATAATCTCCTTCACGCGCTTAACGAAAAACTCTGTTTGCCTACGTCTAGCAATCATAACAGGCCTTCAGGATCAGAACTGCGTTACGTCCCTCTTCTTCATACACTTCCGGAATGGAATTAACACACTGTTAGAGGTTTCCTACTCACTCAAAATTTCCTGTGGAAAAAGTGAGTATGGAGTATATGAAATGATTAAATATTCGAATCAACAGCACAATCTGTACTGAAGTACCAGATATCGGCCCATGCTGAAACACTGATTTCAGTACGTGGTGAAGCGGCAACACGGGCACTGACTCTGGCATCCAGTCGCTCATACAGATGGCGAATACTGTCCTGCGATACGTTATGCCACGTCTGCTCGACCTGTTCACATAGTTCTACAAGAGTTGCTGGTTGACGAATAGCACGAGTGCTTTCTTGTCCGATCGTCTGGCACGCGTGCTCCATTGGAGCCAAGTCCGGAGGTCCAGACGCCCAGGGAACTTGCAGAGCACGTTGAGTTTCACGGGCGACGTGTGGGGGAACATAATCCTGTTGGAACAACACATCATCTACCTGTGGCAAATAACGGCTAAAGAACGGATCTAACAACGTCCTGCACTTACCGAGCGCTGGTCAGCCTCCCTCCAGAAACCCAATGGTCAACGAGCGTTGTAGCTTATCGCACCCCAAACTATAAGGCACGGTGTGGGGTTGGGGTCTGTGTCTCTACGAGACAGCGTATCCATGTCTACGTTGCACTCGCAGACGACCATCATTGGCGTGCAGGCAGAAATTGCTTTCGTCGCCGAAGACCACGGCGAACCTTCCATCTTCCAGCTGATTCTCTGATAACAGCGTAGAGCCGTGCGCGTCGATGTGGCGTGAGCGGAAGGCGGCTGGAGATGTTCGTGCTCGTAGTCGCACCGCTAATAACCCGTTTACGACAGTTCGTAATGACACATCTGGGATAACAAGCCATATTATCTGTACTGTGGTAGCTGTACGATCTGCCAATGTTCCCCTAAGAATAGAACGAGCCTGATGGGTGTCTGTGCTGTTTGGACGTCCAGACCACTGTCTACGTGTGCCAGAATGTTCACGTGACCACCGACACGAGCATCGTTGCACAACTGACGCAGCACGTCCTACTTGTGTCGCAACTCTGCAAACTTACCGTCCTGCCACTCAGAATGCCACAGTTTTACCCCTTTACCGCTCAGTTGGCTGTAGAGAGCACTAGTACAGATGTGTGGCATGGTTGCTTGCTTGCTTCACACGTCTGCAGAACACTGAACCTTCAAGCTATAAGCATCCCCTGTTAAAAGGTAGACACAAATGCAGTCTGGTAACTATGCCAGTATGTTATCTGCTGCCGGACGACGTTGAAACCATTATCAGCTCATCTATAGCCCCCCTCCCACCCCCCTCCCCCACTACGCCAGTGACATATGAAGGCATCAGATACCAACGTCGTTTCCAGAGGTGTACAATTCTTTTTTTTCGGGAGTGTATTGTTGTTGGCAAGGCGCCCAAATGGGTGGTTCTGACACAACAAAGACACGCAGAGGTTATAGGGCAAGTGAGAACACATCGAACATTTAGTAGCAGATCTTCCAGAACGGAGCAAGGAAATAGGTTTCTTTTCTACGCACTTTCATTCATCTGAAGGAGACAGAAAATTGTTGTCAACTACATGTATGTCTGTGCGTCGCAACGGACGTTAATAATGCAAAAAACAAAAACTGGAGGATTTCAGACAGCACTTTATCAAACTACGAGGGAAATAATTCGACTGCAATTTGACAGCCGTCTGTTAGAGACATCTTTCATTTTGTCCATCAGTGTGGAAGTTGCGAATCCATGTTTCCGTCTGTTAGGCAAGTCTTATCTAATTTGTTTCTACATCTATCTTGATATGGAGTGTGGAGCGGCAGCCGATAAATACGAGGGTTGTCCAGAAAGTAACTTCCGATAGGGCGCTAAATGGAAACCACAGTGAAAACCAGAAACGTTTTATTTGCAACAGGTAGACCTTCCACCTACTTCTCTACATAGTCGCCTCGCCGCTCCACCTTCGAGTAATATCGTAGTGTTGTATCAGCGTTCCAATATCCTCGTCATAGAAACCAGCCGCCTGTGCTTTCGGCGAGATATCTGCACTGGTCTGCAGCTCGTTGTCTGTGGAAAAATTTTATCTTCAAAGCGAGCGGTTATTGTGAGCAGAGATGAGACTCGTGTGGAGCCAATTACGGACTTTATTGTGGGCGATAAAACACTTCTCATGGGAAACGCTGCAGGAGCGTCTTCATTGGCCCTGCAGTGTGCGGCCGAGAACTGGCATGAAGAAGGAACTGCTCGACAGTTGTGTTATGTGAGCTGCATGACACGGGCGAAATCTCTAACCAGGCCCTCGTACCTGGCGGGTGACGCTGTTCCCTACGCATCTTTACTTTCTCGCTGTTCACTCAAACCTGACAAGAGCTATGCGACACTTTCGACGGGCATACTAGAGACACTGCCCAACACATATGTGCAAAGCTTTACCGTATTTTCGCAGTGGTTTCCATTTCGCGACCGATCGGAACTTACTTTCTGGACAACCCTCGTATATGTGAACCAATGAATATCATTGTCGAAAACCTGATCATGTGTGGTGCGGCTTGTGCTGCCCTTTAACAGACTGCTAGTATAATGTACTTTTCATGGTTGAAAAATAGTGACACGGATTATTTACAGATGAATGAATTATCTCGTAGAGACTGATGTCGAGGAACATCATTTTGAGTTCCAGAGAAATGAAGGAATCGGTAGGCAGTTTTGATCGTACAACGTATTGTAGGGCTAAGTTTAAAGAAAGGCAAACCTACGTTTATAGCATTTGGAGGTTTGGGAAAAGCTGCTGACATTGTTTACTGGACTACAGTCTTTGACAACAAGAGACACAAATTGCATCCGGAGGGCTGCTTGAATTTATGTGCGCAACTGCCTGAGTGGCTGACATCAGTCCTTACTAGCTTGAAAATGGCGCCACTCACAAACTTTTATTCTTAGCCATAATTTCTTAGCACAACCTACCTTGCAACAGCCTTACAAGCTCTTCGTACTGTATGTGATTATCCCGTATAAAATCTCGCACTTTAGATAAATCAACCACGCATTTTTGTAGTGATTTGAATACAGTGAGCAGAAAGTTATCTACAACATTCACAGAGATCATGCTACAGTAATAACAGTCCTAGGGAATGAAAGGGCAACAACAACTGAGAAGGGATTGTGACAGATTTGTGGTACATTCCCGATCTTATTCAGTTTGTTTTTAGAGTAAGGAAACGAAAGAGAAATTTTGAATGGGTGCTCAGGAAGCAGATATAAAACCTTAGAGATTTGCCTATGACATTGTAATTTCATAAGTGATGGCAAAGATGTTGGAAGAGCAGTTTAATGGAACGGATAACAAGACTTTAAACGTGGCTGCGCTCCAGCAACTGTGCAAGCAACAGCTCCAATGAACTGGAAATAACAGCCAAACAACTGAAAAACATAGGTTTATTAAACCTTGGCCATAGTTTCGACATTTAAAACTTTCTTCTTCGGAAGGTATTGTACATAGAATCATACATTATCTATATTTGATATGGGAGTCGTTGACTCTGTCTGGTATATGTTCGTATCATCCACTTAATTATCATGGATAATTTGTTAAAAAGAGGTTGCAACGCAATTACTAGCAAAAGTAAAATTAGGGTAAAGGAATGTAGTATAATTATGTCAGGTATTGTTGGACGAATTACATTGGGAATTAGATCCCAGAAAATGTTCGAAGAATTTTGTTATTTGGGCAGCAAAATAATGCACGATGGCCCAAATAGACAGGTAGCTCGTGATGGTCCAATTAGAGAGGGCCGCATCTGAAGCGTATTTTGTGCAGAAATGAAAAGTGAACGATGGACAATTCACACATGAAGAAAATAGGATTTGAAATGTTGTGCTACATAAGGGTGCTGATTAGATGGGCAAGTCAGATAAATAATGAGGTGGTACTGAGTCGAACATGAAAAAAAGAAATTTATGTCACAAATTGACTAATAGAAGTGGTCTGTTGCTAAGACATCAAGGAATCGTCAGGTTGGTAATGCAGGGTGGAGGAGTAAATCCTAAAGAGGGAGATGAAATCTTGAAGACAGTAAGGATATGGTAATATGGTAATTTGTGTTAAGGTCATAAGGGGCCAAACTGCTGAGGTCATCGGTCCCTAAGCTTACGCAGTACTTAATCTAACTTAAACTAACTTACGCTAAGGACAACACACACAGCCACGCCCGAGGGAGGACTCAAGGCTCCGTCTGGGGGAGCCACGAGGACCGCGACGAGACGCCTGAGACCGTGCGGCTACCCCGCGCGGCAATGCAGTTAGAAAATCTAAATAATGCAGGTTGGAGTACCTACTCAGGAACAAAAAAGCTTGGACAGATTGGACTAGTGTGGAGAGCTGCATCAAACCAGCCTTTGGACTGGAACCATAACAACAACAACAACAACAACAATATTCATTGAGCACCTCACGTGTTAAGTGTTATACTTCACCATTCACTTGTGTCTGTACCTGTACCAGATACTCCTGTTCCATTGCTACTCATTATATACGTATGTGACTTTCTGAACAGTCATCTCGATGCTTCTAGAACATTCGATTGCCCCTCCATGGCTCAGTGCGAATTTCGTACCAAATTTTTCACACATCATCTTACAATACAGAAAACAGTGCCTTCTCAGCCTGCCCCGGATCGAATTTGCCTAGCAGATTAACAAAGAGTGACAGTGAGCCGGCCTGGCTGGATGCTGTTTTTAAGTGGCTTCCTACTTCCATCTAGAGTGACACCGGTCTGATATCCACGTCCAGTCTCACATATACGCTAGTCATTTCGAAACTCCCACACTTCAAGATTTACTGAAAACAGAAAAGAGGTACGCCGACTCCGTCCTGTGGGGAATACTGCGGTCAGGAAGGGCATCCCGGCACCAACGGTCATTAAAATTGCCAAAATTCACATAACAATGCTAACGCCGTAAAGAAAACTAGAAAATACAAGAAGAAGAAGCGTATATATCTACACACATGGCCGGTTTAAGCTCAAGCGGCAGAAGCTACGGCTTGGAGCGCCAATCTAATTGGGTCGCCAGAGGCGCCAAAAAAGTAATATTTCTGTACAGGACCGGCTACAAATAGAAGAGACCACTTGGGGCGTTAAGCTAAAAGAGCTATGAGCACCCAGGTGCAAGATTTGCATACGGTTCGCATGACAATTAGTAGCCAAAACAGACATGGTTGAATGTGTATGACGGAAAAGTGGGTGAGCAGGGGCACTGAAAGTCGCTTGCGTGGAACAGTGTTCTAGAAACGGTCCTGTCTGAACTAACAGGTTGTTTCGGGTGTAAGTGCAAATATTGTGATTATTCGCTCTTGGAGGTACTGACCAGCACAAAAACATAGTAGTCGTAATAGCTGTAATTACTAGTATGCAAACAAAAAAATACTGAAGCAATGTTGTTCAATACATGTCCTCAGTCGCCAATAAAAACATATGAACTTATATTCCTAACACACTTTATAACGAATGGTGTCTCCAAATTTCATGGTTTTAGGATAAGCAGTTGAAGCTGGGCGCCGAATTCCAGTACCGCTAACACACTGTAGTCCCAGTAAAAATGCCGAATCTTGGAAAATTGTTTCCTGGTGGGCACCTACGATACACAACCGATTGTCCCTCAAATTATCTACGTGTCTGTACGCTAACAATATTTTCAGCCCCGACTTCAGTCCCGTTATAAGTTGAGTTTTGAAAACTCTTCTCTGTTATGAACCTATATCACACAATAATTATCTGATGTCTCGAGGACTAATGCTTTGGGCCCAGTGTTGATTCATAGCTTATATCAGATTTAATCCTAGGAAACTACACTGCACTGTGCCAACAGCCCGTAATGAAACTTCCACAAGCAGCGGCGTTCGGCATACTCGTTCCTCTCCAGGTAGGCCGGGCGTGTTTACTTCCTCTTACAGGCCACACTTCCCGCTAAAAGAAGACAACGTGCAGCCAACACGCTATCATATACCAAGCGAATCCAGAACTCACTGCTAGACCGTTCACATTATCAGCCAAGGCGCGACTCTCTGCTGCACTCCCCTCCAAAAGCTCTCGCTCTGCCCTCACTAACCTCTCTTAAAAGGTCACTAACCTTAATAGGAAAGATAAACTAGCCGATCGCTGATGGCGATCACCAATCCGGCTCAGCGCCTATGATCAGCAACCAAGCGGCAACGAAGTCCGTTTAATGGTTGATGATGAGTAACCAATGATAGCAAAAAATTACAGTTTACTTTTAGAGTAGAAAATAAAATTTTTGTGTTATACGTTTGCTCTTAGAGGTTAGCTTCAATCGCTGTGAACAAAGCGATAGTGATTTTAGTCGTGCAGCAGATTGATGACCACCGATTTCCCGCATATCCTGTACATCACGAGGTTGTGGTTAGGTAAAGATTCAAATGGTTCAAATGGCTCTGAGCACTATGGGACTTAACATCTGAAGTCATCAGTCCCCTAGAACTTAGGACTAGTTAAACGTACCTAACCTATGGACATCACACACATCCATGCCCGAGGAAGGATTCGAACCTGCGACCGTAGCGGTCGCGCGGTTCCAGACTGCCACTCTGGCCGGCTTAGGTAAAGACATGTGTTTAAATTCAGGGCTACAAAACGTGTCCTATGTCGCAGTTCAGCCATTGGCCATTGCCGACAAAACATTTCGCATTCCTGTCATTCCTCGCAGCTGCGGTTTCAATCATTGCTCCGCGTTACACATTACCAGTATTTGTGACGTGACCTGCTGCGTTTGTGTCGCCTTTAACACAATGGTAGCCGGCAGCCCGCGTGGCAACAGTTTAGTGACAGGTGACAGATGTCAATTGTAATCGCGTTCGGTACTGATAGCTCTCTTAAAGATAGATGTTTTTTATATCTTCAACTTTTGCAGTCCTTTCGTCCTGAGTCAGGGATATACAAACATGAAAGTCTAAGTTATGATGCAAGATACATAGGCATGACTTGCAGGAATTTTAAAACATGGTACAAAGAACACAGCAGATGTTGGAAGTATGAAATAAACCATTACTCATTTGCAGAGGATTTAAAACACCATAACCACCCTACAAACGTGGAACAAGATATAATGAGATATTAAAGGGAATAAACAACCATGACAAACACCTTATAGGAATGCAAGAAAACTTCCACATCCGAGAGCCATTGCTGGAAACAAACAGGTGATAAATGAGCAAACACCCATCATTACATACTCCCTACCACACATAATGATGCAAATAATGTGGTAAAAATCAACTGTCTTGCATATACAGCAACATTTAAAAAAATTACATATCTTCCTACCTCTGTCTCTCTCTCTCTGTCTATCTGCCTGCATCTCTCCCTCTCTCTCTCTCTCTCTCTCTCTTTCTCTTCACACTTTCTGGTTACCCCCACATACACACTTACACAAAAACGTATGAAGAAGCGCACCAAAACAAATACCATCACACACACACACACACACACACACACACACATACACACACACAGACACGTTCCTAATGCTGTGAAGTGTGGAAAACAAAAACCCAAATGGCAATTATAAGGAGAAGAACAGCGCCAAAAATGTAACTAAAACACAACATTCAGAAAATCATCCACAGAACCTGCAAGTAGAATTTCAAATTTTACTACAACACAGAGTATCCAACTGCCAGAACTGTTTGTAACCTGTATATAAAAGCTGCCTTACAGAGAATAAAGGTGAAACACGTATACCACGAAAATTGTGTTTCGTTGAGTTATAGTTAGACCGCAGCTCGTGGTCTTGCGGTAACGTTCTCGCTTCCCGCGCAAGCGATCTCGGGTTCGATTCCCGGCGGGGTCGAGGATTTTCTCTGCCTCGTGATGATTGGGTGTTGTGTGTTCTTCATCATCATTTCATCTTCAATGACTCGCAAGTCGCCGAAGTTGCGTCAGCTAAAAATGACTTGCAATACGGCGGCCGAACTTCCCCGCATGGGGCCTCCCGGCCAACAATGCCATATGATCATTTCATTTCAGACCGTAATAGAAGTTTTTATATTTCAAGAAACGCATACATCAGATGATTATTTAACCACTTTGATGTAACATTTCAATACAATGTTTCAGAGTAACAACAGGGGATCCTCGTCAGGTGAACTGAAACCGTATTTTGAAACTATATTCATTATTAGGCTTTTCTGTATCACGTTCTGTCCGTGATTAATCGATCTCGGAGGCATTTACGAAACGCAGTTTACATACGTTCATATCGGATCTATGTCGCAGTCGGAAAAATGTTAATTAATTTTCTAATTTTAGAGAGGTGCAAACTTTCCTCTGCCTGCTCTCCTCGTACTACGCTGAAATAACAACTTGTAACGATAACGAATTACCGCCGTAGAGCGAACGTTGCCCGCGGGAGGAGTCCGATGCTTTGCGCTTTAGAGCTGGAATGTGGGTTGCGCTTCTATAGCCGGCTCTTGAATCCGAGCGGCGGCGCCACGAGTGACGTCATTCAACTCCGGCATAGAGCCCGGGCGTTGAATAGGAGGCCACGGTTCTCTTTCCGCTGAATTTCCCCGCCATCTTTGTGTTGCTGCCTCCTGCGTTGCCAAGTAGGCAAAACGCAGCGACCTCACGCGCTCTGCTACAGCTGTGCCTGAAGACGCGTTGCACGTTTCGATTATCAAGACTTCCGGGAGACAGTAAGGCGTCTCGTAAACTATCAACTCTATCAGTTCGAGAAACTGCGGTCAGCGGTATGAGTGACATACTAGTATAAGACAAGAGGTCAACACAACTGATGTTGCGAACACAGTGGTTTGCTTTTAATTTTATTATCGTGCTATATTGCATATATTGATTTCTACAAGAACTGGTACACTTAATTACGATTCTTTGTAGTAGAAAAAACGCAATACACATACTATACTTTGAAAACTTTACACTTTGTCCTAAGTGGTTATTACATTACAATTAATGTACAGCTTTTTATGTAATTGTTGATTCAATTTCATACAATCCTAAATACTACATGAGCTTTTTGTGGCTCGTGTTCAAGCCATCATGTATTTTACACCCTGTTTTAACGTACTACCACCTTAGTACGTTAATTTAAATTACTACTATCACTGAGTTGCTGCTTTGCCAGACCGTGAGGGGCGCTAGCAGCGAGTATAGATATATCCCGTCTCGTAGTATCTTTGCTTGACTGCTATTATTTCCCGTTCGTTGTCTGTCATAATAAGTTCGGCGTCGCGAGTGCGGATTGCGAGTTCGCGTCGGAAGTGTGGGTCTTTCAGTCGGTTGGAGCGCGTCTATCGGTCGGTCGTCCTAAAGGACGACGCGTTTTGACTCTCCAATCGTTCGTGAGTCGGCTGAGTGTGTGTGCATTGACTCCCGACTTGTCTTCGTGCGTGTTTAGTTACTGCTGCGTATCGTTCAGGTCTTCGTGCTGCAAGTGTTTGTAGGTGTAGTTGGTGTTATTTCAATTGATGTCTATTTTAGATGTTGTCGGCATTCGGAGGAGTTGGTCACTTGCTGCGGACTAGCGGAATCTCCTGCCTTGTGGCCGTTAGTGTTCTGGTTACCTGCCCTGGCCACTAACGTAATTTCAGACAGATTTCTTCCCTCACCTGTTGTTGCTGTCCAACGTGGTGTGTAATTTTGACAGCTAATTCATACTCCATTGTGGATAACTACGTTTATTACCTTTTCTCTTTGAGTTCTCATGCCCTGATTGATGGGAAGCAAGTCGTTGTGTCGGTCGGTCCGTGGCTGCCCCTGGTTGGGTTCCGACGGATCAAGTACAGTTGGGCTCACCCACTGTCTCACCTAAGTGAACGAGGGCAGACCGACCTGCCTGGAGGCCTTCTGAGTGCCACCCGTGTTGAATTACCTGTTGCCAGCTATTTTAAATTTTAAGCTTATGGATATTGTTTTTTCTCAAAATTTTGCAAAATAATTTTTAGATCTATGTTTCAAGCTTAAACACTGAGGCCTTCTGCTTTTAAATATTATGGAATATATTTGGAAATTTTGAAGTTTGAGTGTAGCCCTCAGCCATTGGTATTGCACCTTACATATGTTGTTTCTTCAAATTATTTTATTGCTATCTTAACTGGATTTTTATCTTTTTGATTTTTAAGATTTCTTGTCGTTAAACATGCTGGTATTCTCCCTTTGAGGGTCGATGGTAATATATTTTGAAGTTTTGAAATTTAATTGTGTCCCTTGAAATTTAATTGTGGCCCTCAGCAATTTGTGCTGCACCTTGTATATGTTGCCTTTGAGTTTCAAATAATTTTATTGCTATCTTAATTGAATGTGATATATTTTTTTAAGATTTCTTGTTGGCCTTCAGCCTTTAAAGGTCTATGGTAACATATTCAAAAATTTTGGAAAGTAATTGTGACCCTCAGCCATTTGTATGGCAGTTTGCGTATGTTGTTTTTAAATTATTTTATTGCTATCGTAATTGGATTTTTATCTTGTTATGATTTCTTGTTGGAGGCGTTCAGCCGTGAAAGAGTTGCTACATTACAATAAATGACATTTAAAAGGAGAAACTGACGTCAGCCTTTGGCCCATTTCCACAATCCTATTACCTTTTCTGGGGGGTTGGGTTGTTTTGGGCAAGGAGACCAGACGGGATAGGGAAGGAAGTCGGCCGTGCCCTTCCAGAGAAGCCATCCCGGCATTTGCCTGGAGCGGTTGAGGGAAATCACGGAAAACCTAAATCAGGATGGCCGGACGCGGGGATGAACCGTCGTCCTCCCGAATGCGAGTCCAGTGTCTAACCACTGCGCCACCTCGCTCGGTCACCTGTTCTGCCCAGCGGGTTTAGCGAGCGTCTCAGTACAGAAACAAAAATATATGAGTGTCACAGATGTGTGTTTTGTTCGGCATGAGGTACGATATCACATTGACGTCGTTAACAAAACTGCACTGACTGATCCGTGTTTTATCTCATAGTGCAATAACTAATGACCACGGTGTATGACTTGCTACTAATCCCTAAAAATTAGTCGTTCCTTTTGTGTGTGAAATCTTATGGGACTTAACTGCTAAGGTCATCAGTCCCTAAGCTTACACACTACTTAACCTAGTCGTTCCTTTTCATCGGATTTAATGTCACTTGTGGCAGTCTGATTACATCGGCCATCTCAAATAATTAAATGGGAAATTACATAGGCGACTGAGAGGGGCAAACACTGACCGGACAGGGGGAATTTTCATGTCGTTAATACTGAAAATAGTTGCGCAGAGCCTAGAATGAGTTACGAGGCGCCGCTGCTGGTGAACGATCGATGAATCATGTAGTTGGTCAGTAGCAGCGGACAGTCGACAGCCGTGCGAGAATGAGGTTTCAGCCAAAGAGTCCGCCGACGCCGAAGAATAATTTTTTTAAGTGTTAAAAACGTTTTGTTCCTATCGATATATGCATTTGTAACGAGCTAAGCATTGTAGATAGTGATTTAAAATGTAATGATTGATTGTAAACGATAGTTAATGATTTTGAGTGGGGCTTATCTTCACGTATTATGGAAAAATACAGTGCCGTGGAATTAATTTCTGCAGGAAGTGGTTATGTAGTATTGCTCTGTGAAGCTTACATGGCTGAACGGCAGTGTTACTATACAATGAGGTGACAAAAGTCATGGGGTACCTCTGAATATCGTGTTGAACCTTCTTTGGCCCAACGAAGTCCAGCAACTGTACGTGGCATGGACTCAGCAAGTCTTTGGAAGAATCTGCAGAAAAATTGGGCGACGGTGCGTCTATAGCCGTCCATATTTGCGAAAGTGTTGCCGGTGAAGGATTTTGTACACGAACTCACCCCTCGATTATGCCTCGTAAATGTTCGATGGGATTCATGTTGGACGATCTGGGTGCCCATATAATTCGCTCGAATCGTCCAGAACGTTCTCAAAACCAATCGCGAGCACTTATGGCCTGGTGACATGGCGCATTGTCATCCATAGGAATTCCATTGTTTATTGGGAACATGATTAATGAATGGTTGCAAATTCTGTCAGATTAGCCGAGCCGGCTGGTGTGGCTGAGCAGTTCTAGGCACTTCAGACTGGATCCGCGCGACCGCTACGGTCGCAGCTTCGAATCCTGCCTCGGGCATGGATGTGTGTGTTGTCCTTAGGTTCATTAGGTTTAAGTAGTTCTAAGTTCTAGGGGACTGATGACCTCAGATGTTGAGTCCCATAGTGCTCAGAACCATTTTTTAGATTAGCCGAACACAATCGTTTTGAGTTAGTGATTGGTTCATTTGGATCCAGTCCAATCGATGTAAACAGATCCCACACCATTATGGAGTCACCACGGGCATGCACGGTGTCTTGTTGACATGGCTTCGTGGAGTCTGTGCCACACTCGATGGCTACCATCAGCTCTTACCAAATGAAATCACCACTCATCTGACCTTGCTACGGTTTTCTAGTCGTCGAAGGTCCGGCCCATTTGGGCACGAGCCCAGGACAGGCGCTGCAGGCGATGTCGTGCTTTTAGCAAAGGCACTCTGATCAATCTTCTGCTGCCATAGCTCATTAATGTCAGATTTCGTCGCATTGTCCTAACTGATATGTTCGTCGTACGTCCGACATTGATTTCTTTTATTTCACGTAATGTTGATTACCTTTTAGCTCTGACAGCTCTCCGTCGTTAATTGAAGGCCGTCGGCCACTACACTTTCCGTGTAATTCCTGAAATTTGATATTCTCGGCACATTCTTGACACTGTGGATCTCGGAACATTGAAAGCCCCAACGATTACCGAAATGAAATGTTCCATGCGTCTAGCTCCAACTACCCTCTCACGCTCACAGTCCGTTAGTTATCGTCATGCGGCCACAATCACGTCGGAAAGCTTTTCGCATGAGTCACCCGCGTACATATGGCAACGCCGCCTTACATTGCCCTTTTATACCTTGTGTAAGCGATATTTCCGCCATCCGTAAATATGCATATCGCTATCCAATGATTTTTGTCACTTCAGGGTATGACTGATTTGGACCGTTGCATTGATTAGAATTGGTTTGAATTCATGCTTGACGGTATACATTTGCAAATGACAGTTCATTCTGTGCGAGTTTCTCTTAGGACGTTGCAATTTTACGCAAGATTCGTACCACTGAATCTCAGTCGCGGCAGTTTCCGGGTAGGCAAACACATTATTTATTCAGCGTTGGATTACTATCATCAGACAGTAGAGTATACGGGGATAATTACAAAGGCCCCAAATTCGTGTAGTGTCTCCATAAGCCGATAATTCGTGTTCGGTGCGCCTAGGTTTCTACTGGCCATATCGTTGACAAAACAGGCTACACCGAGAACAGTAAGCGCAAGAAGAATGTAAGAAAACTGCCACACACTGCTCCCTGCATTGAAAATATATTTTTGGTCTTTTTTTTATTTTGACTCTTATGTAAAACTGTTTTCTGAACAGATTGATTGAATTTGAGACCTGAGATTTTCCCGGAGTATTTCATGTCCAAATGAGTATCGGCGGTTGTCGAAGATGTCACCTGGTAGCATTCCTGTCGATTGTTTGAAAACTGATTCAAACCGGCATCTGAACATTCCCTTATGAAGCGTATTCCTGTGTTTAATCGCATTACCTTGAAACACAGCTCCAATCGCCTTCTAACTGGAAATTTGTAGCCACGAGGGCTAACAATTTTTTATAGAGTAATTGTAATGATCGCTCGTGATCCTACGAACATTAGCTACACCAAGGCCGTAATCAGCAGTGATTCATTTTAATCTTAATAAACCACCTGTGGCTTCTCTTCCCCATTTTAAACATGTATCCTCATTGAGCTACGATGCTGGAAAAAAAATTGAAACACCTGAAAAGGCGATCTCAATTTTGACGTGATGGCACCTGGGGACAGTAGATGTAGTGGTAAAAGTTTGAATATCGTCCGCCAACAGATAGCGTGTTGGGATAGCGCCATCTACATCTACCCTTTAATAGAGAAAGCTCACAGTCAGAAGGTTCAATGTCAAGCAGACGTGTCACGCAACTACGGAACCGTGCCAGGAAGGCGTACTCGTTTTTCCTACAGCCAACTGAGCTGGTGTGAAAGAGGTCAAACTGTGGCATTCTGAGTGGTGGGATGGTCCTTTCGAGAACTGCCACAGAAATTGGTCGTGAAGTGTCCGTACTGCAACGATGCAGTTACTGGACGTCCACACAGCACTAACGCCCACCAGGATCGTACAGCGAATGCAGCACAGATAGGAGAGCTTTTGAGACCAGAGACAGGCGTGTCAACACGAACTGTGGCGAAACGGTTATTAGCACACGTGTAGCCCTCTTTCATCCAAGCCACAGCATCAACGTGCACGGCTCGACTGGTGGCATCAGAGGATCAGTAGGAAGACGGAAAGGCGCGCTATAGCTTTTCCGCAATGAAAGCAGATTGCACCTGCACTGAAGAGATGGTACTCTGCGCGTCCGACTTATCCCTGGTAGACTTATACCCGTAGAGAGCTTTTGCTCTGGATACATTGGCCTCACTTGAGGCCTTATAGTCTGGGATGCGATAAGCTTCAACACTAATTCACCTTTGATGTCTGTGGAAGGGACGCTAACCACAGGTCGGTACTTGCAGAATGTTGTTGCATCTCGATAACACCTTCCTGCCTGTTGGAAGAACGGCAAAAGAACACATCTAACAACCTGATGTCTAATTCCTTTGGGAACCGATTGCACCACGATCGTATTGTTGTCAATATATTTTGGATAAATGGCAGCGTTGGTCGTAAAAACTGAAATCCTGTATTTTATAAATCGATTTCGGTCACCATCATCAATGCAGACTATTCGAACCTTGTCCGCCCATATTATACTAACACAACATTTGCTACGAAGTGTAACATGTACTGTGGTAATTACTTCCAACAGATATCTTCACATTTTCTGCATAAAATAGTTTTGAAATTATAGCCCCACCATGACTGCTCTGTTGCATACCTACCTAGCCAACATGTTTCTAAACGGCTGTAGCTTGGAAGCGGTACAAAGGCTCACTCAGTCCCCTCTACCTGCCCCAGAAGTTTGTGACGGGATTTTCTTTAGAGTACCTTGTACATACGTGAGTTAAATAATACATGTATTTTTATCAAATAAGCCTTATCATATGACAGTCATCTCCAATGCCTCAGGCATTACTGTCACTATCACCGCCTACTGGTTAAATTGCATCCCTTCCACTATGTCATATTGACTGTTTCAGTTTGGGCGCTAATGGCATACAGAATGGTGTACTAAGTCACAAGACACTTCGTATTGATTTGGATAGTTATTTTCATTATGGTCAGTGTCAATGCATGGCTGCAACGTATTTCTTTTAATTTCTAATATTGTACGTTTTGTGCCATATAACTGATGATAGGGATCTCCCGAATGCGTATGGCCATAATTTTAGCGATCAAGACAAGTGTACCACCATTTAGTACGTATTACCTTTCGCCTACTTTCATCAGCTCCCTTGCTGTGTTTTCATTGTTTTTTTTCTCCTTCTGTCAATTAAATTCAGTTTCTCTCGTCCTTAGGAATTCTATTATGCCTTGACTCTTTACCTGGTTGTTTCTCTGCTACCTTCATTATATTGTTTCTAAAAGCTATATGACTTCTGTTTTGTTCCTTTCCCGTGCTTTAGACAATAGCTGTGTTATCCTCCATCTGATATTCTCAAAAACCCATGGTTGTTTCGACTTACCAAGGTGGTATCTGCTTAATTTCTCAGTTTTTGGTAATTTCAATCTGGCATTCGTAAACTATAAATTACGGACACAGTCGAAATGTGACACTGGATTTGATATTCAGTTTAAAATATGGATTCAAAATCTGTATCCCAACACTGTATGCCTTCTGTTATCCCGAGATTTCTTCTGAGTACAGGAAGTTCTTTCATGATTACTAAACCAAGTGTTAGTAAGTATGAAAATATTCACTCTGTTTGATCAACATTGTTTGCAGGAACGACTGAATAATAAAGATGCTACGCGTGACTTTGTCATGTATTAAGTTCCAGAGAATTTTATTGTATTTTTTCTGCTTAGTGAGTTGTGAAGAGCTTTCAGGAAGGAAGATTGGGTTTAGGGTCCCGTCGACATCGAGGTCATTAGACACGAAGGATGTGCGGACATTAAGCAGATTTTATGTCGTTTTTCCTCTGACAATATGTACCACATGTACGGTAACATTGCTATTATCAACATATGACTCTTAGAAACATTATTACTGTATATATCACCTTCACTTGACAACGTGTTCCAAGCAGCTGACGTGGTGGGTTTTCTCGTTTGGACTCGCTTCAGCTTCCGTGGCCAGAGAGCGCACAATGAATCCTCTTCTCTCTTACGTAATCAGTCTGTAATTGGCCTCTTAGGCCTAAGAGGCCTCCATTTCGGGGCTCTCCGATTTCTGAGAAGATCTGAAGGCTTGTCGAAAAAGGCAGGCAGGCAGTTGCATGATACCATGCAGCCCTACAAAGTTTGCATAAAATGTCCGTGTGACCTCATTAATTAGCAGCTGAGTAATAGTTAATATAACCCACTCAGACATTAGTTACTGGGAACAGTTAACAAAGTTGGTAGCCTGCTATCCACATCCAGATTCAGACACTTTTGCGATTTGTAGAAAATAAAATAAAAAAGCAATCTACGCCTCAGATGGAGTATGTCTGTATTAATATATATCCGGAAATTTAAATTTGGCAGTAAATTATAATTTAGGTTCATAGCTAGGTAACTTCCTAGAGTTATTACGTAGCTGTTGGAATGAAACTGCTATTAAATACGTCTCGGCATACGTAAAGAAGGGATTACCTGCTACAGTTAATTGCACGTACAGAGCGCCATATACGTAGAGAGAAATCCGTAACTGGTGAAAGGATCAGATACGGCGTAGCTTGGTGCTGTAGAGAGACAACATCGTAGAACGTCTGTTAGGTACTTTATGTGACTGCTCTGTCGGATACGTCGGTGAGGAAAATAGCAGAGGGCAATGTGTATTGTGGCTGCAGCTCTCAGACATCGCACGTATTAATTAATTAAGATTACCCTCTTTTATTTCCTCATATATCGTGCTAGGAGTGCATATCTCAAACAAAATTTTTCGTTAGCAATTTTAGTCATTGTCTAGAAACTGATTATTGTCACTTACATAAATACTTACACTGATTAGCCAGCACGTTACGACCACCGACCCTTGGCACGGATAACAGGGCGACACGTCGTGGCATGGAAACAATTAGCCTTGGTACGTCGCTAGAATGTGCTGACTCCACATCGGAACAAACAACTCACCTGATACCCGTAAATTCCGGGGAGGGGGGAGATGAGTTATGGCGCCACTTTCAATCACATTCGAGATGTGTCCGATCGTTCAGATTTGGCGAGTTGGATGACCAGCACATCAATTGGTTCAAATGGCTCTGAGCACTATGGGACTTAACATCGGAGGTCTTCAGTCCACTAGACTTAGAACTACTTAAACCTAACCAACCTAAGGACATCACACACATCCATGCCAGAGGCAGGATTCAAACCTGCGACCGTAGCAGCAGATCGAGTCCAGACTGTAGCGCCTAGAACCGCTGGGCCACAACGTCTGGCAACAGAAAATCAACTGGAACTTGCCACTATGTTCCTCAAACCACTAAATCAAATCCTGACCTTGTGGCATGGCGCATCACCTACTTGAAAAATGCCACTGCCGTCCGGAAACATGATCATCATGAAGGAGTGTACGATACTTCTTGGCCGTCGAGGTCCCTTGTACGAGCCCTACTGGACTGTTGGACGCAAACATGAATAGGGGGGAGATGAGGAGAGCTTCTGTAAAGTTTGGAAGGTAGGAGACGAGGTACTGGCAGAAGTAAAGCTGTGAGTACCGGGCGTGAGTCGTGCTTCGGTAGCTCAGTTGGTAGAGCACTTGCCCGCGAAAGGCAAAGGTCCCGAGTTCGAGTCTCGGTCGGGCACACAGTTTTAATCTGCCAGGAAGTTTCATATCAGCGCACACTCCGCTGCAGAGTGAAAATCTCCTTCTGGAAACATCCCCCAGGCTGTGGCTAAGCCATGTCTCCGCAATATCCTTTCTTTCAGGAGTGCTAGTTCTGCTAGGTTCGCAGGAGAGCTTCTGTAAAGTTTGGAAGGTAGGAGACGAGGTACTGGCAGAAGTAAAGCTGTGAGTACCGGGCGTGAGTCGTGCTTCGGTAGCTCAGTTGGTAGAGCACTTGCCCGCGAAAGGCAAAGGTCCCGAGTTCGAGTCTCGGTCGGGCACACAGTTTTAATCTGCCAGGAAGTTTCGCAAACATGGATGTTCCGCCGAGCGTAATGGAACCGCCGCCAGCTTGTCTCTGTCTCGCAGTACAGGTGTGAAGGAGCTGTTCCCCTGGAAGACGAAGACTTCTCGCCCTCTCATGCACATGATGAAGAAGGTATTGGCATTCATCAGACCATGAAACTCTTTGTCAGTGCGTCAGCGATCAGAGGCGATGGTCACGTGCCCATTTCAGTCGTAGTTGCCGATGTCGTGATGTTAAAATCAGCACATGCGTGGGTCGTCGTCTACGGAGGCACATCGTCAGCAGGATCGATGCACTGTGTATTCAGACACACTTGTACTCTGCCCAGCATTAAAGTGCTATGTTAGTTCGGCCACAGTTCGCTGCTTGCCCTGTTTCACCAGTCCGCCCAGCGCACAACGTCCTACATCTGCAATGAGGTATGGCTGCTCGATCCCACGTCGCCTTGACGTGATTTCGCCATGTGTGAAGACGCTCAGCACAGCACTCCTAGAACATCTGACAAGTCGCACAGTTTCCGTAATGATCGTGCCGATCCTCCGGGCGATCACAATCTGCTGCCTTCCCAATTCTACACACACAGCACGCTCACTTATACTACATGCACCGTAACGTGCGTGTGTTTGACTTCTGTCACCTAGATTGGTTTATTTCGATTGTTGTTCGGTGGCCGTAATGTTCTGGCTGTCAGTGTATGTCACACATTATGTTTCTATTTTCACATCCCATGTACTTGAACGTGGTGCAAGAATATTTCTGAAGTCAGATAAATTCGTCTTATGTGTAAACCTTCGAACCTATCAGCATCCCCCCCCCCTCTCTCTCTCTCTCTCACTCTCTCTCTGTCTGTCTATATCGTCGTATAGAGCCCACTGATTTCATGAATTGGAAAATTTATTTCTCTTAGAACTCTGTGGCCCAGTGGCCGAATGCTCAGTTCTCGTCTAAGAGAAAGTAACTTTATCTGCCTTGTCTGTGGATCGTCTAGTCGATCTTCCACGTCTTACTGTGTCATACTTGAGACGGAGAATGAGGACCAGCTCAGAATTTCTCTAAACTAGAAAAGCGACTGAAAGTTACACGAAGTTCGCCGTTAATCCTTCGTACGCATTCGATCGCAATCTGGTTCTCTCCTTGTCTCCCTAGCTGTACGTTACGCTGGACGAGTAAGTCTATGACACATCCGAATGTTAAAATTAAATTCATAAATCCCAGATTTCGATATCAGTAATACAGTGTCATGTAAGTATAATTCCGTGACTATTCCGAGTGATTGTTAAAAAAACTGACATTCGGCTGTACAGACAGAGTTCAGCAACTACTATAAAATGTTTCCATTTTTTGCGACCAAATTGTGAAACTGAATGGTTTCGTTTATTAATGTTTGAGGGATAGAGCAGGAATAGAACTTTCAGTGTGAATGGGTTGTAATAATGATAAATAGTGATATCTATTTGGACGATATCAGAGTATCACACACATTGTTCGAACACATGAAATGAGATGTTTTGAAATCACAGAGTTTTTGTATCACATTTCTGTTACGAACTACAACTTACAGCTATTGACAATACCTGAATATTGATGACGATGGTCGTTCTTTGGACTCAGATCGCGTCACAGGATTGCACTGTTGGTATCCTCAACTTAGATGATACCATAATTTGATAATACCACACGCGAAACCATTTTTAAGTCGCATTCGGGAAGGAGTTCACACACTAGCATGTCTGAAGTAGGTATGTATAAGACCAGTGCTCCACACAGTCATATACCAGGTTTGTCCAGAAAGTGAGTTCCGATAGGTCGCGAAACGGAAACCACAGTGAAAGCCAGAAACATTTTATCTGCAACAGTTAGGTACACCTTCCACCTACTTTTCTACATGGTCGCCGCTCCAATTTCGAGTGTTGTAGTATTGTATCCATTTTCCAATATCCTCGTCACAGAAAGCAGCCGCCTGTGCTTTCGGTCAGTTATCTGCTCTGGTCTGCAGCTCGTTGTCTGTGGAAAAATTTTGTCTTCATAGCCAGCGGTTCTTGTGAGTACATACAGGGTGTTTCAAAAGTGACCGGTATATTTGAAACGGCAATAAAAACTAAACGAGCAGCGATAGAAATACACCGTTTGTTGCAATATGCTTGGGACAACAGTACATTTTCAGGCAGACAAACTTTCGAAATTACAGTAGTTACAATTTGCAACAACAGATGGCGCTGCGGTCTGGGAAACACTATAGTACGATATTTTCCACATATCCGCCGTGCGTAGCAATAATATGGCGTAGTCTCTGAATGAAATTACCCGAAACCTTTGACAACGTGTCTGGCGGAATGGCTTCACATGCAGATGAGATGTACTGCTTCAGCTGTTCAATTGTTTCTGGATTCCGGCGGTACACCTGGTCTTTCAAGTGTCCCCACAGAAAGAAGTCACAGGGGTTCATGTCTGGCGAATAGGGAGGCCAATCCACGCCGCCTCCTGTATGTTTCGGATAGCCCAAAGCAATCACACGATCATCGAAATATTCATTCAGGAAATTAAAGACGCCGGCCGTGCGATGTGGCCGGGCACCATTTAGCATAAACCACGAGGTGTTCGCAGTGTCGTCTAAGGCAGTTTGTACCGCCACAAATTCACGAAGAATGTCCAGATAGGGTGATGCAGTAATCGTTTCGGATCTGAAAAATGGGCCAATGATTCTTGTGGAAGAAATGGCGGCCCAGACCAGTTCTTTTTGAGGATGCAGGGACGATGGGACTGCAACATGGGGCTTTTCGGTTCCCCATATGCGCCAGTTCTGTTTATTGACGAAACCGTCCAGGTAACAATAAGCTTCGTCAGTAAACCAAATGCTGCCCACATGCATATCGCCGTCATCAATCCTGTGCACTATATCGTTAGCGAATATCTCTCGTGCAGCAATGGTAGCGGCGCTGAGGGGTTGCCGCGTTTGAATTTTGTATGGATAGAGGTGTAAACTCTGGCGCATGAGACGATACGTGGACGTTGGCGTCATTTGGACCGCAGCTGCAACACGGCGAACGGAAACCCGAGGCCGCTGTTGGATCACCTGCTGCACTAGCTGCACGTTGCCCTCTGTGGTTGCCATACGCGGTCGCCCTACCTTTCCAGCACGTTCATCCGTCACGTTCCCAGTCCGTTGAAATTTTTCAAACAGATCCTTTACTGTATCGCTATTCGGTCCTTTGGTTACATTAAACCTCCGTTGAAAACTTCGTCTTGTTGCAACAACACTGTGTTCTAGGCGGTGGAATTCCAAAACCAGAAAAATCCTCTGTTCTAAGGAATAAACCATGTTGTCTACAGCACACTTGCAGGTTGTGAACAGCACACGCTTACAGCAGAAAGACGACGTACAGAATGGCGCACCCACAGACTGCGTTGTCTTCTATTTCTTTCACATCACTTGCAGCGCCATCTGTTGTTGAAAATTGTAACTACTGTAATTTCGAAAGTTTGTCCGCCTGAAAATGTACTGTTGTCCCAAGCATATTGCAACAAACGGTGTATTTCTATCGCTGCTCGTTCAGTTTTTATTGCCGTTTCAAGTATACCGGTCATGTTTGAAACACCCTGTATGAGACTCAGAGGGAGACAGTTACGGACTGTATTGTGGGTGATCAAACACTTCTCATCGGAAACCCTGCAGGAGCGTCTTCATTGCCCCTGTAGTGTGCGGCCGAGAATTGGCTCGAAGAACCAACTGCTCGATAGTTGTGTCATGTGGGCTGCATGACACATGACACAGGGGAAATCTCTAACGCGGCCCTCATTTGGTGGGAGACGCTATTCCCTAAGCATCTTTACGTGCTCACTGTTCACTCAAAACTGAAAAGAGTGACGCGACACGTCGACGAGCATACTAGAGACACTGTCCAACACATCTGTGCAAAGCTTTACCGGATTTTCCCAGTGATTTCCATTTCGCGGCTGACCGGAACTTACTTTCTGGACAACCCTCGTATATCTCAATATTACTCCCCATATGTACATATTGTTTTTATATTCATATTCTCCGTTACATATTTTGTTACTAGTATTTAATTATTGGACAACTAAGAAGAGAAGCCATCGAATTGAAGGACACGTCTAATACGTAATAAAATAGGGCTTCCGTCATCGTTGGATCGTCCGTTTAGCTTCTTAAACGCCTTCGATGAAGAAGAGGGGTCCCCTTTAAGATAATAACGGTTTAAAAAACTCACGTATTTGTGCATGTTTACTTACTTCTGTCAACTTGCACACATTGAAGGACGTATTGTATATGCTGTCGGAAGGAATACATTCACTTGCCACTATGAATAATTTAGTCAGTATGAACTTAAACGTTTATATCTGCACATTTGTGGTAAGTTGTCAGCTTCGCAATGACTCTGATGGT
The DNA here is from genome assembly GCF_023864345.2 of Schistocerca serialis cubense. Taxonomy (NCBI): domain Eukaryota; kingdom Metazoa; phylum Arthropoda; class Insecta; order Orthoptera; family Acrididae; genus Schistocerca; species Schistocerca serialis. The sequence goes on from NC_064641.1 coordinate 279,643,481, forward strand.
TGAAGAAAGAAGAAATAAATGATATCCTTAAAACATGGTAAGAGTATTGTTTAACGGACTGAATGGCCTAATGAGCACATACTTTTTTGGGAGGAAGCCAAAGTAAAACGAAATGATTAATGTTCCTTAGTAGTGAGATTAGTTATGAAGTTAAGAGGACATTGTGGACCATGTGATTTTCTGTCTTGAAAGCAAATCAGCACTTGATGGATCGAACAAGGACAACAAAAATACAGACTAGCATAGTCAAGAAAAGCTTTCTTCACTGAAGAGAGTAACCAATTGGCGTTAACTCGAGAAAAAGATTTCTATAGATGAGATCTTGGAGACATAGTTGTAAGGACGTGAATCACGGATTATGGGAAACTAGGCAAGAAAATCGAAGCGTTTGAGATATGATGTTACAGAAGGCTATGTGCAAATTTAGTGGACTGCCAGGGTTAAAAACGGGGAGGTCCTTCGAAGAATTAGTGAGAGAAAGAAAAATTTATCAAATACTGTTAAACAGAAAAGACTTATATTCAGAGATAAGTGAATAAGATCTATACGTACGGCATCAGACGGAGAGCCAATGTTGGCAAACAGAGATTAAAATATTTAAAACTAATATTTGAGGACATTCGTTGCAAGTGCTACACTCAGATGAAGAGACTGGCCAGACAGTGACCTATTGTTATAAGAAGAACGTCTGTGGAAGGTTACCTCTATGCTTTTCCCCAGTTTTTCTACTGCGCTACTGAACACCACTTCTTCTGTAGCCTGTAATGAAGAAGTCGTGTAGCCTCCTATTTCTGTGTATATATTTAATCGAGATAGTAAAATCCAATTCAACAACATTAGGATACAAGCTAACGGCTATAGGAACTCTAAAGTCATGTTCAACGTTTCTTGCGTAAACGGTACTGGTTTAGGCTTCGTTTCGAATCGCTGCGGCATTTGAGTGCCTAAAAATATTCCCTTTTTACTTGAATCTCAGTTATACATTTTTTAAATACATGGTATACATAGATCTCTACTGATTATCTTCAGTGTTGTAACAAAGTAAAATTAAATACGTCTTGTGCAGTTCGACAAACTGTATACATCTGTTGACAACAGACTGGACATTGAAAAAGCAACAGTCATCACAAGGAGTCATAAGAAAATGTTATCTATGATAGCTGGAAGGATAACCTGAAAATAATAATGTGCCTTCGACAAGTTTGTTAACCTCACGAACATTCCTCTTAGAGCTGAAGAGATATCTCTACTATCAAAAGATCTAAGCTCTTAGGACGGAAAGATAAAAAGAGAGCTGTACTAGAGGATTATGTAAATAAAACGGAAAAACTTTTCTCTGTCAATGGGATTAAGAAAGCGGCTAGAGATCCAACAAAAAAGTTCATGCACAAGTAAAGCGCAAAATTCCTAAATCTGATTTTCTGATAGAGAAAAAGAAAGCGATGTATAGTCATGAACCTCAAACGCCAGATGCCTGTTCACAGGTAAAGATTCACACCACCTGATTCCACCTTTGCATTCCTAGATGTGATTTATGCACTAACTTTGCTGGCCGCAATGTATTACAAACAATTAGGAACAACATTATAAAACATAAAAAAAATGGCAACGGGTGAAACAGCTGAATTAATGGAACTTCTACAGCTGACTTTATCCTGAATTTATTTCATTTGTAACGATATGGTGTACCACCGATCTGCCAGGTTTCCTAGCTACATTTTCTTAATCATATGGAACGTCAATTTTTCACTAACTACATTGAAGCAGCTAGCTAACTTCTTTATTTTTACCGCTATATGGATGATGCCATTTTGTTGCTTAGAGGAGATCAAGCCGAGTTAATGAGACAATGGGAAGAATGAATGATGCGCCCCCAAACATTAGGTTTACAGCTGAGCACGAAAATTAAGGAGCCACCAACTATCTCGATATTGTGGTTATAAAAGAGGTGGTCAAACACAATTTTAGTGTGTACAGTAAACTGACCTGCGCAGATTTTATTATTTATGCAATGTCTTGGCATCCTGATAGTTACAAGATGGCATATTTTCGATCAGTGGTTAGTGGGATATTCAAACTTCCTTTAAGGACCGAGCGAGGTGGCGCAGTGGTTAGACACTGGACTCGCATTCGGGAGGACGACTGTTCAATCCCGCGTCCGGCCATCCTCATTTAGGTTTTCCGTGATTACCCTAAATCACTCCAAGCAAATGCCGGGATGGTTCCTCTCAAAGGGCACGGCTGACTTCCTTCCCCATCCTTCCCTAATCCGATGAGACCGATGACCTCGCTGTCTGGTCTCCTTCCCCAAACAACCCAAAAAACTTCCTTTAAGCATGCGAGAAAAAGTCGCTATTGAACAGTACGCAGCTGTGAGCAACTATTATCCGCTTTCAATAGCAACAGAGTCATTACAGAAAATTGAGAGACAACAACAACATCTAGTTAATGTCAGTGTGCCTAAAGACGAACAGGAAGACAATGTAATGGTGTACGTCCCCATCAGTACCATAGTACGGGTTCCAGAAATAATGCTGGACACTTTTGCAGCACCAATTTGCGTATGCGAGTATGGTTGAAGACTAGAGAGACTATTCGCTTCAGACTGAGGCGCCGTGTGAATAAAAACCCTCGAATTTTGTGGCAGCGCGTGTATATAAACTGAAGTGTGGAAGCTACCCAAAAGTTTACGTAGGTCAAACAGGCAGGATGCTGGTAATACGTTTCAAACCATATCCTTCAATACACCATAGCAAAACAGCGTTTACTTAAAATCTAACCTCATCGCATGCCGTAGGAACGATTGACACGCATTTGGAAGCGCTGCACTGTGAACCAAAGGGACACATCCTGACAATCTGGGAAGACATTTAGGTGGAATTGACACATTTTCCACACCGACTGCACAAACCTGGGAACATACAAAATCAGCAGAACGATTTTTTAACAGTACCAAAAAATGGCTCTCAGCACTATGGGACTTAACATCTGAGGTCATCAGTCCCCTAGAACTTAGAACTACTGAAACTTAACTAACCTAAGGACATCACACACATCCATGCCCGAAGCAGAATTCGAACTGCGACCGTAGCGGTCGCGCGGTTCCAGACTGAAGCGCCTAGAACCGCTCGGTCACCGCGGCCGACCTTTAACTGTGTATTTCTCGGAACCCTTGAAGGTATCGACGCGCAGCACGTATGAGCAACAGCCCCTTCGACCGGGAGAACAAAATCGTGGCGCAGCATTTTACACATCGTCCTAGCCCCAGGCCGGTATGCAGACTGGCTTTTGTAAATACAGTACAACTTCGCGCCCTACAACGCCACTAAGCAGAAGCAAATGTAATTAACTAAAACCGTAACATCCTGTTGCCTTTAGGTTTATTTCCTGGCTATAGTTTCATTTTTATATTCTACAGTTTCATACTTTCCGTAGTTTTACACTTTCATTGTTTTGCATATTTAAAATTTAATTTGTTTTATAATTTTACTGCACTGTTTGACGGTTGCTAACGAACAGAGACGTTGTTGG